>NC_050512.1:29296938-29325467 GCF_002922805.2 Oryzias melastigma
GTCGACCAAGAGTTAGCCTTAGCCGTCCAATGGGGAATTCCATTAAAACTTAGCATCAACCTAGCGGACTTTAGTTTTATGTGCTAAATTGATTTACATTTTTATGAATTTATTATTGATCTATTAAGCTTATATCAATTCAAATCGATTAATCAATTTTATCAACCCAGCCCTTTTGCGCAATTTCATAGTTAATGGAAATATTTATACAAGCGAGACACAGAGCTGAAGGGGGTGGGGCTTCTCAGCTCAGCGCTAATAACCACGCCCAGCCAAAGGAGAAACGGACACTTCAGATCAACATGAAAAATATATATATTTTTAAGACATTTAGGCTGTGTGATTTTAGTTAAAAATGTCATAATCATAATTAAAACACTACTGGGAATGTTTTTAGAAAAATCCTGTGGGGGACTTTAATGTTCTCCACCTTCTCCACCTCTAACTGCTACTTCTACTAGAATTCTTCTCATTTACGCATAGATACTCTGTTTTCCCACAACAGACGTTCATTTCTCCTCCTCTCTAGATGTTTCTCCACCTGCTCCCTGTTAACAATGTCATCTGCAAACATTACGATCCACAGAGATTTCTGTCTAACCTCATGTCAGTCTGTCCACCACAGCAAACAAGAAGCTGATCTTTGGTGCAGTCCCACCTTCACCTCCTGCAGCACATCTCACCACTGTCTTCCAACTCCCATCCAGGTCCTGAGCAACTCCAGTGTTCTTCTCTGTCAGTCCAGACTTCCTCTTATGTTATGGACATTCTCTGCTTTTTGATTTTTATTTTTTTTAAAGAAAATGAACTTAACACTGACACACACAAATACAAAATATGAACAAGAAAAAGAAGATACTAAACAAGACATTTTAAAGGTGTTTGTTGTTCAGCATTTGGGATTACTCAGGATTACTCAGCACAATCCAAACAAGTTCATCAGAAATCTGAGATCCCTCTCATTGTCATGTGTTCCGGACAAAGTGTCTTGAACTCATGACTACTGTGTAAATGATGAAGGTAGCTGCATGGTAAAACAGAGAACTTTCCACGATTTCTTCATGATGTTTACAGTTTTTAGAGCTGAAAAGGTAAATGTATAAACCGATTGGCGCATTTGATTTTTTTTTTTTTAATTCACATATCGCGTGAGTTAAAAATAGAATAACGTGAGCTCGTGTTACAGATTTCTCTGAGGTTTTCATCACCGTGAATCGCTTTTTTTCTATCACGTGATCCTTGGACCTGCACAAACAAAAGGTTTCTGTTTGAACAACAATCAAAGCTGTGCTGCACCTTTCTTTGTCAGCTGCTTCTTTGTCCGACGTCTAAAGGAAACCCCAGTGCTATGAATTTCATCGTTGAATATGTGCTCCTTTGTGATTCCTGTTATTAGATCTATACGCTGACGTTTCTGCGTCCTTGTGGGCTATAAGATCTCTTTTTAAATGCTTTCTTCACATTTTATGTTGATAGTAATCATCTTTGTGGGCAGTTTCATCATATTTTTAAAAAGTCCCCTTCTGTCAGCAAAACAATGGAGACAACAAAGATGACGCTATGATGGCAAGTCCTATAAAAGTAGAGCTCCCAGCCGGTCTCCTCCACAAACTCACTCTATTAGGAAAACAAGGTATGAGGAGGATTTATTTAAATATTCCTGCTTAGGTTTTATCACAAAAATAAAAAAGTTCATTTTCATTTTTTAGCTTTTTATGCATTTTGATTTTTTTTATTGATGTTTTAATAAAAGCAGCTCAGAGGATGGTTTGTTTTCTCCACTTTCCTCTTTAGACTGCTGCTGACATGAAGCTGGGATTGCTGTTGGCGTTGGCCGTGGCCGCCTTTGTGCCTCACCTGTCTGAGAGCAGGATCATCTCAAGATGTGAGCTGAAGCAGAAGCTCCAGCAGGCTCTGACCGTTACCAAAGCCAACGGGAAAAACTATGACCAGATCATAGCTCTAGGTGAGGACAATCAATGGATTTTGCAATTGGAGTCATTTAGTTCTGAGCTCTACTCACTCTAAAGAATTTGTATCCGTCTGGATTTAAACCAGGACTAAAGCTTTTTCTGCTTTCTCAGTTTCCTGCGAAGTGGAGAGGAGATCCCATCTCGACTCCAGCCTGGTGATGGGGAACGCTGAGCGCCCTCCTCTACCAGTCACACCAACCGCACAGGTGGCTGCTGGGAATGAAACGGTCGCCGGCGCAGGCACCAGCTCAACAACCTCGGCAGCAGCCGTCAGCACCGGTGTCGCCCTGAACAGCACCGCTGGGGGTTTGAGACGAAAGCGGGAGGCTCGGTTCGAAGGGAAACGCAATGGGAAATGGAGCAGGAATGATGATGAAGAAGGCAAGGACGACAACAGTGACGATGACAGTGATAGCAGCAATGACGAAAGTACCGATGAAGATGAAGAGAACAGCGAAGATAGCGAAGATAACAGCAGTGAAGATGAAGAGAACAACGAAGAAAGTGACGAGACCAGTGTTGGCCATGGAAGCCAGGAGAATGTAACTCAGGCGGCCATGATACCCACGGTTGCCACGGACACAACTGGGATGTCAAACAGCACTGCTGGCAGCTTGAGACGAAAACGAGACGCTCCATCCAGAAAGGAACACAAGAAAAAAGGCAAGAAAGACAATAAGAAAGAGAATGACAGCAGCGAAGAAAACCATGCTGGTAAGCACAGTCAGGAATCTTCTTCTACTTCAGGTGAAGGTCATGAGAAGGTAACCGGTGGAGGCATCAGGTCATCAACCAGTAAACCCACCACATCCGCCGCCTCCTTCTCCGCTACGGGCACCGCTGCTGTGTCCGGCAGCACCTCTGCAGGGTTGAGAAAGAAACGAGAGGCCCGGTTCAGGAGGAGTCCAGACAGAAGAGACGGCAAAGAGGAGAGGAGCGAAGAAGAGGAGAGCAAAGAAGAGAAAGGTGGGAAAGGCGGAAAGCAAAACCATAAACCGTCTGAAGGTGGAAGCCACCAACAGGGAACCGTTAAGCCCACCCTGAGCGCCGCCTCAGTTCACGCCACCGCCTCGGCTTTTGCCTCTCCTTCTGCTGCAATCCCAACCGGGACGCCCGGCGCTCTGAGACGGAGGCGACGGGCCTCCTCCATGGAGAAGAACAAGGACGATGACAAAGGGGACAAAAGCAAAGAAAGCAAGGAAGCCTCTGAGGAGGAGCACTCCAACGGGTCTGTCAGCTTTTACGGCCTCTTCCAGCTGTCCAGCAGCCTCTGTGATTTGGGCAACAACGGCTCCAAGAACGAGTGCGGCAAGAAGTGCTCAGGTGAGTTTTAACATTCTTTTTAGAGCTAGTGTTGTTTAATTTAGTACATCCTGAAAGTTTACAAGGATCCTTTTCTCCCTCAACAGCTTTCATCGATGGAGACATAACAGACGATGTCGAATGCTTCGTGGACAGTGGTTACTGGAGGTGAGCACGTTGCATTTTAGTCCCTTTAGTTTATCTTTTACATTAGAAGTAAGTGTAAATGCCAAAGTGAGAAACTCAGAGAAACTATAAAAAAAAAAAAAAGAACCTGAAAGTTAATTCATGCAACAAATGCAAACAAATTCCTCTTAGATTTAAATAAATACCGCTAGTGGGATTTGACTTGCAATTAACGTCTGATCCTCTAGGTGTCACTGTGACAGATCAAATACATGTCAAACTTGATATTATTTAGTTTCTAAGACCTATTAACACTTCCTAATAGACCTAAATGTGGAATTCAGGTTTTAAAATAGAAATAAATAATAAAAAAAACTCCAAAGTACAATACATTTATATTTTATAAATGTTTATGCACACGCGACCCCGAATGGGAAGAAGCGGTCAAGAAGATGGATGGATGGATGGGTTTATGCACAATGATGTGTGAATATAAGAGAAGGGATTATACGGTGGCCCTTAAGGTCAAATCACTTGATGCAAAATCATTTTAAGGATCAAAACGACAATTAAAATAAATAAACAAATAAACAACATGATATTTTAGAAAACAAAGTAAAATTACAAAACAAAACAAACAAAAATTAAAGTCAAATGTTTCGCTGAACAAAAGTACTTTCCAGAAATAAAAAATAAATCTTAAAAAACAAAACACAATAGGAAACGGTTAAAGGAATTTACTATGAGACGATGGTGTTTAAATTCATGAACTGCTTTTCTGATGTCTGCGTACTAATAAAGGTTTTATGATTAGTGCGGAGTATTTACAGTATTGCTTCATGCCAAAAAACTTTCAGTTAATGATGGAGAAACATCAGTATTTACAAAGGAAAAAAAAAACTTAAGTCATTTCTAGAAATCAAAATAAAATATTAAAAACCGAGGCAAGAAAAAAAAGAAATTTGGTCTATAGAGACTACCTTTTAATATTTCATTTCTTTTTTTATTTCTGAAATTTTGTCTTGATTTCTGAAATTTTTTATTTTACTTTTTATTTTAATTACATTTTTTTAAATATCTTTGTGATCTTTAAAATGTTTTTGCTACTAGTGATTTATACTTAAGTGATACGGTGGGATTACTTAGAAAAAGAATCAACCTAGAAGAAAATTAGATGATGAAAAACTAACACCTTGTTTTGTTAATTTAACAGATCAGTTCTGAGGGACATCTCCAGCATCTGCTTCAAGCAAATGGACTCCTACTTTGCTCAATGTCAATAAGAAACTCCACAAATCCAGTTTCTACCTCTTTCAAAAAGCTTTCACTTTTGGCTTTTGGGTGCAAATATGTTTCCGTCATTAGAACTGACATCCTTTGGTGTTTCTCTAAGTTGTAGAGTATGTACTGAATGAAATCTAATGCTTTTTTTTCTCTCAATAAAAGTGCATTCTATCATGAAATGTATTAACATGCTTTGGAGCTGAAATAAGTTGGAAATAAGTTATAATTTCTGACTCTTTGGTCAATTTACTGTAAAGAAGCAAAAGAAATCTGCCAGTAGACTCAGAAAGATATTCTTAAGAATTCTTATTTTGAAAATTCTGGTCACAAAGACATGATTTTTCAAAATAAGATAGGAAATAAGAAACATTTTCTTTTTACTTTCCCAAGATTTAGTTTTTGCAGTATCAGTACATTTAAAAAAAGATTTTATTTTAATGCTGTTCTTTTTTTTATTATTATTATTATTGGTAAAGCGATTTAAAGACGTTTTCCAAAAAAAGAGATCCACCCTCATTAAAGTTTAAAAGAGTAAAACCCAAAAGTTTAAAGTTCTAAAGAGAAAAATTGAGAAGTTAGAATGAATGTTGTGCAGTATGTTCAAATATTTGAAGTTTTGACTGGAACTTTATGACTGAAATGTTTAATTGATGTGATCAATTACACTGACAATAAAATCTTGTCACATAATTCTATTGTCATATTTTATGAACTCCATTGTAAATAAATACATGCGTTAAATTACTGTTTTTCTAAATGCACAGCGGCAGAAAAAAGAATCGTAAAACAAGATTGACATTATTTTTAGCTACATTTAAATCATTTTCCTGATTGTTTAGGAAACTCAAGAATTGAAAGACAAAAATCAAATAACAAGCATCAGTGAGGATCCATGTGCACTAATTTATTTTTACATATAAAACAAATTAAAATCTTAAAATAGACAGTTTGGGTTTTTATAACCAAAGGTTTACATTTATCAGCAGTTTCAAAACAAAGGTGCAGATAGATTAGAACTGTTTTTAAAGCAATATTTCAAAATGCAAACTATTTATGAGTATAAAAACGCTCAGAATTTGGCGTTTTTTTTTTAACACGTTCTGAATAAATGTACAGAGCTTTGAAGCATCATTTCAATAAGAACATCTACAAAGAACAACGTACCAAAGCCAAAGCGCGGAGGCCAGCCGACTGTTGAAGCCTTTTGTCCCCTGTATCCGCTCGATGTTTCACCTGCACACGGCCCGTACCTGTAAGGGCAGTTTGTGACAAAGACTTTAACATCTGACACCAAAGTTTCTATCAGGGCTTTTCTTGGAAGAACTGACACTTTGATCCATCCTTCGAAGAACTTCTCAAACTCTTGGACATGGCCCTCTTCTCTGACCCTATGAGGACACAAGGTTTTCTAACTGACGGTTTTGTCTTCCTCAAAAGCCTGTAAAGGGATAAAAAAGTTAAAACGTTCTTTAGTGAGTCTTTTCTTTTTTCTTTTTTTTATTTTTAATTAGTGGCGTTCACCGAGAAATGAATCTCCTCATGGTTAATTCAACTCAGGTTCACAATTAATTTAGCATTCTACCTCGTCTCTTGTTCACTAAGGAAAACAGGATCAGATTTAAAAAAACACAACCATTTAAAAAACGTAACTTCTGTCATTGACAACGTATTTTTTCTCTCCAGAATACGTATAAACAGAAGCAGAAATAAAGGACAGTCCTGGAGAAATCAAACTCTTTTACTGCTCCTGTTGTTTGTCAAAGAGGTCGTATTCTTCTGCACGTTCCACATTCGATATCCTGAGGAACACTTTGTGCCTGACCTCGTTTCACTTCAATTATCATCAACACAATGACTCAGCACATCCACAGCCAATTACAATTAAAGGAACATTTAATCCACAGTAAAAGGTTATTTAAAAAAACAGCTGAGGTGATGTGCAAGACCTGTGCAGAAGAGGAAAACAATTATTTTTGTTGTTGCTGTTTTTTTCTTTATTAAAGTTAGCTTATTTCAATTTTATATAGTTATTTGTTTTATTCTTTTTCACGTTTGTTTTTTATTTTTTAACACATAGTTGCATTCACTCAGCGACAGAGTCGTGGTCATGCTCACTCAACCACAATCTGTTTATGTTTCAGGAGAAAAGTTCCTGCACAGGCGCTGGGATGACGTGTTGGGCAGGTATGCAGCAGCTCATGCAGACGACCTACAAATCCACCCACATACATACATGAGGCTCTAAGAAGTATTTACTGAGTTCTTGTAACAGTTTCAGTCTCTAAAGACCACAGAACTCAGTCATAGTTATCTCTATTCCAGTCCTAGAAATATCAACAAAAAAAAGAAGTGTACTTTATGGTCTCAAACTGTTTTATAATTTTCTTTAACATCATCATGACCATTCATATCATATTTGATGCACACATGATCCAAACACTCCTTAAAGTAATAAGTAGTAGTAAATAATGTGTTTTTTTTTCTCAACTCTTTGGTCAATATTTTTGCATATTAAGGTAACGCTGTTGTGAGTAAGAATGGACCAAATCATCCTAAAATATCATAATTGATACAATCTATTGTCCACTTTAAAAAACATAAATAAATTCAAATGGTCTAAGAAACATCATAATTCCCCAAATTTCTAATTTTGAGCAATACAACACTGGGATATCTTCACAAATGTCAAATATAGTTTACACAGTTTATATTATATATATATATATATATATATATATATATATATATATATATACGACCTGTGAACTCATTCGGACATCCTTTTTCTAATTTTCTGCAAATAAATCTCGTATTTTTTTACAGTTATATGTGATTTTTTTCTGATTGATTGATCAAGGCACAACAGGTTAAGAAAAAAAATAATTTTAACCCTGTAATAAAAAAAATATAAGGAGTTACAGGAGACACGGAGACAGAAACAACCCGGATGAAACAAAACAATCAGTAAAATCCTTAAATTATTACAATAATAAGAATAATAAAACTAAGCTATTTTTTTTTCTTAAAGATATTTATGTTATATATTTTTAAGATGCAGCATTAAAACTCATTTTTTTATAACCATACTTTGACTAAAAGTTAAAAAAGAAGCTATGACATAAAAAAATGAGTCAAATTAGCAATTGCGCCCTCTATTGGTTGAAAAATGAAAAACAAAAACAGAGAGGTACCGTGATATGCATCAACCTGCTACTGTATTACATGTCCGCCCTCAGAGTCCCGACTCTCAGATTCTCTAGAATAATCCCTCAGTGAGTCTGGAACATTCGGGTTTTCAGCTTCAGCCTGAGAAAAGGTTCTCACTGTTGCTGAAGCTCGTCTGTTTTGTTGCTCTTTGTGTTGTTTTCTTTGTGTTGGTTTAACATGATAGGTGTGTTCAGGTAGGATGTTGGGACACTTGATCACATCAGATGTTCCAAAATAATGAATGTGTTTTGATTATGTGGGAAGATAGGTTTTTCTTTTTGCCTTTAAGGGTGTTCTGTTTCTTTTTAACGGGAGGATGTGCGACCTACATATGAGAAAAGATGTTTTCAGGGGGGTGTATCGTTTTTCCTTTATGATATCATTTTTTTACATCTCAGAAATTCAAATCAGGGACAAAAGATGTGAGTTTTCCATGACTCATCGTTGCAGGGACTATAAAGGCTTTCGGGGATCTTCCGAGTCTCAGTTGATGTTTGGTGTCAGTATGAGGGTTCTTGTGGTTTTTGCGTTGGGGGTGCTGGGCTTTAGTCTGGCTGAAGGTCGAGTTGTGACCAAATGCGAATTGAGGCAACGGCTATTCCAGGTGATCGCCACCCTCCCACAGTCAGCTCAGCAGTCGGGACTGAAAGCAGATGACATTGTTGCCAAGAGTAAGTTTATTTTAACTAATTTAACTTAATTCATAATAACAAATAATCATTTTTTAATTCAAAATTAAGTTATTATGAACTTCAGGACATCTGGTTATTTGAGAGTTAATTAGATAAATTAGATCTGGATCAAGTTGAAGAACCAAATTCTGTTTTTTTTTTTGTCCTGGACTCAATCATACGATTGTTTTTGCAATTCTTCATTCTTACTGTGTATTTGAGCAAATATTTTGCCCCCGACACACACTCAAAAACTTCCAAAAAATGTGTACTCTGTGATCGACCTCACCCCATCCCTTAAAAAAACATGACCTCACAGCACGACAAACATATGAACGAGGCCAAAATTTCTTATGGAATAAAAAAAAAAATGTCTTAAAATCCACTAACAAAACCAAAAAAAGAGTGTTGGAGACATCTAAAAGAAGCTTTAGAATTATTATGGGATGGCCATTGGACCTACACCATGTTGTTATGCCGAACGTTTTTATTTTCCCACAATTTGAGAAACAAAAAAACTTTTGTTCAAACTAAATTTCACACAAATGCCACCAGATTTAGTCTACAACCACAACTGAAGTTTCATTGACCTTTGACCTCAGGAGAGAGAGGTTACTGGAGTTTACGATTTATCACCTACTAACTCCTCAAGCATCACAAGGATAGTTTTTGCATATTTTTGCCAGAATGTCGTGAAAGTTTAATCAATGAATTATTGGCGTGAGCTGAACGAAACAATATAATATATGACATAAATATATTTGAAATGTGGGCGTAGTTAACAAAAAAAATAAATAAATAAAAATCTGTTGCCAAGGAAATCCAAAAGTTTACTTTAGCCGATTCTTCTAAAAATAACATGGATCAGTTTGTCACCTCCCGTTGACCCAAAAATAAAATGGTTGCTATGGAGATAAATCAATAGAAATGCAAATATTTTTAAAAGTAGTTGTTTTTTTGAGTCTTAACCAGTGAGGGTGGGTTAAAAGTGCTGTGAGAGCGGGAAGAGCCTGCAAGTCATTACACCACACCCAGATTTAATTGATTTAATTTTTTAAGTCGAATTTAATAATCGCAACTCAGCTTTATGGTTTCTTTTTTTTTAAGATCTGCTGTTGTACTGGATCATTGAGCTTCAGCTGATTCTAATACAAGAGTTTGTGAGAGAGTAGCCAATTTATATTTAAATGTGAGAGCAGAAGTTAGAAAAAAAACAAGCAATATATAGAATATATGGGCAAAGTGGTGTTAAATTAAATATAAACGTGTATTAAATTTTTAAGCAACTTAAATGGATCAATTTTGATAAAGTTGGACTGTGACAATCATCAATGAAAAGAAACACTGCAGTCTTTTTTCATTTCTTATGTTAAAAAATATGTTATAAAATATATATATAGAGAGAGAGATTTTGTGTTTTTACTATATTTTCAATCAAGTAAAAGTTCAATGTTTGATTCAGTAAAATGACCACTAAAAGTAAACTTTGGATGACCCGTTATGTAAGTAAAACCAACAATGGCAGACTGTTTTTTCCTTTAATTGAACGCCCACTTTCTTGGAACTGTAACCTGTCTGATTGTTCTGGGCTTCTGTTGCATTCCTTGGACCGTCCTAGAAGTTTCTAGAAGATTCATCACGCCACACAATTGTTAGTCTTTAAGGTGTAATCAGATTTCTGAGAAATGTGAGATGCTCATCTCAATTTCTTACAGTACAAAAGCAAAGAAATGAATAACAATAAAGCGAACACATAATAGAGTATTGATTTATGATAGTGGTGGACAAGCAGCCATAAACTGAAATATTATTATAAGTTGATAATTTAAAAGATTTGAAGGCATGCATCTATTAAATGTTTCTATCTGTTCAATTTTTCAAGTTTGGCAGCACAGATGATCTTAAAAACTCAGAAAGAATTTGAAAATGATGTTTCTTCAAACAACCAGCAGAGGGCAGCATCATGCCAGAAACATTCAAGGAGCAAACATTGCAACAAATATACTACAAAATAAAGAAAATGACAATCTGTCACAAAATATGATAACAAAAAACTATTAAAATACAAAAACCTTAAATCCAAGTTAAGTCTTACTAAATAAAAGCATGTCTGAAATGGTTGGACGTCAAACTTTACTTATCAAGCTCTTTATAACCCCCTAGCTCAGACAGTGATTTCCAATGTGTAAAATGAATACAAATAACCAAGAATTAAAAGAAGAGCTACTCAAGTAAGCAATTGCATTTACTTATAAGAAAAAAATGCATAAAGGGGAGTTTATTTGAATTTGTTTCTGATTTTACTTATTTCACACAATTAAAATACTGAAGATAAAAAAAAGATAAAAGAAAAAAAAAAAGCAAGGAGAGGTACACGGGAAATATTTAAAATGAACACCTAGTAAATTTGCACAAAGTTTACGGAGAATTCTACAACTTGAAAACTGAAAAAAATATAGATACAAAAACCTCCAATACATATGTATATATATATAGAGAGAGAGAGAGCATGCATTTTAAAAGAAAACATAAGAGTTACCCATTATAAAGAAGAGGTGAAGTGCTTTATTTTTTAACACTTTATAGAGAGTTAAGACAGTAAAATGAGTTTTAAACAACTTAGGAACGTTACCTTTAATAAAAAAGTACAACACATATAACAAAAAAGTTTAATGGCAGCAGAAAAAAGTCTAAAATCCTGATTGAGAAATAAAAGCTAAAACATTTCTTGTGTTTTCTTTTCCTTTTTTTATCTAAACATTAAAGCCAAGCTGTCAGCCACAGACCTGAGGAGTGATTCAGTTGGTGGAAACAGAACTGAAGGCTTGTTAGAGAAAAACAATGAAGACAGCAGGAAGTTGATCTGTAAAACTATACAACCTAACAGGCCTGGATTTTCAGAAAGATGATAGCCGACAAGCTGTCAGCACAAGCAGGGAGTCAGAATGAAGAGAAGGTGATAGAATGACAGAGGAGGAAAGAAAACTCCTTATGGAGAGCTGTTTGGAACACGTGGGCTCTCACAAATTTAATGTTTAGTTTTGTTGCAGCTTTAAGTTTCTGTTGGGGAAGTACTTTAACTCAGGAGGGTTTGATACGGATCAGAATTTGTGTTTTATTGGGTCACACTATAAATTCAGACTGAATATCTGCTGGAGGATGGAGTGTAAATGTGCGAAAAGTAGACAAAGCCACATATACTTCAATTACAACTCTTTCTGGAATGATAGAGATTTGATTCAAATCGGGGAAATGTCATAAACTCACAACAGGCAGTCAAGTCTCATCCTCCCCTTGCGACCACCAGAGGGAGCCATCTCCTGAATATTAACCTTTACCTGGACTCAGCTTTGCTCCTAACAGCCTTTGCTCTCAAATCATCAAACTTAAAGGGTAACCAAACCCAAAATCAATTTTTTTTGTCTGTTTACCTCTATAAATAGGGCTTTATAAGTGCTGTCTGTTGGTCACTGTCGCATTTTTCACAAATTAAAATAAAATGGTTTAATTCTTAAAAAATTATAGTCAAAAACTGCCCCCTACAGGTCGAAGCGGTGTATTACAGTTGAATTTTGTGATTGGTCAAACCATTTAAGTCCCACACCATGATCTGCAGCTCCTTTTAATAATAACAGACCTGTTCTCCAGCCCCATCCCTCTGGATTTTCAATTCCAGGTGTGGGCGGAGTCTGCCTCCAACTTCCCTGTTTGGTAACCCTTTAAGTTTTTAGGCTGCTTGGATAAACTTTCGCAGTCAAAGTTCTTGTTTCATTAGCTGACAACAAGAAAGACAAAAACGAGAAGAAAATCTTCTAGCTTGGATCTACCACTCCTCTTCTCATTGGAAGATCTGCCTGCATTCACACTGTCCTGAATCCCACCAGGGTTCACTTGCAAGCAAACAGAATTTATTTGTTTAGTCAGCACCAGAGTTCATTAACCACGACTCATGCTTTATAAAAGAAGGTTAAATGATGAAAATGTTTTTACCATTTACCATAAAACAACACATTTGAGTCTAAACGCCATGTTTTATCCTCTTTTTGGTGTTTTCAGTCGTGTGCCATGCAGAGCAGGGCTCTAACTTCACCACCAGTTTGGTTACGGAGGTTGGAGGGGGAGAAGACAATGGGGCCCAGCACGGCGCCATGTCAAGCACAGAGCCGCCCCACGCCCGAAAACGACGCCAATCCAACCATGGACAAAGCAGCGGCGAGGACGATGACGTCTGGGCTCTGTACGGCCTTTTCCAGCTCAGCAGTCCTCAGTTCTGCAGCAGCGGCGAGAACGCCTCGCCCAACATCTGCCAGACCAGCTGCAACAGTGAGCTTAGACTCTGCAGCTTCTCGCCACACGATCCCCTTCCTGAGGGCTTGAATTTGGGTTTTAAAATGTTTCTGCTTTTTTACAGTTTTATCTCTTATTTTTGAGAATTTTGATTTTGTTTTTTTGGAATTCGTTTGACTTTTAGCCTCAAAACTGTGACTTTTTATTGAAATGTTATTTTAAAAGAAATTCAAAAGTTGAGATGTAGCAAAATTATTTAGGGTTTAAAAAAAAAAACTAACCAGGCAAACATTTCATCTTAGTATCACGTCAGAGAATGAAAAAAGTTTATTGATGTTTCACAAATTAGATTTATGCTTATGTTCCAGTATTTTTAACAGAAACATGTTCTTTGTTTTTCATCCAAGAATTCGACTTTTTGCTTAAAAAAAATACAATGTTTTTGTTGTTTTTTTCAATGTTAAATACGATAATATGTTATTGTTCTCAAAAACGTTAGAAGACTGTTTACTAAATAAACTTAAAATTCAGAATTCAAAAATCTCAGCTTAGTTCAAGTTAAGCCAGTTATTTTATTATGTATATGTATATATATTGCTTTTCTAAAAGCTACAATGACAAGTTAAACTTTGTCCTAACTTAAACATTTTCTTGTTAATAAAATGATTTTTGAAAAAATAAACAGAATTTTCAACAAAAATATTAAATTTTTCAACTCTAAATTGTAACAAATCAACTCAATTTCTTTGTTCATCCAAAACCAGATTTCTAGTTTTTAAGTAAAATTTAAAAAACGCAAAATTTAAAGGTTGCATCTGTAGCTTAAAAAAAAGCTGAGAATTACTTTATAACACTCGCTTCTGAGTTTGAATTCAGAGATTTCAGATTTGACAACTTTATAATCAAGTCTTAATCACTTTTTTTTTAACTTTCTTTTATAATCCTCCAGCAGATGTTACGGCTCATTAAGATGCTTCACTTTAGTGCTTCTGTACGTATTTAAAACAGGAAACTCTTTTCTCTCCTCAGACTTCATTGATGATGACATAACGGACGACATCAGCTGCGTGTTGAAGATCCTCACCGACCTTCTGTAAGTTTTTATGTAACTTTAGTTTCGAACAATTTTACTTTCTCTGTTAATTGAAAAAATTGCCAATTTTCGTTATTTTAAAGTGAAAACTATCTTGGCCCAAACAGTAGATTTACTACATCTAATACTCAATTGTTGACACAAACTTCATCTGACGTCTTGCAATGATTTCAGAAACAGTCGATTAAATTGAATGAAAAAAGAGTTTTATTTTGTATCTGTCACAGTGAAAATGGCTTCAGGTCAGAGCACTGGAAGGAGCTGAAGAAGATGTAAGTTTATCGTCAGAAATAAAACGTTTGAAATGTCCCCATCCTAATGTAAAAGTTTCTTTCTTCCTTTGTGTTTGCAGGATCAAGGTCATGTTTCAGGAGAAGTGCAGAGCGGTGCAAGCCAAAGAATACTTCGCTGCATGCCAATAAAATCCTTCATTTTGAAGCAGCTTTGGTTGGAGCGTTCTGCAGCCTTTGAGTGAAATAAATAAAATTATAAAGCATGTAACACTTAAGTTTTTTTTTTACTTTTTAATCCAAAATGACCCAAAGATTAAATGTTTGGAAAGTCTACTTAATTTCGTCTGTCTGCTTTCTGAAATGCTAAAAATGGATTTTGGTCAAGAGGTCTTCAAACTTAAAGCTCATTTTTAATATTTTTTAAGTTTTGTCTGATTCAGTTCAACTTAAGACCTCCTGTACGATTAATAAAATTTTAACCATAAACTTAAATTGACCTTAATGGGATCATCTCTCTGATTCTTGGTCATTGAAATGGTTACCGCATCAAACGTGCAAATCTGATATCGCTTAAAAATGAAGCTCTCTGTAGTTTATTTAAATAAAACGTCTTAATTTGTCTTCATTTATACATTTTCACACTAAGCTGTCAGGTCCACACCAGAGCTTTTACTCCTCAGATGATCAGATTCGAGCTGGTGTGAAAGCTCACCGGAAGTCACGTGTTAACCAAACAAGTGTTTGATCGTGAAGGTTTTGATTGCTATGAATGAAGCTTGATGAAACTCACTACAGCAGGACTGCAGACGGACGTTTCAGCAGATCAAGGAGCAAAGTGAACCAAAGTGACAGGAGAACCGAGTGTTTTAAATGAGAAAGAAGTCTGAATCCAGAAAAGCAAATCTTGAGAAGGAGTTCTTCCTGGTTGGTTTTAAGTTAGAGTAGGACCACCCCTAACAAGAAGCTGGTAGCTGTGTGACATTAAACCTTTGGTTCACTCCTAAAAGTACAGTGTGAAAGTAAAACAACTAAAGTGTGACATTTTCCAGTTTACTTATTCTATTTAAACTGAGGCTGTATTGATGTAAAAATAGCTTTTTGAGTATTAAACAGGATGGGAGCCACTGGTTCAGTTGAGTTTTGTCACGAAATTCACAATAAAACTCCCCTTTTAATTGAAACTAACAGTGTAGCCCTTCTTGAACTAAGACTAAAGTAACGGGCTATTCCCTTGAACAGTTCTCTGAGTTTGTTCGACATTTATAGTTTAATACTGTTGGGTTGCCATTTCTTTAATAACTAACTAATTAAGGATTTCTAAGTAAAGTTGGTTAATAAGGTTCATATTTGGATGACTCTTATCTGGTCATCCTAACTAATTTCGCAGCATGTTGTGTCCCTTAAAACTGTTAAAAATGATTTATTCCTCTGAGAAACGGTTGACTTTGTAAACTGTTAGTTGTTTAAAACTTAAGAGAGTTTTTTTGTAACCTAACTAAAGATTCCATGTGAGTTTTTCCTGCATTTCCCAAAATATCTGCACAATATGAAAAATACAGAACAACTAATGAACAGTGAACAAGATATAAACTCTTTTTGTTTAATGCATCGCTGATATTAAACAGAACACCAATAGATCTAGAAACTTTGTGTTTTATGTAATTTATATGAGATTTCTAAGACAATTTATCATCAATTATTACTCCTAAAAACTTTACTTATTTAACACATTGTATTTATGCACCATTTAAATGTAATTTAACATTTACAACCTTTCTATTACCAGAAAAAAATCATGAATTTAGTTTTTTTTTTTCATTTTGAGATAACTTGCTATAATCAAACCATTTTTTAAACAAATTAAATTCTTGTTTAACCACATTCAGCAACTCATCAATACTTTTTACCGAACAAAACATATTGGTATCATCAGCAAACATAATGAATCTCAACTTTGTTGACATAAAAAAATATCTTTTATGTATATTGAAAAGAAAAACTGAACCTTGTGGGAGTCCACAAAAAATGTTTTCTAAATCAGAATCTACATTATTAATGGTTACATACTGAACCCAATGTTCCAATTAACTTCTCAACCAATGATGTGTTTTACCCTGATGTCCATAATATTCACATTTATGTAACAACAGTGATCAATGGTATCAAACACTCCTGCATCCACTGACTCTCATTTAATAAATCATGTTTACTTAAAAAGGCATCAAATCTAACTGCAAACAGTTTTTCCAAAATTTTTGAAAACGGTGGTAGTAGTGAAACTGGTCTGTAGTTTGATACAGTTTCCTTCTTACAATTTTTATAAATCGGAATCACCTTAGCTACTTTCGTCAGGTCTGGAGAAACACCACTAGAGAGGGATTTATTGCAGATATAAGTAAAATGTCCTTAAATAAGGGACATGTCAATGCCATAACAGTCAGAAGATTTCTTATTTTTCATTTGGTGAACAACTTCAAGCACATCACTTGGACTTACTCCACTTAGAAACCTTGTGTTCATATTGCACTCAATTTTACATTTGATGTCACTCACAACTGATATTTCTTCAGTCAATTTAGTACCAACATATACAAAGAAATAGTTGCATTATTTTTTTTTAATGCAACTTGAAAACAGTTGTCTTTTTTTCTTTTTTATTACATTATTAATTACTTCCCAGGTACTTCTAATATCGTTCACACATCTCTACAGTAACTTGTCATAATAAGATCGTTTTTGTTTTCTCAGTACACCAACCAATACTTTGTCTCATTTTCTTCCGTTTTGTTTTTAATGAAATCTTGATGGAATTTGTTCTTTTTCTACAGGTATTTCCAAACTTTTAGTGATCCGAATTTTTTTTTTTCTTACAGGCTTTCAGTGGGCAGTAAAAATCATAAATTCTCATGAAATGTCTAAGAAAATATCGTTAGTTCTTAACAAATCAATATTGAAATCTCCACAAACTAAACTCAGCTTATTACTTCTTCTTTCAAACAACTCACAGATGTTCTTGTTAAACTGATCCAAACATCCACCTGGGGTTCTGTAAATACAACGTATTTGAATATTTTTCAAGCTTTCCCTTTGAATTTCAAGAGTCAAACATTCCATTTCTTTTTCAATTGAGAAGGACATATGTGGAATAACCGTACGTTTTAAACCCATGTGAACAAACAAAGCAACCCCACCCCCTCTTTTTCTCAGTCTGTTTTGACAGAAAAAATTATAGTTTAATAGTTCTTTCTCCTCAGTTAACTAAGTTTCTGAGATGGCAATGACAGTAAATTTTTCATTATGAAATAGTTCTTAATTTGAGTAAAGTTAGTATAAAGACTCCAACTGCTCAAATGTATAAGTGACAAACCTTTGAGTTCCACCTTGAAGTCCTCTTCAGAATAATACTCACATTTACGATGGGTGTCATTGTAGAAACGGATTTCTGGGTCAATGTCCTGTAGCATCCCCTCCTCGTCTTCACCACCACAAAACAGACTTAAGCAATCATCACTTCTTCAGTCATAAAGAAAAGTCTCTAACAAACACAAACACTCTTGGATGTTCCTGATGGTGACGGCTTTAGCCTGTTCTGGTGTTCCTTTGAGCTTTATCATTACTTTACTGTCACTTGTCCAAGTTGTTTTTTCTCCTTTTTAGAACTCTTGCTTGGTAACAAGTTTCTGCATTCCTCCTTTTCAGGTGCTCATTTATGAAAACACCAGTGCCTTTAAGCTTTTTAGCAACTTTCAACAGTTTTATCTTTTCTGCTGACAGATCGGATCATGATGCTCTGTCTTTTTGACCAATTGCGTTACTGTCAACAACAATATCTTTGCTGCTCAAAAGCTCAATAACATGTTGAAGTGTGGGCAGTGCCCCTGGTGGAGCGTCCTCTCCTTCAGCGGGTTCTGCAGTGACCCCGGTGCAGGAACGAGTCCAGAAATCACCATCCATTCTGGTGTGTCACTCCAGTTGTTCTGTTTTCCAGGTCTTCAATGTTCTTGTCTTTGTCTTCAATCACCTTTTTCAGTTGTTTAACTTTCTTCAATACCTCTATCTGCTGCTCCTCCACATTCTTCATTTCTCCTTAAAGTTCAGGGATTGTTTCACTTTGTTCATGTCCTTTGCTAAGTTTTTAGCCATTTTTGTGATCAAGATGAGGATGGGCCTCCAGTAGGCCTCACTTTCAACAAAGTCTTCAAGATTGTCCAAATTCCACAAATGATGAAGTGCCAATAGTCATCAAATGAATCCTTACAAGATGACGTCATTGAGAGTGGGAGATGTTTATAGTTCTCTGAGATTTTTGGTGGATTGAAGGAGAGCTGATCAGCAAAGATACAAGCAGGCAGCGGCCATCTTGCCTTGATTATAGTTTATTATTAATAGGGATTTGAAACATAATTTTGCTACAATCAAACATTTTTGTAACGTTTTGAATTTTAGTTTTACATCTTAATATTCGCCTCACATTGAAAATCCTCACAAAAAGCGTGTTTGTGTTTGTATGTTAAGATGTGGAGCAGTTTGCATGGGAACTTCAGGAAACATGATTAAAAAATAAAAGAAAAATTAATCTTTAAGGATCTCAAAATCTTTAAATCTATTTACATATCTTTTTTTTTTTTTACAAAATCAACTGTACCTTGTATTGTATCAAAATGCCTAATAACTTATAAGATAAGAATTTTTGGAGCGCACGTAAAAAACATAAAAAAAACATTTAAAATTTAAAAATACGAGTTTTAAAGGGCTGAACTGGATAAATTCTTTTTTTTTCTACCTCTTCTGTTTGAACCGGTTTTAGGGAAGCATTGTGGTAGACACTGTAGGGCTAATAATCTATTTAGTACTGAATGAAAAAAAAAAAATTGAACAAAAGACCACATTTCTGCCCTTTTTTGACTTCTGTGGATGAAATGTTGAACAAAACTGAGAATTGACATCTGTTGAAGTGTCTCCTGGTGCCTGAGGTTGAATGCATCAAAGCCCGTTCATTTACTATCTCTCTGAAAGGTGATCCCATGAAGAGCACATATTTCATCCATGACGACGCCCTACAGCATGATGACTCAGTGAGAACCAAGTTACCTAAGACAGTAAACTTATCTTTCAGATCCACATAAATTCCATTATCTGAAAAGATTGATCACAAACCTCTGGCTGCAGTATACTGTGCAAATATGAAGTCTAGTTTACAATTTGGTCGTGTTGTGACAGTTTAGAAAGATTACAACACACACTTCTAATGTGGTTATCAACCCACGTTCAAGCTGCAACCTCCAACCTTGGAGTACAACCGCCTACCTGCACTTTTTTCTCACTGTTGCCTGAAAGCTCAACAAACTCATCTTGACTTGATGTTTTTGGCACATATTTTCTAACCAAATTGACTGAAATTTTCTCCGGTCATGCTTAGACTTTGCTGTTCTAAATAATTCCCAGGCGAGAGTGGAGACTGTAAAGACGAGCTTGTCTGGACGGCTTCCCAGAGAGATGAAGGAGGTTTTAAGAAAATGCAATCATATGGACATTTTTACGAACTTATGACATTTTATTAAGTTAAATACAATGAAATACACAAAGTTGGTTGACTTTTCTTGTGTCTAATACAAATGTTTTTTGTGTTTGTGCTTGTATGTAATAGGAACTTGGATATGTTTTATTGTATGCTCTCTTAAGTTGACTTTAACCTTAAATGGGCACGTCCTGAAGTTAATATGCTGAATAAATGAAAAGGAAATGAAAATGTTTTGCTCCTAAGTAGATGAATGAAAAAGTCCCATGGACTCGTTGTGGTCTTTTTTGTGGACATGAAAGGAAGAACAAATTCAGAAAACAGCATATGTTATCTGTCCTATTTAGTGTTTATTTGGAGGCCAGAGGTCTTTGATTTGACTTTCCTGCAGGTTTCCGCTCTGTGCTTGTAATTTACTGACCTCCTTTTTATTTGCTACAAACAAGTTTTGCAATTTTGGCTAAAAATGGAGAATTCTACCCATGAACTAAGATCCAAACTAAAAGGTTTCAATAAAACGTCAGAGTTTTATGATTTCTGAACAAGTATGCTGACATTTGACGCTGTGGTAAAATGTTCTTTGTGGTTATTGGCTGCTTGACTTGAGGTCTGGACACAACTTGGCCTCCAGATCTTCAATCTTCATAGACTCCACATCTTTGGAGCTGGACAGGCTGGCAGCGCGAGTGATTTTAGAAAGCGTTCCTTCATAGGGTGGAGAAAGGTAGACCATCACGAAGACTCCATCAGATCCATCCGAGGTGGTGCTGGCATGACGCTCGGCGTTCCTGGTCAGGGAGGCTAGGAACTCTGCACTGCTGTCGGCATCCTGGAGATCCAGAGTGATAATGTTGGCCAGGCTGAGTTTACTGCGGGAGCAGCAGCGGTAGATCAGAGCAGCCAGGAGAGCCAGCAGGAGGATGGAGACGACCGGCAGGACGGCATAAAGGACAAACTCTAAACTTCTGTCTTCTCCTGGCTCCGGCTCATTCAAGTTCTGCAGATAAAGGTAAACTGTTAAAGACCCACTCTGATTAAAATAGCATGTTTTTAGCATGTTCTTGTGTCACTTTTCTGATGATGGCTGACATGTACAAAGAAAATTAAGCTAAAAATTGCATTTCTGAGTATTTATTTATTCAAATTGTTGTGAATAAGGAGCAGAGAAAAACTAGCATCTGAAAATATCCAAATTGTTTTGGAGAAACATATGCTGGATATGCCACAAGCTTCCTGCTCAGAGCTCTTTGCAACACGAAGGGAAGAGGGGGCGGGGTTTCATCCACGCGAACAGTCTAATTCAGAAGCAAAGTTCTGATGAACTTCAGTCTTTCTGCAGAAACTTAGACTGTTGTCCAAAATGTTTAGATTTTTGCTGAAAACAAAATTAAAATAAATAAAAGACAACTGAAAACACTTTAAAAATAGACAAAAAAGATGACTTTGAATTTTGCAAAGACATGTGACCACAGTGTGGTAGAATGTTCCCTTTGTAATATTAGGATGTGGGAAAACAACAGTGGGCTGAACTTTAGAATGTGAATGGATTTGACAAAAATTGCTGTTTTCTTGCTTGTTTACTAAATTATTTACATTTGATTATCTTGTAAGAAACACAATGAATCTGGAAAACTTCACCTGCCTGTTTAGTACCAGATATTTATCTCTGAGTGAAAACTGGTGGATTGTTTGACTAAAGATGTCCTGGATTCATTTTTAGGTCAGAGAATCGGATCATTCAAAATAAACCAAGATTGACTATAAATTGTATCAGCAACCACAAATTATGATATGAATCAAATCATTTTTCAAATGTATTGTTACACCCCTAATCTGATTTCTCTTTCTTTGGTTTAGTTTATTTATTTCGTTTTCATAGCACACAATAAAACATTTCATAACACTCTTGTCCTTAGTGAAAATGAAGGGGACAGAAAGAAGAAAACGTATTGTCTCTAACTGAATCAATCAAGCTGTTTTAACCAAATCCATCTATCTTCTTCCAAACTCACATATCCTCCAAACAAAGGTCCCAAAGGGAAATTTGTCTTGGACTCTCAGTGCCACCATCCAATCACTGACATCCCATAATACCAAACTCTTCTGGTTTCTTACTTTGTTTCATTCTTTAACATTTCAATTAGAGATCTGGAAATGACAACATGTTTTTTTTTTTATGTTTCGGTTATGTAAAATATATTGTTGTAGTTGTTTTATTTGCTTTTCTTTTTTTAAATTGTCATTGTGATATTTAAAAACGTTTTTCTGCATTTGTGTTCCGTTTCACGGCCGGCGTACTCCTCCATTGAGCGAGCTGCACCAGCTGCTCATCACACATGATAAAGGCGGACTGTGCTTGATCCAGACATGAAGGGTGACCCTGCGCCCCTCCAGCTGTGAGAACAGCATGCGGTCATGCTGCTTGTCCCAAATTCCCCGTTTACCAATCAGTTAATGCGGCTCGGATGATCTGGCGCCCTGCAGGCTCCAATCCTCTGCAGGGCTACTGGTCTGTCCACTTTGCACTGAGCAAGGGCAGCTGCAAAAATTTGCTTTTTGTCAAACAAAATAAAGTTTTTACGTCTAATTATTATGGACGTGCAAAATACTAAACATCACAGTAATGTTTTATTATCATTTGTACAATTTGAACAGTTTTTTTGGACTTCACAGATTAATAAATTTGTGAAAAACCATTTCTGTAAATAAAAAAAATAATCTTACAGTTGATGGGAAATAACTAAATACACCTGAATTTATTTTTCTGATAAAAATAAAGCAGTTCTCAAACAGGAAAAGCGGAGCTTTGTTTTTTCAATTAACTTTATTTTTTTTATTTAAAAAAAAAAGGCCAAAAAAAAAAACATTCTGATAAAGAATTAAGATATCATAATGAGTAATTGTTAATCATTTTAATTTCTAAAATGTGTTTTTTTAAACAAAAAATTGCTGTTTTTCTTAAAATTTTTCAATTGGATTTAAAATTTAAGAAGATATTTGATTTAAGTGATAAGTCAAGCTTTTATCAGCGTCAAGCTTCAGAGAAGAATCAAGGTATTTCTTTAATTTTAGTCATTTTAAATTGGCAGTTTACATGACCTAACTAGTTCAATGGAACTTCTGGTCTTCAAATAAATTCAAAATAATAACCAAACTTTTTTTAATTATTATTTCCATTGTATGGATCTTGTATCTTTTTTTTCTGTTTTTTAATTAAGTTTTGTATCTAAACTATCAGATTAAGTCTATTTAGTTCATTTAAAATGCACAAATTCAACAATTTTTTGAACTTTTTGTTCATCTATGCATCAGTTTTATTTCATGAACAACATGTTCATTTTTTGTTGGTTTAAAATCCGAATTGAACACCATAAAAAACCTTTTTAGAAGCTTTCTGAAGTTGTAATGAAAAAACAAGAAATGACTGATTTCCAATCTTGTACCATTAAAAACCATAAATGAACTTTTATTTTTAACTTTACAGTCAGAAAGTGCAAATGGATTCTGAAGAGCTCTAAGTGTTCAAATCTTGATAGAATTTAGCAGAACTAATAAGAAACGAAGCTTTTAACTAACACCAGCTAGCTTTTAACTCCTCAATGGAGGAGTATTTTATTGCTATTGTTTAACTCAAAAATCCATTTTTACTTCAATACATATATGTATATGAATCGTCTCTACAAACCTGCTGCTCCTGGATTGATGGTGATCTCGTCACCCAGTCGTCTGACCCTTTCCCGGCTGGTCCAAACCTCATCCAGCTGCTGTCCAGTAGCACTCCCATGATGCTCAGCAGGCGGATGAGAGCGATGCGTTTGTGCAGTAAAAGCAGTGGGTAGAGATCACCAAATGTCATAAACAGAGCAGACGCCTCTTCAGTGTGGGTGGGTGGGATGAAAATGATGAGGGTTAAAGGGTGAGAGGGTGGTAGGAGAGGCGCCGCGGCCTGAGCCACTGCTCACATGCAGCAAAGCAACAACAACCAATCAAAAGATGGACAACTCCTGGGATGAAATGGTGTAAATGTTTGTGATTATCTGGGTGCAATTTACACAGTTTGAAAACAAATTTAGATTAAGTTTCAATTCAGAGCATTGACTTTATATGAGAACTGGACTGGGTGGCCCCGCCTCCCTCACATTCCAAACAGGAAGTACCTGCTGGCTCCAAGAAGCCAAAATCCCATAGAGAAATAAACAACAATTCCTTAGTCATTCTTCTTGTCAGAATAACCATTCTTGCTCTGATCCTTTTTAACAAGCTCTTGATAATCCTCATTTTTTTAGGATTTTTTTTTTTCTGCAGTTAAAGTTATAGAGGTTTTAAAGTGACCAATCAGGATGCCCTCATTGAAAGTTTGTGGTCTCACATCCAACATCCAGAACGTTTGACTAACAGGTTTTGTTTCAAGTGGTGGGGGTGTGGCCTTCCAACAAGCTTTGTTGCCAAAGAAACTGTGTATACGTCAACAACAGCTGGTGTACCGACACAGTAACAATAGACAGTCAATGTTCACCGGACTTTGAATATATGACTGTTAAATGCAGGCCCTTCTACCTCCCAAGAGAGTTTACTGCAGTCATGCTCACAGCGGTGTACATCCCACCTGATGCTAATGCTAACTCGGCTATCGAACTTGTTCATGCTAGCATTAGCAACTAGCAAAGCAAATATCCTGACGCCGTGCAGATCATTCCTGGGGATTTTAACCATGCAGACTTGAAGACATTACTGCCTAAATTCCACCAGCATGTTAAGTGCACCACAAGAGGAAACAACACCCTGGACAAAGTCTATTCCAACGTCAAGATGGGCTACAGGGCCAGACCTCAACTTCACCTGGGCCATTCTGACCATCTGTCCTTGCTGTTAATTCCTGCATACGTCCCACTCAGGAAAACTGCTCCCATCCTCACAAGGACTGTTCCCACTTGGCCAGATGATGCCTCCCAGCGGCTGCAGGACTGCTTTGAGCGGACAGATTGGGAGGTGTTTAAACATCAGGACCTGGAGCTGTTCACTGACAGCGTGCTGTGCTACATTAAGAACTGCATAGACACAGTCACGGTGGACAAACGCATCCGGGTCTACCCAAACCCGAAGCCCTGGATGACTCGGGAGGTCAAACAGCTTCTGATGAGGAGAAACACCGCCTACAAGTCCGGTAATAAAGACCTCTACAGCGCAGCCCGTACCAACCTGAAGAGAGGCATCAGAGTGACCAAAGCGGACTACAGGAGGAAGATTGAACACCACCTGGACAGTAATGACAGCCGGCAGGTGTGGCAGGGAGTCCAACACCTCACCAACTACAGGACCAACCTTGGAGCTGCTGAAGGTGACATCACACTGGCAGAGGACTTAAACACCTTCTTTGCCAGCTTTGATGTCCCAACACCACAGGAACCTCAGCTTCACCCATCAGCCCACAACAGCACAGTCCTGGTCCTGGAAGAGCATGAGGTGAGACGTACCCTGCGTGCAGTCAACCCAAGGAAGGCTGCCGGTCTTGATGGTGTCCCAGGGCGAGTGCTGAGGGATTGTGCAGACCAGCTGACTGCAGTCTTCACAAAGATCTTCAACCAATCCCTAGCACAGTCAACAGTCCCAGTCTGCCTGAAGTCCTCCACCATCGTTCCTCTGCCCAAGAAGCCTCACATCTCCAGCTTCAATGACTACAGACCAGTGGCTCTCACTCCAACAGCCATGAAGTGCTTTGAAAAACTGGTCCGTAACCACATCACTGCTGTTCTCCAACCAGGACTTGACCCCCACCAGTTTGCATACAGGGATAACCGATCCACAGAGGACGCCATAGCAACAGCTCTGCATGCTGCTCTTTCCCATCTTGAGCAGCGGGGGAGCTACGTGAGGATGCTCTTTGTGGATTATAGTTCGGCCTTTAACACCATCCTCCCCCACAGGCTGGTGGCCAAGCTGGAGGACCTGGGACTGCCTAGCTCAACCTGCCTGTGGATCAGCAGCTTCCTCTCCGGTCGCAGAGTGGGACATTGTACATCCTCGGCACTCAGCCTCAGTACCGGCTCTCCCCAGGGTTGTGTACTGAGTCATCTGCCCTACTCCCTGTACACGTACGACTGCACACCTGCCCACCACAGCAACACCATCGTAAAGTTTGCTGACGACACTACAGTGGTGGGACTAATCTCTAATGGGGACGAATCAGCCTACAGAGATGAAGTGGAGCGGCTGTCTACATGGTGTTCATCCAACAACCTCCTCCTCAACATAACAAAGACCAAAGAACTGATAATTGACTTCCGGAAGAAGAGGACGGACATTCTGCCACTATTCATCCGTGGGGACTGTGTGGAGAGGGTGACAGACTTCTGCTTCCTGGGAGTCCACATGGAGGAGAGCTTAACCTGGAGTTTGAACACCACCGAGCTGCTGAAAAAGGCCCAGCAGAGACTGGATTTCCTGAGGTTACTCAGGAAAAACAACATCAACCAAAGACTGCTGGTGACCTTCTACCGTGCTACCGTGGAAAGTGCATTAACTTACTGCATATGCAATTGGTTCAGCAGCTGTACAGTGGGACAGAGGAAAGCTCTCGAGCGGGTCATCAACACAGCTCAAAAGATTGTTGGCTGCCCCCTCCCCACCCTGGAAAGCCTCCACAGCTCCCGCTGCCTCAACAAAGCGCAAATGATCATCAGAGACACATCACACCCCGGACACTCTCTGTTTGATCTGTTGCTTTCAGGCAAACGCTACAGGTCAAGCAGAGTGAGGACAGAACAGTTTCTACCCAACTGAAATAAACCTGGTAAATGTGGCGAGGAAGCATTAAACCTGTAGCTCTTCCTGTAAACTGGGAGAAAGTGGATGTTTCTCTCATTTTATTATTTTAATTATTATTTTTGCTCTGGTTTTAACAAATACCTACTGAATATCCTATTTCTTTTTAAAAAATATTTAATTAATTTTTTTAATTGTGTAAATGTCCAGGTTTTACTTACCAGCACTTTCTTTATTTATTACTTTAATATTAAGCTTTTACCATGGGTTGATTTGAAGCATGAATGTTGCGAGTGTTGAGACACTTTTTAATTTCATTGTACCTGAGACAATGACAAATAAAGATATATTTCTATCTATCTAAACAGTGGCTTAAACCAATACTGTGACTTAGACCAGGGGTCCCCAAACTACGGCCTACGGGCCGGATCTGGCCCTCCTACACATTTGGCCCGGCCCCTCAAACTGTTTTGGCTAAATTAGACATTTTGCAAGTTTTTTAGGCTAATTTGGCATTGAGCTAATATTTCAGCTACAAAGCTGTTTTGGCTGATTAGACATTTTTTTTTTAGGCTAATTTGGCATTTACTGTAGCTAATATTTACTCGCTAGCAATGTTCCCTCTAATTTTTTGTGCGTCTGAGCAAACACAGAAACTCACTGAGCGCTCCTTCGACCGCAGTGAGCAACAATGAGGGAACAATGAGGGTTCACTCTGTAGTCACGTCTATATTTCAACTGTCTGAAATCTCTTATCTTAACAAGTCCTGTAGCTTATTAAAAGAATGAAACTAATAAATGTTCATCAAATTGTGTTCAATGTGAGTGATTTGCAACAATTACAATGAAAAGTAAGAAACATTCAGGAAGTGGGTCCTGCTGTCTGGGAATACATTCAAACTCCACTTTAA
Organism: Oryzias melastigma; assembly: GCF_002922805.2. Taxonomy (NCBI): domain Eukaryota; kingdom Metazoa; phylum Chordata; class Actinopteri; order Beloniformes; family Adrianichthyidae; genus Oryzias; species Oryzias melastigma. Next base: position 29,324,306 of record NC_050512.1, read on the forward strand.
TTGTTTAGGACTTTTCCTGCTACAAAGAATCTTGAAGTGCTTTCCATAATAAATAAAAGAAAGACACAAATAGTAGTTAAAATATCAAACATACTGTAGCGTCCGTCAGGACGCAATGAAGAGGCGTAGGCGACCGTTTCCAACTGCAAAGCTTTTAATAAACTTGTAAACGGTTACTGTCAACCGTAACCCCGCCGAATACAACACAAACGATAAAGTGCTCTCATTGGGTCGTTCCTCATTACATTCCTTCATGCTCCCGCCACCCTTCTTATATTCTCCTGCTCCTCCGCCCACCCCCACACTCATTCAATCACACTGGAGCAACAATGCAACACAGAACACATTAACAGAGCATTTTGTCCCGAGTTAACTCGCAATTAATCGCAAATTATTATGTGGCCTTTTTTTAAGGAAAAAAATGTGTGCTTCATGGAATTTAACAGTTCTACATTAATTATGAAAACAAGAATGACAAAATTTATAGTTTTCATCAGAAATACTTTATTTTGTAACATTGTATTGAGATAAACTTTCTTAACAATAAAAGGCTGTAACATAAAATGCCTACTTTTCTTTTGATTTTATTTTAGTTATCACATTTTTACTATTTCTTTTGATTGTTTCTTTTAATGTTTTATGTAAAGCACTTTGAATTGTCTCTGTACATTAAATGTGCTATACAAATAAACTTGCCTTGCCTAACAAAAGTCCAAGTGCAAGTGAAGGGCATTTTAAATTCTAAACTTCAATTAACATTCAGTAAAATAAAATAAAAAACATCAAAAATAACATTTCCATAACACTTTCATGTTCTTTTTTTTGTCAGGACCAAATCTTTCCCTCCTCTGCTGAACTACAGTAATAAATGAAATAGAGATTTATCATTTCCAATGAACTTTTGTTTTTTAAAACATTAAAGACTGAGAAAAGCGGGATACACTGTGGATAGTTTGACAGTCTGTCACTGCCGCCGCGTTCTCTGGCTGCAGCTCGATGCAGCGACGTGTCCAGCGGAGCTCACGCCATCAATATGCCGGCAGACAGACCGCTATGCTGGGGCTGGATCACGCCAGAACATTTAAAACGTCCCCCGGTGAGCTTGCTGTTCGGAACGTCGGGGGTCCGCAGCTCTCGGTTTTCTTTTTTTCTGTGAAGATTA
>NC_050512.1:29328992-29353908 GCF_002922805.2 Oryzias melastigma
GAAGGTGGCTGGTGTTAGAGTGGAGGATGCTGAAGACAGGCTTAGATGGAGGGAACTGATTCGCTGTGGAGACCCCTGAAGGGAAAATTACAGACCCTTTTCTTTCAATCTTATTATTTTTTGTTATTATAATCATTATTTGATGAATACAATCTGCACAGTGTCTTTTTTTCCATGACAATACTACTTTATTGTTACTGATTAATATAAATGATTTGTTGTGGATGCTTTGAAATTTGATTACATCAATGATATTAATGATCCTTAAAAGCCTGATTTTATTAATATTTAAAATTAAGTCCTGAACCGGATGTTGATCATTCATGTAGAGACAATGGTCGAGTCAGGGTGGGATTATATAAGTTCGCTTCCTTTCACTCCCTTTCAAGCAATCTACTTGTGATTCATTAAGTGATATGTTATGTATTATGACCTGATTGCTAGAAATAAGTCATTTCATTCATTCATTCATTCATTCATTCATTCATTCATTCATTCATTCATTCATTCATTCATAATGAATAATTTACGGGGAAGAAAAACAGTCCTGTTTTTTCTTTGCTTTTTTTTTATAAATCAAAAACCACTGTAAGTCAAAGCTGCCACATTTTCGCATTGTCTAGCTTTAATTTTGACTAAAATACTAAAACATGAAAAATCTTTGTGGAAAATTTAAAAATCTCTTCAAATATGAAAAAAGGTGAAAAGATTCCTTCTTTGCATTTTCCTAATCAAATAAGCAGCTATCCTGCAGCGTCATGTGACATCGTGACAATTCCCACATTTTTGATTTAGGACAAGGAAAAAAAAGTGAACTTGAACAAAATTCAACAAAATGTTTCATTTCATGTATATTTTTGTTATGTTTGTGGTCTTGCTCAACTTGAGTTTTAGGTTAAAAAATAATCTTTCAAATGCCATAATCGGGTGTGGATCAGCTTTACATTTGCCGGTCTCCAGCGGATATTCGAGTTAATGCTGCTATTCTAATATACTTCATGCCTGCATGTCATTGCTGGTCGTTGAACTACACAATATGTTGGTTTGTTGTTCCCTTTTGAAAGTGTCTTTACTGAATTTTTTTGTTCCCAAATTGTATTTTTGCTCCAAAAGTTAAAATTTTTTATTTTTTCCCTTAACAGCTCTGTGTCCAGAAAATGTGATGGTGAGCTGTGAAAACCTGATAATTATGGCCCGATGGGATTGCGAAGGACAACAACCTGAAACCAGTTTCAAAGTAAAGATATCATCAATATACATGGGGTAAGAACCTGCTGTTCATGTTCGGCTAGAGCACATATTCCACAAATTAAATGTAATCCATTACTATTATCATTATTATTAACGTTTGATTGGTAGGAGCAGTTATTATTATAAAAGGAAATGATTCTGTCTGTACAACATCAACAGGACTCTAAGAGTCTTCATTGGAAACTCAATAAAGTTGTGGAAAACTATCCTATCACTAAACCATATCTGAAGTGGCTGATATCAAGTCCTTCAAGTTAATCAAACTCAGATCAATTGTAAATTTCTTGTAAAGGAGTGGGGAGAAATTAACTCATATAACCCTGTCTCATTGTCATTAATACAATCTTTTTGCCTTTACAGAGTGTTACATGAGGTTATTACCAAAGACAACGAGTACGATCTGAGCCACGTTGTTTGGAAATCCAAAGAAATCTGCTTGAGCTTCCTCTATGTTACCGTAACAGCTTTACATGGTGGGAACGAGTCAACAGAAATTAAATCAAAGTCTTTCTCCTTTAACACTCAGGAGACCGTCTATGCAAACTGTAAGCAATGCATGAACTGTTTGAATATTTCCCAGGAGTAAGCTGAGAGTTGATGTTTGAGTTAAATGACCTTTCCTCCCTGCAGGTCTATTAGAGTTCCCTCCTGCTACTCTGGTTGTGAATGAGAGCAGAGCTGTGGTGACGTTCCCTAATCCATTCCTTTTCTACAAAGAAATCAATCAGGTGTACAAAGAGTCTGATTTTCAGCTTATATTCTCAGTCAACTTCGGAGAAAATGTAAGTATGCATGACAATTAATCAAAATATCTTTAGAATCTTTGCTTGAGGGCTGCATGGTGGCGCAGTGGTTAGCGCTCTTGCCTCACAGCGAGAAGGCCCCGGTTCGAATCCCGGCTGGGACCTTTCTGTGTGGAGTTTGCATGTTCTCCCCGTGCATGCGTGGGTTTTCACCGGGGACTCCGGTTTCCTCCCACCGCCCAAAGACATGCTTCATAGGTTAATTGGTGACTCTAAATTGCCCCTAGGTGTGAATGTGAGAGCGAATGTGTGTGTGATTGAGGCCCTGAGACAGACTGGCGACCTGTCCAGGGTGTACCCCGCCTTCGCCCATCAGTAGCTGGGATAGGCTCCGGCACCCCGCGACCCCGAAAGGGACGAAGCGGTCAAGAAAATGGATGGATGGATCTTTGCTTGAACTCATTTGTCATGCATTTTTCATCTTTGAAAAAAATGGTTTGGTTTATTCTCACTGTTTTGTGGCTTCTGACCTTCAGGTAGTCAATACTACATTGTGCAGTAAGGCTGAGCCCACCTGCACTGCTGAAGTGATGTTCCCTGAAGGCGAGGAGAACTGTGTCACACTGGAAGGGTTGTTGGTGGATGAAAATGAGGTTGACGGAATACAGATCAACCAGACGCAAAAGATCTGTGCCTCCGAAAGAAGTAAGTGAAGGAGGAGGCAATGTCTTCAGAGCCCTCGTGCTTTGGTTAACCAGTGTTTTTTCTTTAGCTTTTTGGCACAGATGCCCATGAAATGTGTATCTTGAGAGAATAGTGGTCTTAAGATTTGAGACAAGGAGGGTTGCTAGTTCAAGTCCAGAGAATGACTGGATTTAAACAAAAACCCCAACGTCATGACTGGGCTGCAGTGCCTGTGTTTTATAATAGATGATTAACTCTATTAAACCTGCCCATCACATATAAAGTGAAATGACACAGGGAATAAATGTTTAACACACTTTTTAAAAATATTTTTTTGAAAAGTCTTTGCTAGAGATTGTAGCTTCCAGTCGTCTGTATCACTTGGGTGGTTCTGAACCCTTTTTGTCCACAAATTGTCTTTAAATGGTTCCATAGGTTCTTTTATGATCTTTGATCTCCCGTACAGATTTTTTGGGGGGTTTAGGTCAGGTGATTGATTGGGCCATTCAAGCAACTTATTTAAAACCAGTTAGTTGTTTCTCTGACTTTGGGTTTTAGATCTCTGTCTTGCGAAAATGGCCACCCTATTTTCCTTTTCAAAGTTTTTTGAGAAATGTCCCAGAATGTCCCAGTATATATTTTTTAAATAATTCATTACTTTCTATTGTCAGTATATGATGCCATCATAAGAAGCACAAAGTCATGACTGTGCAGAGTTGAACCATGGATCTATAAAACCAGATCAAGCCATTTTTAGAGACTGTAGATCTCTCCGTGTGAGAGTTGGTGCCCCAGTGATTAATCACTAATCATTTCCCTTTTTGAACCAATGTTTGTGCCAAGAAACTACCTGGACATAAATATGAGATAGATGTCACTAAGACTTTACTTTGACCCAATAGATAAAAGCCCACCTTTCTTTTCAGCTAAAAACACTCATGTTTTATAAATCATGACTGATTGTCTCTCTCTGCATGCTAGATGGTTCGCCGGCCCTCCTCCACCCCGTTCTCCACCTGGAGCGATGCTTTGCCGTGGTCTGGCCTCTAACCACCATCAGCCTCTGGGTTCTGGGGTTCATTCATCTGTAGTCCAGGTTCACATCTAATGACCATAGCCTAACCACCAAAGATTAGAGTTGTATGCCCATTTTTTCTGTAACAAAACACATTTTTGTTTGTATTTCTAATATCTCTACTTGATAAAATCCTTTTGTGGTTGGATATTTTTTTTAGGTAGAAAATTGGTGTCAAAAGTCTAAGGTTGTAACCTGAGTTTGTGTCTGTCAATTGTGTTCTTGTAGAAAAATTAGGCAAACTTGTGGATGTGCCCCATGAAAATGATTTTGGAGACAAAGAAAATAAACATGCAAAACATTTTCATTGTTGTAAATCTTTTGTATGCTCAAATAAGATCAACTGTCAGGATTACAAAAGCACAGTATTTTCCTACACTTTTAGTTATTTTTAGAAACACATCCGTATGATTGTAATTTTACAACGGTTAATTATTTGTGGAAAGAAAACCAAAGTTTTGTTCGGTATTCTAAACCTTACTATGTTGTAATAACGGTTAAATGATTCTGAAGTTTTTAACCTAAATGCCTTAAAAAGCCATTTTTCATGTTGATCTGAGGCCTCTGTTTCCAAAATCTCCTCTGAGAGGGCGTGGCTTTTGGTGCTGAGCTGAGCAGCCCCACCCTGATCCCCCCCTGTCTGATTATCATAGGTCTGTCTCGGTAATGTCCAGCCGTATGGTTCTGACCCGGATGTCAGCTTGGACGAGTTGTGACGTAAAGAAGGATCGTCAATTCAAACAGACCCCGTATACGACAGTTTGACTGACAGCGATTTAAAAGGAGAAATACTCAGAAATGCAAAAACAAAATGATTTATTATTACGTTTGTTTTCTTTCATAAGAAAAATGCCACACATACGTGTTAAAAACTAAAAAACATCATTTTCATTAGAGGGGGACTTCAAGTATTATGTATTTTAACCACTAACTGATTAAAATTTTTAAAAATATGCAAGAACTTTCACAAAAAGAGATTTTTAAAAATGTTAACACGTTCTGAAGGTTGGGATTCATGATGGCGCTGCGGTTAGCCCTCTTGGCTCTCAGCAAGAAGGTCCAGGCTGGGATGGCATGTTCTCCCTGTGCGTCTGTGGATTTTCTTTGGGAACTCCAGCTTCCTTCCACAGTCAAAAACATCTTTCATATGAGTGTGTATGGCTGTGATTGAAGTCCAGTGATGGACCTGCGACCTGTCTGAGGTGTACCTCCACCTTTGACCAACAGTAGCTGGGACGGATGGACAGACGAGTTCTGAAGGTCAGTGGGTGAACCATCGATAGTTTATGAGACATGTGAGTGAGTGTGACTTCCCCCATGGAAAATGGCGATATGGACCCATGTTGGAGCCAGACGATTAACAATAGATGATTGATCCGAGTTGCTCTAAGCCAGCGTTTCTATGGCAACCACACATACCCTCTCCCTAACTCCCGGCTCTCCCCCATTCGTAGACGACTAGATCCATGTTCGCCTTTGTTTTCCTCGTCTGACCTGGTATCTGGCTCAAAACTGAAAGACTGGAAAGTTTCAAAATTAGTCGCCACTATTGTTGCATCGGTAATGTTAGGTTGGGGTCTTGGGGGGGTTGTAAGCTAGCAGAAGAGTGTAAACAAAGGGATGATGGGAAGTCCGAGAAGGCTTAATCTGCGCCAAAGGCTCCTCCCACAACAATATTTATTTCAAAATAAAACAAGATAAAATGTCAGCTGCCAGATGTTTGCAGATTATTTTTTCCCAGTAATCAGACCAGTGACATTACAAACTGCTCCTCTGCAGATATATGACTTTCAGAATTATTTTTGCTGCTATAAAAATATTCACACGTGTAAATAACTTTTGCAAACTAAATTTTTGCATGTGTGAAAAAATTTGCATGTGCAGAATAATTCTGTGCTTTTGTAGTAAAACATTTTTGGCTATGTAAATAATTTTAGCATTAAAAAAAGTTGAACTGGCACAAAGAGGTGTTACATGTGTGCAATAAAACTTTCTGACTTCAAAAACATTTTCAGGGCCTCATAACTCAAAAATATTCGTGCAACGGTTTCTTTTTTTATATATTTACAGGCCTCAAATGCAAATTTACAAACACATACTCATGTTACAAACTCAAACTTATGTCGAGAATTTTTCTGTGCAATTAAAAAGAAACCAAGAAACTTTTCCAGCTTTGTTTTGGGGGTGTAGTGGTTAGCACCCTTGAAGTTCCTGGCTTGAATCCCAGCTGGGTTCTTTTCAGTGTCAAGTTTGCATGTTTTCTTTGGAAAGCAGATGGATTGTTTTGTTTTGTTTCACTCCATTGAATTGACTTGTTCTTCTTTTGTTTATGCTAATTTAAAGCAAACCAAAATGAAATTGAAATGTTTGCTTTAAGGTTACTTATGCATGGAGGGAAACTGTCAACAGCCTACGTTTTTGGAGAAAAAAAACAAACCATTTAAATTGACCTTTTGCTCATACTTGGTAGGTTTCATAGACCTTTATTTAAAATCATTAAAAAAGGAAACGGGTAATATGAAAATTTCAGGATAAAAAGGCCTTCATGTTCTTTTGAAATGGATCTGTTTCATCCTTGTGTTTCAGATCGTCTGTGAAGCATCGTTTTAAATATGAAGCAGAAGAAAACTTTCAGTTATAAAAGTTTGAACACATTCAAAATGAATATTTGTAAGGTGCTAAGGTATAAAAAAATGCTTAATTAAAATAAAACAATTTTAAAAAAACATTGAAAATCATATTTAAACAATAATAAATTAACATTATTTGTGGAGGGAACTTTTTCCAGTATGAATTGTCATGGTTTGATATGAGGGGCCGTACAAGACATTATTTATTCTGAACCATGGTTCAGAATAAATAATGTCTTGTACGGCCCCTCATAGTTTGACAGTCCCCTGTGTCCGTCTCTAATCCATGACGTTTTTTGTTTTTTTTTCTATTCCTGTTTTGTCTTCACAGGTGTTCATGATCACGACATCCTGACACACCTGCACCCTATAGCCCTCCAGTCCTTAGACCAGTCCCTTTACCATCGTCCTGCATCTCACTCAGCTTATCTCCAGGGGCCCGTTTCAAGAAGCAAATTCAGAGTTCAAACCTGACCTCAGAGTTGAGTGACTCAGAATTTACAAACTCAGAGTTTTTGGTTTCAGAAAAGCTGAAAAGAGTTGATTCAATCAACTCTAAGTCGTTGGACCCAAAATCAGGTGTGAGCATTGAAAAGAAAGCCCTGATCAATGGAGCAAAGACAGCAGGATTCACCATGGCAACGGGAACAAACACTTTTAGGGCTTCATACTTCACGGCAACAGAAATTGATGTGGTCCTACAATCATATGCCGACTACGAGCACATTTTCCACAAAAAGAGCAACACAGCTGCAGCGGCAAAACAGAGAGAGAAAAAAATCTGCCAGAGTTAATGCGTACGTCTACATTTGAATCATTTTAATTCAGGATTAGAACTAAATCATGTCAGGAATGTCATTTTGTCACTTGTTAAGTAAAGAATGGTTTGTGATCTGTCAATAATTTAACAAGTAATCTCCATAATTGCATGAGTGATCGTTTTTCTGTAGGTGCCCCCCCGAAAGCCCAGAAGTTCACACTTAAATGTGAGCGTTTGCACAACTCTCTAACGTTTTAAAACTGACGTTATCTTGACATTTCACAGCAAGCTCTTCCAACTGTAGGTGGCGGACATGCACTAGTAAACAATAGAAAAAGAAAAAAATAAGCCCCTCCCTTCTTGACCATTGAGAAGACTGTGCAAGAGGACCTGGTTGCAGACAAGATGGCGGCTGAAAATCATTAGCCGGAAGCGAAAATTCCACAAGATTTCAGAGTTGTGGCCACTTTTATTAAAACTTTTAAATTTGAATGAACGATTTAGTGTTCGGGATTAGTTTAAAATGTGTCAAAAGAGAGTAAACACATTATTCATTTAAAAAAGGATATTAACAAAAGGGACTTTTACATTGGAGCTTTAGCTCCAGACCAGTGTTTGCATTTGTATGCACTTAACTTCAACCCTTTACAACACCATCATGTGAATCAGCTTATTCTGTCACAGATTAAAGTGGAATTGCGCTGGCGTAAATGTTTCATCTGTCTTTGAAAACATGTATTTTTGGCAGCAAGATTTGCAAATGAGGAACTTTATAGGTTTTGGCAGATTTTCTCTCATAAACCTGGAGCAGAACAGGTTCTGACATGTGGACAAAAAGAATCAAAAAGCTCTCGGGAAGAGGACTAAAGTATTTATTAGGTTGTCTATCTAATTTGTGATCAGTCAGTTGTAGTGATAAACTATAATGCTTGCTGCCCTTATCAAATCAAACATGAGGTGTTTTAAAGTACATTTATGAGGCATGAAAGAAAATTATTTCACAGCCGTCTGCAACACAAAGCAGAGAGATTTCAACAATATTTGTCAGGAGTGGCAAATATTTTTTCCAATTTTCTAAAACACGCAGACGTTGTTGTTTATAGCTCCTGACTTGCATACCTTTTGTGGAACAGAAACAGAAGACCTGTTAAATTATAAACCAGATAAGTGGCATTGCAGTAGAGTGCCCGCCCTGAATCTAGAAAGTCAAGAGTTCAAATCCAGGCCGAAACATACCAAAGACGTTAAAAAAGAGACCCATGCCTCCTTGATTGACACTCAGCATTAAGGGGATGGATTGGAGAGTTTAACCTAGAGCTGTCATGTGATTCATTGTTGTGTGTAATTAGTTCATCTATTTTAATTGCTAACATTTTTAACCTAAGAATTGCTATAAAAAATCCTTTTGAGGCATTTTCTTTAAGTGTGTGACATTCTGTCACAATAAAAGATCAATATATAAGAGTGCGCTAAAAAAAGCAAATCAAAAAACAGTGGGAAAACTTTTCAGGGAAATCCAAAAGTAATAATATTGATAATGCATTTTATTTGAAAGTGCCTTTCAAAACACTCAAGGACACTCTACAAAGTAGAAATATATAAAAACACTATATCATCACTTAAAAAAATATAATACTGACCACAACTTCTTACTAATATCATAATGCATATATTTACATACTTTATTCCACAGTTTATCACAAAAGCAAGACAGTAGAAAAGCCAAGCTGGCCTTTAGTTTCCTTTAACCTGTTTGGTGAATTTGATTTTTTTGAAAACTCTGATGCTCCAGAATAGCAAGAAAGAAGAGAATCTAAGAAGGAGGAAATGAAACACGAGGATGTGACAGCAGAGGAACTGAACTATTAAGACTTTAAAGTCTAAATAGTTCAGCTCAATTGTTCAGTTTTAAAGTCTAAATAATTGTTTCTTTGAAACAAACTTTTGTTTCATCATCTGGACAAAAACATGCGGGAAGGACAAACTTTGTCTATGAAATGATGCTTTCTGCTGAAGATCACTTTCCTTATAGCGAGAGCAGAGCACATGGACAGTGCACACACTCAGAACCTTTACCTATTGTTGCTAGGTGGCAGATGAGTGATAGTAAACAGCAAAAACATGAAAGAAGAAGAATCCCCTCCTTGCTGCTACGTGCTTGTCTTACGCTGTGAGGTGTGAACACCACCTGCTGCTGAATGTGTGTTCATAAAACCGCGTGAATGCAGCATTAAATGTAGAAGCAGATGAAGTCTGACTGATCTTAATGCTAAGATCAGTTTTTGATTCAGAACCTTTACAGACAAAAATATTTACCACTTCAAAACAGCCCTTAAAAGGTTTTAAAAGCTGATCTTTTAAACAAAGTTTAAGAGTTTAAACGAAGGTTGTGAGTTGCTTCTAATCCTGCATTTGAGCAACTAACATTATTGTATTTTGTGTCACTGTTTTTATAATAAAAGACTTCTAGAGTGAAAATACTTAAAAAAGAAAAAAAATTGCAGAGTAATGGTAATTTAAAAGATTTAAAAAAAAAAACATGGAACACATGTGAATAAGCAACAAGATGCTGTGCAAGGAACCCGTTAGTGCTGTTAGGTGACATGTGTGTGCTCTTTTCCTGCAGCCTGACTGTTGGAATTTAGTAAACTAGGCAGAGTGTAGTTTGTGTGGATATCGTATTAGCACTCAGTAACACCTGCACACGCCATGAGTTTGGCACTAGTGCGCAGTCACTAGGGAGCCAGTACTCACATTAACTAGAGTCTGGTTTAAGTAAGCCGTACAAAGCGTCTCTTGTACATCATTAACATGTGTAATTTGCATTATCCTTACAAATACACGTACCACACGGGCGACAATGGTACGTTCCATTTTCATGACATCTCTTGATGTGGCCGTATGAGCCTCAGGGGAGGTGCACCATCATTCCCCTTAAGATACGGCTGCTCCTCCTCAACCCAAAAACCTGCAGCACCTGTACGGGTCAACTCCCCTACGGGTGAAATGAGTAAGGCTTAAAGTGTAAGTACAGAAAGTTCCAGCTTGAAAGGAAAAAAATCCAAAAGTACAACCACAACACATCCATGACAAGTTCCCATAACCCAGGGGTGTCAAACTCAATCACACAAGGAGTCAAATTCCAAAACACACTTTAGGTTGAGGGCCGAACAGGATAAACATTTATTGAACACTAAAGCTAAATTTTAAAACTTTAAAACCGTACATTTTCAACATAATTATAAACTAGATATATAGCATTACCTGTGATAATGCTAGTGTGAATGTTGTAAGCTGAATTTGGCCGCTGAAGATGCCAGTGGTGATAGCTGAAGATGCTGAAATAAATAGCTAAAACTGCTGAAGTTGATAGCCAGCTAAAAAATTAATTAAATGTCAAAATAGCCTAAAATAATAATAATAAAAAAATATTAGTTTGCCAAAACGGCTAGCATGTCACTAAAAAATAGCTAAACTTCAAAATATCCTAGAAAAGCCTAAATTAGCCAAAACAGCTTCCATGTAGGTAAAATATTAGCTAAACTCCAAAATAGTTCAAAAAGCTAGCAGAATGCCAATTTTTACATTTTTAAAACCATAACTTTTTTACATAATCATGAATAATAACAAAGCAGGAATATTATTCCAGAATAAATAAACTTAAACTTTAAATTACTTTCAATATTTTACTCTACATAAAACAATATATTTAGTCAAAATTAAAGAAGTTAGAAATAAGCGCAAGATAACATTGGGCCATTAATGAGAATAAAATAAAATGATCTGGAGGGCCGAATAATGTATCCATGAGGGGGCCCAAGCCAGGGTCTCATTGTGCCGGTCCCAAGCCCGGATAAATACAGAGGGTTGTGTCAGGAAGGGCATACAACGTAAAATCTTTGCCAAATCAAATATGTGAATCAGACCTGCGAAATCCATACCAGATCTGTCAAGACCCTGGTTAGCAACGGCCGCCTGTTCACCGACAAGGTGCCGGTGGAAATTGGACTACTGTTGGTGGAAGAAGGAGAGGAGGAAGGCGGGTTCGTAGGGAGAGAGAGAAGAGGAAAGTCACTAGTGTTGGACTGAGAGTCGGGACTTTGAATGTTGGAACTATGACAGGAAAGGGTAGAGAGTTAGTGGACATGATGCAGAGGAGAAAGGTAGACATACTGTGTGTCCAGGAGACCAGGTGGAAAGGTAGCAAGGCTAGAAGTTTAGGAGCAGGGTTCAAGTTGTTCTATCATGGTGGAGATGGGAAGAGAAATGGAGTAGGAGTTATCCTAAAGGAGGAGTTTGTTAGGAGTGTTGTGGAGGTAAAAAGAGTGTCAGATAGAGTGATGAGTCTGAAGATAGAAATGGAGGGTGTCATGTTCAATGTTGTTAGTGGGTATGCCCCACAGGTAGGATGTGAGCTGGAAGAGAAGGAGAAGTTCTGGTTGGATCTTGATGAAGTGATGATGAGCATCCCTGGAAATGAGAGAGTTGTCATTGGTGCAGATTTCAATGGTCATGTTGGTGCAGGAAACCGAGGTGATGAGGAGGTGATGGGCAGGTTTGGTATCCAGGAGAGGAATGTAGAAGGACAGATGGTGGTTGATTTTGCAAAAAAGATGGAAATGGCGATAGTGAATACATTCTTTGAGAAGAGACAGGAACATAGAGTGACCTATAAGAGTGGAGGTAGAAGCACACAGATAGACTACATCTTGTGTAGACGGTGTAATCTGAAGGAGATCAGTGACTGTAAAGTAGTGGTTGGTGAGAGTGTTTCCAGACAGCACAGGATGGTGGTGTGTAGGATGACTCTGGTGGTGAAGAAGATGAAGAAAGAGAGGGCAAAGGCAGAGAAGAGGACAAACTGGTGGAAGCTGAAAAAAGAAGATTGTTGCATGACTTTTAAGAAACAGTTGAAACAGGCTCTGATTCGCTGGAGAAGGGAAAAGCCAAAAGGAAAAGAAGAAGAAGGTCTGGAGGGCTGAATATAATTACCTGGAGGGCCGGATTCGGCCCTTGACTTTGACACATGTGCAAAAACCCAACTAAATGACTGATTTCCAAATCAATTTTTCCTTTCTCTCTAAAATAAAAAAAATAAACTTCCTGAAGGCAATCTTGCAAACCTACAACTGCACAAGAAGCTGAGGTACGAAAGTGTTACAACAGGAGCACATGCCGATTTCACACTTTTAGTTTTCACTTTTTTCCTTTTTTTTAACCCTTTTACCCCTGAGGCATCACTGGTGACGCTTAAACACAAAATCTTTAACATACCATAATTTTTCAACCGTCAACACGAAATTCCAGTAGATTCTGAAGGAGAAAAGCGGCTCGATGAGCCGCTTTTCTCCTTCAGAATCTACTGGAATTACATTGATTGTGTTAACAGTTGAAAAATTACAGTAAATCAAAGAATGTAAACACTGGAGCTCCGGTGATAAAAGGGTTAAAGGTTAAACGGAGCAGTTCAGTCGACAGCATAAATCAGAATAACTGAGCAGGTGGATTATCACTTCAACAGGGAGTGTTGTCTGTCTGTATTTGCAGGGATCAGTGTTAAGCACTACCACATTGTCACCCGTCATGTCTAAAGGTAATCCTTCATTTCAAAGCTAACACGGTTTAAAAAAAAAAAAAAGCTTCTGTTTGCTTAGAAATGTAGGAGCAACATCTGTGGACACTCACACTCTTAAAACACTCGGGTTGTTTCTTCAATTCAAATCTGGGTTATTTGTGTTTGGTTCTATATTGTAATGTATATTTTATTTTATTTTTATCCTTTCACCTATTTCTGTACCTGCGCTGTTGCATATTGCAATATCCCCATTGTGGGACTAATAAAGGTTTTCTTAATCTTAATTTTTTCAAATACTATTTTTTGAGTTATCGTGGCTTCATTTTGACCCAACTTTCATGATTCTTTTTTTTTTTCAGAGTCAAAAATGTCCAATTGAGTTATAAACAACCAACTTTGGGTACTTTTTATCTATGGAGTTTTTAAAGTGCATTTTCCTTAGTTTTTTAGGTAGCATTAACATAGAAGATCATTAAAAGAGTGATTTAATTTGTTTTTTTTTCTGTTTAACATTCATTTGTTTCACTTATTAACCAAAATGTTGCTTTGGCTCATTCTCACCAGGTAAAGTGTCCTATAAGTGAATGTTTTCCTCTATTAATGTTGTGTTTTATTTTTTTTTATTAAATGACACATTTCTGCACCAGCTCCAGATGTTGATCATGAAGATGCTGACAGCAATGTTGATTAAAGACCCACTTAGAGGATGACAAGCCAGCTGTGTGCCTGAAAATCTGTCTGGAACCGACTGACTGTTCGGGGATGGGAGGATTTGTGGATTACTGCCGGAGGCAGCTGTGGCTTCTGCTCACGTGGCGAGCTGCAAGACTGGAAAACTGAGAAATGGGTTCAGGTGGAGCGTGGATAGTTTAAGGAAGAGACACCGACACTCATCCTAAAGCAAGTTTTTCTCGTATTTGCTGAGGCAAAACCCGCTTTTGCACCTAAAATCAGTGTTGAAACAAAATGTGCTGACTTTCTTATTATTGTAAAAGTGCAACTCAAACAGTTCAAAGTGTGATCAACTAAAAGCTTTTCAGTGACATAAATAAAACCCTCTTGACCTAAAACTTCCATGGATAAACAAATGTAATTTTTGGCTGTTTTAGATTAAATCTGCATTGCTTCAGGTGGATTATAACCTCTGCACTTCCTTTTCTGAGCAGCTTATGTTTGTGTTGAAACAACCGTCCAAAAATATAAAATATATTAAAGAAAAATGAAAAAAAAAGAAGAAAGGCAGAATTCTTAACGCCTAAAAGGCAAAAAGGTGTGTCAGATCGTTCTCCTGGCTCAGGCAGAACAAATATCAACATGATGAAGGAGTTTTGATGACTATCTGGAAAGGAATTGTTTGTCTGAATCGTTGCTGTCCTTTTCTTAGCCGGAAACAGCTTTAACCCACTAAGACTTAGTCTAAAAATTACCTACTAACAAAGTTGTAAATGTTTATTTCTGTATGACAGGGTTCTGCAACCTGCAGCTCCAGCGCCACATCTAGCTCTTTTATCCCTCCATTGTGGCTCTCTGGTTAAAGAAAAATGATAAAAAAAAGATTTTAAATTTTAAAAATTAACCGAAAAGTAAAAGGTGAGAAAGTAGTAAATGAAAAATAAGTAAACAAATTCAAACTTTAACTCTTAAAAAACAGTAGAAGGACAGTACAGCAAGTCGAATTGTAACATTTGGACACATTTTGTTCGTCCTGTCCTGCAGAAAACCAATGGATGTTCATAAGTACTTATTATTTACATCAGAATTCATTGTGGTTTGTTAAATTTACATTTAATGCACCAGTGACAGCAAAATGATCTTCATTTTCAATGCTGACATTACACTTGCTACTACTACATTTGTTGCATTGGGACGATCATATGTGGCAGGGAGTCTTTTATTTTGAAAGGAACTCACATGAACTTCTGTCAAAAGTAAATAAAAAGGCATTTTCTTTTTTTTGCTTTTTTATTCATGAAAAATGAAAAACTGTTCATTTATGTTTATCATAATAACACTAGCAGTGGCATAAATAAAAATCAGTGTCTTATTTTTTTAAAGGGTGAAGGAAGACTTTGATGTTGACGGTTTAGTCAACATTCTTGGGAACAGAGTCAATTGAATGGCTCTTTCATTTGAAATCTATAGAAAATCTGGCATATTCTAGCTAATCATCTTAAAATTAATAAAGAAAAATCCACAATCCCATTTATTATGGATCAGTCAGGAAATGTCACTCATGACCCGATCAAAATGAATAACACCTCTAAAGGTTTTTATAAGAACGTGTGCACATCACAGATCAATCCATCAGAGCAGAGCATCAATTCATCCCTTAATAACGTAAATCTTCCAAGATTAAATGAGGATCAAATCACAGACTTAGACTCGCTGCTCTCATTGTATGACATGTTAAAAAAAAAGACTTTTAATTTTTTGAATTTTTCATTTATTTATTTTTTATTTTTTATTCTAATTTTATTCATTCATTTTCTCATTTTAGTCTAAGGCAACTGCTAGACTTTTACTTTGAAAGGAAGGGTTCCGCTCCGGAACCTGTGACGCCATCAAGGTGTTTTCCAGGTGTAGCGCTCCCTGTTCGCTCATTTTTCTGTGGGCGGCCTGGATGACTGGACTGGCACAAGTTTAAACTCGCGTCGTTCGAGGAACAGCCGGATTCCTGGGAAAAGGAGAAGTTGGGATCCTCCGTTCGGCTCCTGAGGAGGAACCTGCGTTTGGGAGCAGATCCAGGAGAACCTCACGATGCTGCTCCGAACCTTCACGGCAGCGCTGCTGATCAGCTGGGGACTGTCACGGGCTGGTGAGGACGCCGGGTTTATTCAACTCTATAGCTTTTAAATCAACAAATTTCAATATTTCCTTCAATAATAATAATAAAAATAAACTATTGAAGAGTTTGTTAGTTCTATATTATAAAAGAAGATTAAATCATCGGAAGATCCAAACATTTTACACTATTAAATAAAAAGGATTCCTCAGTGTAAAGATAATATCTGTTGTTAGATAGATGTGACCGAGGATCACAAAAATAAATAAATAAATAAATAAATAAAAATAAAGTGACACTCTAGGGTACAGTTTTAAAAATAACTGAGTGTATTTCATTACCAAAACAGTTTCCTTTTTGGTTCTCACTCTGTTTGCTTTTGTTTCATTTCCAACTGAAATAATCGTCTGTTTTCTGTGTATTTCTTCCATTTTACTGCCTAATCTAAAGAGCTAATGTCAAGTAGACTCTCTGGAAATTTAACTTCAAGCGTAAAAACCTGGTGGAATGAGGCTGTAACTGAAGGACTGCATCAACCTGTTTCAGTGGTGATCAGCTCCCCGCCCCTCTGCTCATGCACCATCCATTACAGACTAAAGGTTCACGTCGGTTTTATTATGTAGTATAGTTTTTATTCTTCATGTTTATAATCTCGGTTTGTGAGTTCTTCCACACAAAAAAAAAAATAAAAAAAAAATCCATAAGTACCACAAACCATAATGATTCCACCGCCATGCTGTAGAGTTGGTGTCATTTTATTTGTTTTAGCTTTAAATCAAAGCCGCTTAATCCTTTGTTTGCTTATAGATTTAATATTTTAAGCAGTCCGGACTTTGTCCAGATCCGGGGTAACCATATTGTTTTGGCACGTGAGCTAGTTTTTAAACCACCAGCTCCAAAAGATTTACATGGATAGAAAGAAAGACAATAAATTCATTTGTTGTAAAATCATAATTTAATAATGTTCATATTCTAAAAAGCTGATTTTTAAAGTGAGTTAGACATTTAGGTGAATATGTGAGATTAGAACATGATAAAAAAGGTCATTTTTCCTGCGACAGCTTGTTGAATAGCTGTCATAATAATATGCGTGGTGTGCTGACAATAGACCGGTTCCATGTGTGTCTTCTGAGGTTCTGTTTGAGTGACTGACTTAGGGACAGATAGAGGAAAAAGTAAATGTTCTCTTCTTTCTGAGTTTGGGAGGAAGAAAAGCTCTAGCAGAGTGCGGCGCTCAGATTGGTTGAACACACTTGTAGTGACGTATGTGTCAGAGGATGTTCGAATGGCTGGTCCGCATTTCAATCAAGTGACAGTATATATATTGATTTGCACGTAATTTTCCAAATATCTGTGCCCACTGCAGAACTATTTTCTTGGTTGCACGGACTCAGAGGTTAAGGTTACAAGGTTCCTCCGGGGTCTTAAAAAGTCTTCAAAGAATTTAATTTATCAATTTGGAAATAATACATTAAAAAGCCTTAAAAAGTCTTGAATTTTGATATGAGTCTGAAAAATTGTGCTGCTTGAAACTTTTCGGTTTTATAAAAAAACAAACAAAAAAAAATGCACTGATGTAAGTAAGCATCGGAAAAACCAGTTGAACGTTAAATGGTCACCGCCGGTTTGAGAAAAAAGAAGTAAAAGACGAGCTCTAAAATATCACAGACCACAAACATGATAAGAAGCTACAGTTTTGATCAGAAATTGGGAATAAATTAATAAAATGGTAAAAAGACTGTGAAATTGGTTGTCATTTTTGAGATTTGTGGTCTTAAAAAGTCTTAAATTTAACTTGAAGAAACTTGTAAGAACCCTGTGTTAGGATTATGGTTAGGGTTAAACCACCAAAGGGTTCTGTGTCTGCAGCTCACCACTCCCCCAGGGGATGGATCAAAGGCAGAGAACACATCTCACACACCTAGGAGTGTGACAGCTAATGGGACTTTAACCTCGAGCTTAACTTCGAATAAGTGCGTCCAACAACCAAATTCAGCCTTGAAACCACTTAAAGTACGTGAGGGCAATGCAGGGATGTGCATGTGCTTTTTATTTTATCACATTTTTGCTTTTTTATGTTATTATTATTGTTGTCTTCCTCTTTGGCTTTTAAATTTGGAAATGTTTTAATGTGAAGCACTTTGAGCTGCACTGGTTGTAAAAGTGCTCTACAAATAAAGATTGATTTGATTTATTTAAATCTTGAAGTTCACACCTACATAGAAAAAAACCCTCCAGTGTTATAGAGTGAAAACAAAGATCTGGTGATTTTCAAGCTGAATACTTTCTGTAGAGGAAGAGATTAATTTATAGAACACAGTATGCTGTGGAGAGAGAGAGAGGAAAACGCAAAAATACACTGAAAAAATCTGTGAAACGATGAGGAAGATGAACTAAGATATAGCGAGGGAACACAGTATTCCACACCGCTGGTCTAGCTCTCTATGGATCTGGATTGTAATTAAAGATTTTGCTTTATAAGCAAATCAAATGTTTCCTTTTTCATCTGGATGTCATCCTGATGTAAAAATCTTTAAGTTCTCTGCTGTTCCATTTGATAAAACCGCTCAGTGCAGGAGACGGATCTTTGTTCTTCTCTGACCTCATTATTCTCAAACGTGAAAAGGGTTTTTGATCATGGAGAGCGCCATCTTTTCACGTGACAGAAACCCCTAAAACAGAACTTTTCTTGATTCTCCTTTAGCTTTGTTCACATCAAATCGTCCAGTTTCAGTGTTAAGTCAACGTACTGACTGGATCGGAGGTTCTGCGGTGTGTTTGGAACGTCAGACGCGGCGTGGCGGTCTGGCAGTAGCACGCTTCACGCAGGCGCAGTGAAAACTCTGGCGACGTGATGTTTCCAGAGTTCAAATATCTGAATGTTGACATCAACTGATCAGGAACTCGGCTTCGGCAGTGACGAGTTGTTGATGTGATCAGAGGGTGGAGCCTAAAACCAACATGGACGAGAATCTGATCTTCTAGAACCTTATGATATTTTTCTTATTTGCATGAAGACGGTAATAAAAAGCTTCTCTAATTTTATTTTCCCCTTCTGTCTAATGCTAGACAGCAAGTCCTCAAACTGGGTTCTAGAGAGAGGGAAGTACCGCTGAAAGCGTCCATCATTCAGACGCAGCTTCTGCAGTAAACAATGAAGTTCACCGTTTACTGAATGATGTCATGATGCTTTTGTAGAGCTCTTCAACAAAAGTAAACCTGATCTCTCAACGTCTCTGTGTCTTCCATGCATTGTTATTAGATATTCAGTCAATGGTTCCATGAGGCTAAAAGCTTTGGACCGTAGCTTCTCCCACAAATGTTTAGTTTATGAACACGAGCATCAAGCAGCAAATTTAAAATGGCGTATACTTGTATAGCGCTTTCTACCCTCCTTCGAAGGCCCAAAGCGCTTCACAGTCACAGACCCATTCAACCATTCACACACACATTCACACACTGGTGGCGGCTCCGCTGCCAAACAATAACACCAACCTCCCACTAGGGGCAATTCGGGGTTTGGTGTCTTGCCCAAGGTCACTTCTACACATTGGCGGGCAAGGCGGGTATCGAACCTGCAATCTTCCAATCAGGAGTTGATCGCCCTACCGCTGCACCACGGCCGCCCCAAATTTAATGCATGCCACAGCAAAAACAAGGACACGATTTCTCCAGCTTGAATTGGATTTGGTGTGAACACAACCTTATGGTGCATCCACACTGATGTGGTTGCTCCCTGCAGCCTGGGCAGTAGACCTCTCTAGATCTGCTGGGCGTCTGGGCAGCAGGGATCGTTATGTCAAAACCCAACAGTAACTGGGACAGTGTCCAGGAACCCAGCGGCCTCCGTGGGTTAAGAAAATGGAGAAGTTTGGGATGAAAATCCTTGCATCAAGTGGCCATCTTAGATGTTTATTTCTACCTTTTGATCTAGTCACTGAAAACATCACGCGGCCAAAGTCGAGTCCCTCACTGGTTGATGCGTTGCCCCCGTAGCCCCAATTGCGTCCGATCGCGTGTTTACAATGATTTAACTTTGAAACTTGACCCCTCTGCCGCGTCCGGTGTGAATGCACCACACAAAACCACTTTTACTCAAAAAACTCTGACCGAGGTGACCTGTTGACATGTCAACTAAATTCTAGTAGAAATGATCACTTGTGGTCTGTAGCAGCAGAGAATTTGAGTTTTATGATGACAGCAGGGCTGCACGGTGGCGCAGTGGTTAGCGCTCTCGCCTCACAGCGAGAAGGCCCCGGTTCGACTCCCGGCTGGGACCTTTCTGTGTGGAGTTTGCATGTTCTCCCCGTGCATGCGTGGGTTTTCACCGGGGACTCCGGCTTCCTCCCACCGTCCAAAAACATGCTTCATAGGTTGATTGGTGACTCTGAATTGCCCCTAGGTGTGAATGTGGGAGTGAATGGGTGTCTGATTGAGGCCCTGCGACGGACTGGCAACCTGTCCGTGGTGAGCCCCGCCTTAGCCCATCGGTGGCCGGGATGGGCTCCGGCACCCTGCGACCCCGAACGGGATGAAGCGGTCAAGAAAATGGATGGAAATGGATGATGACAGCAACTGTGGACTTCGGGAGGCGGAAGAACCAATAAGATCATGAGCTGCAGATGTAGACAATTCCTATAATCCCAGTTGTTGTTCCTCTGCTTTTGAACTGTATTTTTTTCTTAGGTTTATTTTGATTAATACACAATATCCTGTTTACATCCTTTGACTTCTATGGAATACCCACAGATGCGTATCTTTTTTCTGACGACGTACAGTCTGTTTTTGTGTTGCTAAATGACAGCGGAACGTCTTTGTGACTCAAAGATCTGTGGGGCCATGTGAAAGGGAGCGCGCCACTCCTCAATTTCCCTGTTTACTGATGTCTAATCTGCAGCTGCAAACTTTATGGTTGTGAATATGACTAATCCAGCACTTGTTCTCAATGTGATTAGTTTTCTAACCCAGCAAAAACTAAAGAAATTATGTGTTTACTTTCTTAGCTTTTGTTAAAAATGACTGGATCTCAAAATGCTAAAAATTATGAGCGTTTTAGTTGATTTACTGGTTTCCAGTCAGTGGGAATCAAACCGTAGACCTGCTGCGCCATTCTGGACGCTCTGCATGTACAGTCCAAGGTCCAATTATGAGACCAGCGGAGCTTTTATTGAAGCGGCACAGAAATTAAATTCCTATATAAAGAAAAAAAAAACCCTCACATGATTCATAATCAACTCCAAAAACTCAAGTTTGTGAATAAATTATTTTGAAATGTAACTTTAGTGTCTGTTCATACTGAATGAATGGGCTGATTAACTCTTGAACACCGGAGCTCCAGTGTTTATATTCTTCCATTTACTGTAACTTTTCAATCATCAACACAATCATTCCAGCAGATTGAGAAGGAGAAAAGCGTCGCGAACTAGAGTGCCTTAAAATATATATACATATATATAAAGGGTTAATAAAACTAAATTTAGCTTAACAAATATATTTTAGGTTCTTCTGTTTTTTTCTGTTGTTTGAAAGTTGCATTATGCTGTTTGTTGAAATATTTCGGGAGATTTTGTGAGATATTGTGTGAATGTTTAGTAAACATTCACTATAGGGATTCTCCTGCTCCTTTGCGTAGGATTTTTCAGCACATAAAAACTCAGTCACACTTTAAGCGATTTCATCCATCTTGGCTAATGTAGAGATTAGTGTCTATTTTAGCATCAGGATAACATTTTTGGCTAATTTAGTTCACTGATTAATTTTAGTCTATTTTTGATTTCAGCTAATAATTAAGCAATGTGCTAGCTTTTTTGGCTATTTTTTTATGCTAATTTGGAGTTTAGCTAATATTTTAGCAACATGCTAACGTTTTTGGCTAATTTGTACTGAGGCTTTTATAGGCTAATTTAGAGTTTAGATTCTATTTTAGCAACAGGCTAACGTTTTTGACTAATATAGTCTACTTAGGAATTTTAGGCTATTTTGGAGTTTAGCTAGCATTTAAACGATAACCTAGCTTTTTTGGCTAATTGAATCTATTCATGTTTTTTGGGGCTAATTTGGAGTTTAGCTCATATTTAAGCAACACACTAAACATTTTTGCAAAATTGGCATGTATTGTTGATCTTAAAGCAACTTTACTACACAATTTTCAGAAATCTAGGAAATCAACTTCTGCGGTCTTTCAAAGGTCTTTAATGAAATTTCCATTTTAGTTGCAAACTTAACAATTTGCAATAACCTTTTCATTTTCAGCAAATCCCTTCAGCAATCAAAGTAAATTGCGTCCCTATTTTCAGCAAAAGTTTCAGTATTTTCAGCAACTACTTTCAACAAAAAGCATTCACACTAGTATTATTGTAGGTAATACAACTTCTCTAGTTTTTTAAATGCTTTACTAAAGATCAGAGTTTGATACCTTCTCACTGCATTTCTCTCCATTTCAGTTTCAGACGATCATAAAAGACTAATTAAAGTCCCTTTTTATGCTGTCGTTATTGATACTAAAGGTCTAAAAGTTAGAGTTTGACCTCTGCAGTCATTTCAAAGCTGCATCTACAGTTTATGGCCACTTTAGTTTTCCAAAGCGACCTGTTTTCTCGTGTGTTTAAAAACAGAATTTTTTTTTCTTCATTTTACACGTTTATAAAAAACCTTCAGAATTTTTTTTGAGAAAAGGAATGTTCCTCCCTTTTTTTTCACAGAGGTGAAGCGTGAATGGGTTTCAGCACATCTCTGTGGGGCCGTAGTTTAAACTTGGTCCGTGAGTTTTTCAGTTGCTTTTGTGTTTGCCTGCACCCGTGGAACCGCACCGACCGGTCTGGAGGGAGCTGTGTGTGCTCTCATATTCAAAATCACTTAATGCACCAAAGTTTATCTGCTGCTGATAAAGTCCAAAGGTGGAAACTTTAATCCGAAACCCAAGGAATTTTTCTGTATATGTATATATTTACATATAGAAATATATATGCACCATGTTATTTAGAGTTAAAGAAAGCTTTTAAGCGTCTTAGTGTGAGAACCCCTAAAGTGATTATAAAATATCTCAACACTTCCGTGTCGGATGACCATAAACTCAGTCAAGGCTGTTTGGTTTTAGCTTTTCACGTGTTGATCATTGATTCCATCTAATGCAGTTAATAACTCGACACGTTCGGACAAGTTTATCTGATCTTAATCCTGTTTTCGTTTACCTCTGATAACACACACTTATGACGTTTAGCCTCATTTCTGTTTGTGTTGGAAAGATTCAAAACGTTTTCATCCGTCTGATTTCAGCAAGTCCTCCAGTGTCTGTTCTCCTCTTTGCATTTCCGGGTGGAGAGATTAATGTCTAAAATGTGCTACCAGAAATGTGAGAGTGAGAGTGAAGGAACAGGGAAGCTGGAGTCTCTGGTGTCTTCAAAAACAAAGTTTTACTGCAAACTGAGCTCAGCTGGAGACAGCAGCTCATCTTCTCATTCATTTTCTGTGTTTTACAATAAATTATTATTATAATTTTTTTTGCTCTGTTAATACTTTCATAAAGATATCAGTTTGTCTTAAAATAGTTAAATATACTAAATAATAATTAAACAGGTTTAATCATTACACTTTCATACGCTGCTGTTTATTTACTATAGAAAAGCAGATTGTTGAGTTCTGTTTATTTTGATTTTCTTTTTTTTTTTTTTATTCAGATATCTGTTTATAGTTGTGGATAGATAATTTTATTTATTGTTGTCACATGTACGACCAAATTTAAAGGGGTCTCAGCATAAGGAGCCCCTAAAGTGTGTCAAAGTCAAGGCCCAGGGGCCAGATCCGGCCCTCGGGGTAATTCTATCCGGCCCTCCAGATCATTTTACTGTATTGTTATTAATGGTCTGATGCTTTCTTGTGCTTATTTCTAACTTGCAGAATTTTGACAAATTCTTATTACAGAGAGTAAAATATTGAAAGCTATTTAAGGTTAAAGTTTTTTTATTCTGGAATCACATTCCTTTTTTTTATTATTCATAGTAATGCTACTTTTAAAGTTTTTAAATTGTTTTAGATTGTTCAGTAAATGTTTATCTTGTTCAGCCCATGACCTAAGATGTGTTTTGTATTTTGGCCCTCTGTGCGATTGAGTTTGACATCCCTGCCCTAAAAGGACATTAAAAAAAGTTTTTCTAAAAATAAAAGTGTAAAAAAAAAAAAAAAAAAGAAAGAAAAATTCTGTTTACGGACTGGTACACACCTTTTACTATGTGGTGAGCACCAGATAGTAACCAGAATTTTTTTTTTCATCTTCAATTTTAAGAGAAAACATTTTTTTTCCTTGAATGTCCCCTTAGGGGCTCAGTAACAGCATCATTCGTTATTAAACTAAAAACACATTCTCCATTAGAAAACATTTAAACAATACAGGACTTCTTATGCGGGGGAAATGAAACGGGGGAAGATTGAAGAAAACAATATTTTTCTGGCCCAGTTACATACATACATTTAGCAAAATAGCAATAAGTTAATCTACAATTTTGTACAAATTCTTACACAAATTAACTTGGAGTGTTTAAACATCAAAAACACAGTTGATAATAACATTTAAAAAAAATGAGAATTTATAAGTATCTTCTTTTTTTTAACTTTTCTACAGTAGTACAATAACTAAATAACAGTAATTAGTTGTATTTCAATAGTAGTTCTTTTGAATAGGATTGATGAGAGTTTCTCTTACTGATTTTATTCAGATAATTTTATATGCAAACCCTTTGAAATGAAAACGTCTGTCTTTGATTTTTGTTCTGAGTTTACCACTACACTACAAAAAGGGGTAGTCTAAAAATAGGGAGGAAAAAAACAGCAATCTTAAGACGAAAGTCAATTAAAAGTAGTAAAATGATCTGTCTGTGGAGCAGGAAGCATCCAAAAAGGAAAAAAAAGGCAAAATGAGAACTAGTGGGCTCTCTTTTTAAACTGGCACTTATTCATAAAACATACATTTACATATTTTTTTTTTCAAAAAGATGACAATGAATGCCAGTTTAGCAAAATTTAATAAACTTTAAAATTACTTAATTAAAGTTGAATGAAACAATACACTGCAAGTTTATTTTTTTAATGTTTTTTGAGCCTTAAATAAAATTTTCCTATTGAGCAAAATGTTTCAGACTCATTACATTTAATAAGTTCCTTATGTCTAAATCTTAGCTCTAAATGATGCTAAAAATAATCGAGAAAATCTTGGTAATGTGTTGAGCAAAGAGAAGGTAAAACAACTTAAAACCCAGTAAAATATCTCAAAATAAATATAAAAAATAGGTGAATCTAAAGAGTTCCTAAATGTGCATGTGTAAATGTGACCCAACAGTTGACAGGACAGGCTCCAGCAACCCCATGACCCTGAAGGTTACATGGTGGGTAAGACAATGGCTGGATGGATAAAGTTTGAATCC
>NC_050512.1:29354092-29375467 GCF_002922805.2 Oryzias melastigma
GATCTGAATAAGGCAAATTGTTAAACGAGCTTATAAAGTCGTTTCAAAATGAGATAGATTCAGCTTTGGAAAATGCAGCTTGGATTGAGACATTATTATAACATATAAACGACTGGGTGACATTCATTCATGTTTACGTGTTTATTGTACACCGATTCAATTTACACTTTATCTTGCAGGGAATACAATCATTTCTTGTACATCTGTTTAGTACCGTGTGTTTATCTGAGTCTCACTGGTTGAAGTTTTGGCTAAAGATATCTGGGATTGATTTCAGGTCAGAGATTCAGATGAACCCAAACAGACTATGAATCATATCAATAACTAAAAATTATGATATGAATGAAATTGTTGTTGATGAATCGCTGAACTTCTATTTAGCAATGTTTTGGCAGAAACTGTTCTTGAGTCACATTTTTTCTTTATTTTTGAATTTTTTTGTCACATTTTGGAACATTTATTGAGAAATAGACTGAGGTTGCAGCAGATTATAAACTACTTCCTGACTTTGGAGAAGTTTTGTGTTTTTAGTTGAGGTTAAAAAGCACTTAAAGAAACACTGAAGATTTACTGATTCAGTGATTACTAATAGAGGCACAAACGTTCACAGCACTTAAAAAACATGATGGTTTTAAAGGTAAAAAGGAACATCATGTTTAAAAAAACACAAATATTTCTTTGTCGGTGGATTTGAAAGTTTTTTTGCTGCCAAACTTCAAACATAATGGTGTCATTAAAGTACTTAACTTTGGACAAAGAGGCTCAGCGACGAGTGCGAGTGCTGCGACTCTGAAGGAATGCACGTAAACAGTGAACCGGTTCCTTTATGAGTTGACAGTTAATCATGAAACTGTCACCTTGAGTTTTGATGTATGTACGGTTTTGCTCCGTTTCCTTGATGCCGTGCGTGTCTTCCCCTCCACACTCCCGTATCTGATAGTGTGGATGTTGGTTCTGTTCAAACACGGAAGAACAGGAGGGAGGGGAACAAATCTGAGCAGGTGTGTGATTAAGTAGATGCTAATTGTCCCGTGTCAGCAGGTACAGAGGAATCTAGTCTGTTGTTAACCCTTTCAGGCCTGACTCCATCTTCAATTGTATAAAAAAAATACAATTTTCTTTAATTATTTTTTTTTCTCCAGTTCAAGGTGATGCTAATTTAAGTGGAGCCCTGGATTAAGCAGCTTGTTATGAATTAGCAATATATGGAGTGAAAGGATTAAAATCCCACTCAGATGAAAATAGAGTTTTTTTTTTTATTTTTTTTATTGCATTTCTGATTATTTCTTTATCTGAATCACACTTGTGACAAAGAAATTTTGCTGGGCAAACCACAAGCTTCCTGCTGCGCTCCATTCTGATGCATTCACTTGCAGACAGATAGATCCATGTGCATCTTTGTTTTCCTCATCTGAGCTGACAGACTGATTATGGGATTGCTTTGGTGATGTCATTTCCTCTCCAGAACATCGCCTGTTGTTGGCGCCGCCTATGTCATGCCTCGTCTGATGTGGCGTTCCATCAAAGCTATATATAGAACACTCACCTGCTCAGTTGATCAGTTTCCTCAAGTGTTCTCCAATCAATGAGAATCTTACGTTTCACTCTCCATTTTAAGTAGCTAGTTTCTTCATTAAATGTTCACCAGCCTGTGGATTTTAGGGTTCCCACACTTTAAATCCACATTGTAAAGACATCGACAAAAGCGATAAGTGCCTATTACTCCTGCCATCTGTCTTTATTCAGTAAATAAATTCAAATCAATCAAACAGGAGATCCATTATCTCTGCTCTTGTAAATTATGTAGAGGTTGCTGTCTTCCCGTTAACTTCTGAATCCCAGATCCAAGCTTCAATGTTCTTCTCCTGTGAAGGTATTTTATAAATATCAGTAAAACAGCTATGAACAAGCCCAGACTCGCTGAAGAGTTCTGCGTTTTAGTTCTACTACACACAATGTCACTTCTTGGAACGTTTCCATTCCATCTATTGCACAATCCTAACTATGAACTTGTTTTTTTTTTTTTTTATGTTTTGTCTCAGCTTGTCAAATATGTACTGTAGATTTCTTCCTCAGTCATTCTGACTTGTGTCAGTCCTACTCAATGCATTGTTCCGTGGGTGTCTCAGTCAACTAGGGGTGTCAAAGTCAATCGCACAAGGGGCCAAAATCCGAAACTCACCTGAAATCGTGGCCCGAACAGGATTAACATTTATTGAACACTCTAAAACCAAATTTTTAAAACTTTAAAACCGTAACTTTTTAACATGATAATGAACTAGATATATAGCATTACCTGTGATGATGCTAGTGTGAATGCTGGAAGCTGAATTTGACTGCTGAATATGCTAGTGATGATAGCTAAAGATGCTGAAATTGATAGCTAAAAACGCTGAAGCTGAGAGCCAGCTAAAAAATTAGCTAAATGCCAAATAAGCCTAAAAAAACAAACAAAAAACTTAGTTTCACCAAACCAGCTCAAAAAATACCTAAACTTCAAAATAGCCTAAAAAACTGATTGAAAAGCTTAAATTAGCCAAACAAGCTAACATGTGGCTGAAATATTAGCTAAACCCCAAATAAAAAAAGGATGCCAATTTTTAAAACTAAAACCATAATTTTAACATAAGTATAAATATTAAAAAGGCAAGAATATTATTCCAGAATAAATCAACTAACATCTTAAATAACTTTCAATATTTTACTCTCCGTTAAAATCTATATATATTTTAAATTCTGCTAGATAGAAATAAGCACAAGATAACATCGGGACATTGACAAAAATAAAGTAAAATGATCTGGAGGGCCGGAAATAATTACCCAGCGGGCCGGATCCGGCCCCCGGCCCCCGTCCCTTGACTTTGACACGTGCTTTAAATACTCAATAGTTTACGAGGAAAAAATAAAAAATAAAAAATTGTCCTGGGGACAATTTTTTTTGGGGAAATCAACACAATTCCATAAACAACTGGGAGTCAAAACTGCCATGTTTTTATATCAGTTATAATATTTAAAATGCTAAAACAAGAAAAAAAATATTTGTGGGAAATAGTCAAATGATCTTGTCAGATATGAAAAAAGATGAAAAGATTCTTTCTTTGCATTTTCCTGATTAACTAAAGAGCTATTCCACAACAATTCTCATGTTATTTATTTATTTATTTTTTTCTTGGAAACTGTAGTTTAAGTATGTTTGAAAAAAAGTCCAAAATGTAATTTCATATATTTTTTCATGCTATGTTTGTGACCTTTTGCTCAACTTGAGTTTTAGGTAAAAAAAAACGTCATAATCGGTTGAGGATCAGCTTTACATTTGCTTTGAGAAAGCGTCTGTCTCCACTGTCTCCAGGGGAAATAGACGAGTTAATGCAGCTACTCTCACATACTTCATGCGTGCACGTCAGTGCTGGTCCATGAACTGCACATCATGTCGCTTTGTTGTTCCCATATGAAAGTGTCTTTACTGGCTGAGGATTGTTTTGTTCTCAATTTGTATTTGTTGCTCCAGAAATGAATAATTTGTCCTTTTTTTTTCTTCCCTTCAGCTCCGTGTCCAGAGAATGTGATGGTGAGCTGTGAAAATCTGAAAATTATGGCCCGATGGGATTGTAAAGAACGACATCCTGAAACCAGCTTTAGAGTAAAGATGTTATCGTACAACAAGTAAGAATCTGCTGCTAATGTTCTGTTAGAGCACACATTCATGCTTCTTTTGGTTTTTTGTGTTTTTTTTAAAACACACATTCCTCTTTAGCTTTAGCGGCTGCAGAAACTTGTGTAGCTTTTTGTACTTGTCAATAATAAGAATAATGTGTTATTTCAAGTAAATTTCAGCAGTAAAAACAAAGGAAAAGACATTGAAAAGACGCAAATACATATATAATCTATTTAAGAGATTCATTAAAGTCCTCCATGACATGTTTTTAACTAAAAAAAAAAACTTTCCCAGTTGTGTTTTAATTATAATTATGGAGTTTTTAACCTAAATGTCTTAAAAATACATTTTTTATGTTGATCTGAAGCCTCTGTTTCCAAAATCTCCCCTGAGGGGGCGTGGCTTTTGGAGCTGAGCTGAGAAGCTAGACACGCTAGGAACAGATGAGGGTTTAGTGCATGTGCAGCAGAGCTGTTGATGGAAAGAAGATCATTCATTCAAACAGAGTCTGTCCAAGACAGTTTGATTGACAGATTTAAAAGGAGAAAAAAATATTTCTTATTAAATTTGTTCTCTTTCATAAGAAAAATGACACACATACATGTTTCATCAGAGGGGGGCTTTAATAAAACAATTATTTAATTATAAATAAAAGAAAATGATTCTATATTCCTGACCCAGTTGCTTCTTATCATAAATGAATGTGTTTGGATTTATGCTCATTCATCCGATGTTAAATAGTTTGATTAATTTCTTTAAAGTTCTGCTTTTTCTAATTAAAAATCATGTTTCCTTTACAGAGTGTTACATGAGGATATTACCAAAGACAGCGAGTACGATCTGAGCCACGTCGTTTGGAAATCCAAAGACATCTGCTTGAGCTTCCTCTATGTTGCCGTAACAGCTTTACATGGTGGGAACGAGTCAGAAGAAGCCAAATCAAACACCTTCTCCTTCAGCACACCGAAGACCGTGCTTACACTCTGTAAGTAAGAATAATAGTGTGGTCAAAGCTGATGGCGGATTTCTGAGTTAAATGACATTTCCTCCCTTCAGGTCTGTTAGAGTTCCCTCCTGTTTCTCTGGTCGTGGAGAAGAAGAGAGCTGTGGTGAAGTTCCCTAATCCATTCCGATTCTACAAAGAAATCAGTCGGGTGTACCACAAGTCAAATTTTAATCTGACATTCAGAGTGAACTTTGGGGAAAAAGTAAGTATGCATGAAAATGACTTTAAATCTTTGCTTGAACTCCTTTGTCATGCACTTTGTGTCTTTGGAAAAAAAGTCTGATTTGTTCTCACAGTTTTTTTGTGACCTCTGACCTTCAGGTGGACAGAGATGCATTGTGCATTAAGACTGAGCCCACCTGCACAGCTGAGGGGATGTTCCCCAAAGGCGAGGAGAACTGTGTCACGCTGAGAGGATTGTTGGTGGATGAAAATAGGATTGACTCAATACAGATGAACCAGACTCAGAAGATCTGCAGCCCTGAAATACGTGAGTGAAGGAGGAGGCGATGTCTTCAGAGCCCTCATGCTTGTGTGAACTTGTGTTTTTTTTTAGCTTCTTGGCACAGACGCCCATGAAATGTGTATCTTGATGTAGTAGTGATCTAATGGTTTGTGACAAGGAGGGTTGCTGGTTCAAGTCCAGAGAATGACTGGATTCAACTCGGGTGGAACAAATACTCCACCGTCGTAACTGGGCCGCAGGGCTGCATAGATATGGAGCTAAATTGGGGCCAATATTTGAAACCCAAATAAAACAACTTGAAAAATATTGGTGTTTGGCTAAAAAAAATTTTTAATGTCAGAAACTTTTTACTATTCTAAAATAAACTTAATTATTTTAGGCTTCAAATGTTCTGGTTTTTAGGTTTTAAAACTCAAAATTTCAAAATCAAAACTATTTTTTTCAGTTTCAAATCTTTTCACTTTAAACTCTTTTTTTGTTTTGAATCTGAAAATTTCAGTTTCAAAACTTTTGGCCTCGCTGTGGCAGCAAAAAGAGTTCAAGGTGAAAAAAAAATATTTGAATCTGAAAAAAAAAAAAAAAATAAAAAAAAAATTGTCCAATCAGGACTGAGCTAATTGGACAGGCACACTCCTACCACTTGAATCTGTCAAACGTTTTGAACGTTGGATCTGGGGATCAGCAGGTTCCGCCTACTTTGATTGGTCAGTTCATAACTTGACAAACTTGCAATGAAGAAAAAATAGCATTAAAAAAAGAGACCTAACAAGAGAATGTAAAAAAAATAAATACCTCAAGCAGATAAAAGGGGTGGGGTTTATCTCTCAATACTAGGATTGGGCACCAAAATTCAGTTCCAAGTAGGAACCGTTATGATTTACACGGTTCTACCGAAATTGAAAGAAGCTGCTGCAATTGGTTCTGCATTTCGGTGCTTAGTTTCATTGAAGGTCTATTTGTCTTTGGGCTTGTCCATCATTTCTACTCTTTTCAGTACGTTGGAGTTCTGCCTTTCCTGCGATAGTGTGCGGTCTCTTATAAGACCACTGACAGGGCAAACACGAGCAGCGCTTTTCACAGCAGGTCACAGAAGTTTGACAGGTCACTGCGTCACATCAGCCAATCAGGAACTCAGCTTTGGGCACGTGACGTTTTCAGTGACCAGATCGACGGGTAAAATACTAATCCCATACGAGTGTTTAGTCTTGTCGCAGCGCGGCGGTTCTTTGGCTGCAGCCAGCCTCCCGGACTTCAGCGGAGGTCGCTCGCTCCATACGGCGGCAGACAGACAGCCTCTGTGAGGAGTGGGAGCAGCCTGCTCGGGTCTCTTTCTTATTTTCGCTGAGACAATAATAAAAAAGGCCCCTATTTTTCTCCCTTATCAG
Source organism: Oryzias melastigma (assembly GCF_002922805.2). Taxonomy (NCBI): domain Eukaryota; kingdom Metazoa; phylum Chordata; class Actinopteri; order Beloniformes; family Adrianichthyidae; genus Oryzias; species Oryzias melastigma. The sequence continues at coordinate 29,360,605 of NC_050512.1, forward strand.
GTTAATGCGGGGCAGCCTTCAAACTCAGTCACAGAGACACAGAAACACTGTGGAAGCGGCTGTCATCCAGACATACCCCCCATAAAACCCAAGCATTGCCCTACTCAACTTAATACTAACAGCTTTATTTGTCATTTTGCTCCTTCTCATCTTCATGTGTTCAATACTTATTCCCTGTGTCATTTCACTGTATTTACTATGACTCAACTTGTTTGATAAGATATTCTCTTAATGGCAACAACTGGAGGATCCATTCAGAAATCTATTGATAAAATTGTGATGTGACAAATATCTTTTTTATTTCTTCATAAGCAAAGGTTTCCAAGTGTTTTTGTCCAACATATTTTTCAAAAATAAGTCTGAATACTTTTGAATCTAAAGTTTTTCATTTGTGTTTCTAATAGAAGACGAGGGTTTCATACTTCTCATCGCTCTGCTGTTCGTCTTCGGCGTTATATTGAGCGTGGCAATAATCGCCATCTGCAAGGTGAGGGCTTGGACCACGAAGAGCCCACCTCTGCCGAAGCCTCTGGTAAGATGTTGCACCATAAAAGAAATGTCCAAGTGTTATTTCCTCTGCTGAACTGTTTTTTTTTCTACAGGATTTTAAGAAGAACTTGAGCTACAAAGACAACTTCGACGGGGAGATCAGTGCAGTCTCGATTTACAAGTCTCCAGAGAAAGTCATCGATGAAGACGTATGTAGGGTCCCCCTACAGCACAAGGAGTCCAAGGATCCAAGTTCAGTTTCAGGGAACAACCTGATTGACGGTAACTCCTCTGTTAGCTCCACGAAGACCGAAACTCTTTCCATGAGCTTAGAAGACTACAACGACGATGATGAGGAGGAGGAGTACAGATCCCCATATGAGTCCCGAGAACCTGTTCTCTGTCAGGACATGGGGGATGGAGACATAGTAATCACTTACACTGGGACATGAAGGTCCCAGCTTTCCACAGAACTCTTTCTGGGATTAAGTGACTTTATTTCCACGAGTCATCCATCAAACCGGACTTTTAAACAATGAGCATTATCTCGCCGAGTTTGAGTTATAAAGAGACGCTGACTCATAACTCAGGGATATCATGGAGGACCACTTATGATTTTTTTATTTTTTTTTAATGTGAAATTTGCTCCAAAAAAGTCATTTTTGGAAGTTTTGACAGGATTGTGACTCACAAAAACAAGCAGGTGATTTCTCCATCACCTTCACGCCGCGGTGTGGGCGGATCTTCTTGTCAGGAGGTCTTATTCATCTGGGTTATATGTCCTGCAGCTATTTTCTGAACACGCTGAGCCAAGAACAGCCTCTCTGACATCACGGAGACTCACCTCAGGAAAGCAGAAGAACGTCATGGAAGGTGCTAGTTTTCCTGCTCTCACCAACCGAAGTCCTTTTTGTTCCGTTCTCGTTTATACTTTTTGTCAATGATTGTAATGGACTGTAAGTGGATTTTTTTGTTGTTGTTTGAGGACTCACCCCCTCCATCTTTATGGCCCTAACTTTCACAATTCTCCTAACTTTAGACCTGTCAGTTTAAAGTTTCTGCCTCTCATTAGTTGACGGGCGTGAACCTAGATTCTCATCTCCAAACAATGACAGTAAGAGAGTCAAGAAACTTCAAAACCTGCCAAACCAGCTCTGCATGTGAAGTCCCCATCTGCCTCAGCACACTTTGTTTGTTACATGAGGGTTTTATGTTGAAGCTTTTGATAGTCTTTATTTTTTTTTAAAGTAGGTTTCTTTTAATTCTGCTCAGAAATGCAGATTTAAGACACATTTAAGACTTTGACTCCATCATGGTTTTCAGAGAAAACTGCTGTTCGTTCTGTTCAGAATGAAGGTGTGTCAACATTTTTTAAGGCCAATAAGCTGAAGGTATGTGATCATTGCAGGGAAAAAGTATAGTACAGTGTCATTTATGTAAAACTGTATTATTTTCAATAAAGAAACAAGAAAAAAAGTGAGAGCCAGAGGTCCTCTGTCTGTTGTTACTCTGCAGGTGGTTTCTCGGTACAAGACCTGAGCTGGAATGTGGGTCAAAAAAGGGAAATGATCAGTAAAGGTGTCGTTGTATAACACGACTAAGCAACTAAACCAGAAGTGTCGAACTCAATCGCACAAGGGGGCAAAATCCAAAACACACCTTAGGTGGCGAGCTGAACTGGATAAACATTTATTGACCAATCTAAAACTAAAATTTTAAAACGTAACTTTAAAACATGACTATAATTAAAAAAGGCAGGGATATTAATCCAGAATAAATCAACTTAAACTTTAAATAACTATCAATATTTTACTCTCCATAAAAATATATTTTGTCAAAATTAAAAAAGTTACAAATAAGTGGGAGATAACATCAGGCCTTAAAAATAAAATAAAATGATCTGGAGGGCCGGATAGAATTACCCAGAGGGCCGGATCCAGCCCCTGGGCCTTGACTTTGACACATGTGAACTAGGTGTTACCAAAACCAACGCAACACCCTTAAAACGCAAGAAAGAACAACAAAAAAAACTGCAAAAGTCGTGAATTTAATTGAATCGTTCATTTCTTCCATTGACATATATGATCACTGGATTGAGTACGTGTGATGTCACCCATAGAAAATGCCTTTCCTCCAGCTCCAGTGCGGGCGCTGCCATTTACCGCCAGATGAGAGTGATTGGTCGAAGTCAGTGTTTCTATGACAACTACTGTCGCCAATTGTGAGTGAGCTTGTTTGAAGTCCACACCTCTTTCAGATGAAACTTTTATCTAAACATTTATCTAAACGGTGCTGTTTGTGCTCTCTTACGGGTCCAGATGACCCAAGCCTTACATTGATGTTATCCATCCCATGACAAATGAGGACAAAAGTGGACACGCTTTCATGTCTGCCACTGAACATGAGTGAAAAAATTATTGAAAAAAAAAAGTTTTGTGGGGTTCAGATGACCCCACTCCCAACGCCAACATACCTAGGATAGCACAAAGATTAAAAGCCCACTCAATAACAGTTCTTACTCTACTACTTTTTTAACACTATCTCGCTAATCCTCATTTTATTTTTATGCTTTTTCTATAGTTCGATTTATAAACTTGCCAATCAGTTGCCTCAAACACTTAGGTATGAAAAGTTCGACAGAATTCGTGTAGTCCGCTCTCTAGTGGTGGGGGGCGACTTCCAACAAGCTCATTCCTGATTGGAGAGAGTGGTTGCCATAGAAACGAAGACTCCGACCAACTCGGACCAATCCCTGCTTACCGACGACTTCTGGTTGCAACACGGCGGCAAAGACTAAATTGACTTCATGTGGTTGGAGTTGGAAGTGAACCATTTTCTATGGGTGACATCACACTTGCTTGTTCCAGTTCCCATATACAGTCAAAGTAGAGAACCAAAGCCAAATGAATCATGGGAATCTTGAATAGAGGAGGATTCCCTGTGAAGGGTCATGAAGGAGCAGCTGAAGGACAAAGATGGAGATTCCAGATGACACTGAGGCGTATTCAGACCGGAAAAGTCTGTTGATGAATCTGCTTGATTTGGTCCGGATCCAGTTCTGAATCTTCCATTCGGTCTGTTTGCAGACTGCTGTCAATCGAACAGTTCTGCTCCGAACTAAAGCTTGTGATCAAAAAAACCATGTGACTAAATATCTCTTCAGTCGTTGGGCAGGAATTTTGAGGACAAAGCAACAACAGGAAGAGCTTTGCGATCCTTGATGGATAATTCACTTGATCAAACTTTTTGCTGATCGATTTTGAACTCTTTACTGTTACTTTGGTGCGGTCCTACAAGCCGGTTACTGGCAAGACGGCGGCTAAGAAGTAGCGCTGATGTGTTTTTGATTTTAGAATCAACGTGTATTACATTAGAAGTGGTTTCAATGAGCTGTTGCTGTTGCATTTCTGCTTCATGTTTGCATCCCATAATAACCGGCTTTTGGTCCGAGGATAGAGTCTATTGGGGCTGAGAGAAACTCAGAGCGAACTGGAGTTCAGTGTGACTGGAAACCACCGTGGATGTTTTCGGATGGAAAACTTGTTCCAGATCATCGCAGGAATTACTGGCTGACGTTTTACATGAGCAAGTACGCTTCAGGACTCCAACAAAAGTAAAAATAAACACATTTCCTGTTGCTTAGAGCTCATCTCCATGACAACTCATTGTTAGTTTCTTTCTTTAGCTCTGAATGTTATGAAGCCAGCAGAGGCTTCAACAACAAACCAGTCTCTCCGTAAACCAGGAAATCATCAGAAGATATTTACCTACAGGATTTACAGCCTGAACACTCATCCAAGCTCACAGGGAAATGAGAAGATTCACCACTGAAACCTTCAGGTGGAAATCACTGAAGTTTCTCCAGAATAAACACTTTAATGTTCTCTGTCATCAGCTGGATTTAATGAAGATTGAACTCATTCACTTTTTAAAATGGGAATTTGTCTCCGATGATGGAACCCAGAGTCCTCCATCCTGTGAGCTTTGCTGACGTGAGGAGCAGCGATCCCTCCCAACGGTTCTGAAGCAGATCCTGGTTTTCCTCTAAAGTTTCAGGCCTTGAACGTTCGTCCTCAGATTCAGCATTTGTTTCTCCTGACGTACTTTTTCCTCCTTGAACGCCATCTTGTTGGCCTTCTTTTCAACCCTCCTTTCCTGAACAAAGAGAAGAGGAATTTCAAAAATCTGGACCAAATTCTTTCAGTGCTTCCAGTGGCTCCTCTTCTCCTCCTCTTCTCACCTTCCTCTCCTCCTTGATGGCCTGCTTCCTCGCCTTCCTCTCCTCTGTGCTCTCTTCTCTGCTCCGGGGCTGCGTGGAGACGCGCGGCAGGTCCGAGTCGTTGATCCGGGTCATGCGTTCTGCCTGTTTGGCCGTGACGCCTCTGTTGGGGAGAACGTCCAGAGGGATTCCCGTCTTACTGGACACGCGGATCGACTTTGGCTGAGGACGAAGGAGGACGAGTTCAGACAAAAAATGATGTTTGGATTCGAGTTTTAGTGAACAAATCCCCAAATCCCACCGACACTGGTGACAAAGGAATTCTTTAGACCCTTCATGATTCACTTATGAAACAATTATCAATACACCCTGAGTTTATACATTTTGTAAAAATGTTTTCTCTTAATTATTTACTTCTCTCCACCAAACAGCATTTGTAATAATGGAGGACGTATGTAAAGAAAATTAAGCTTAAAATTGCATTTCTGACTTTCAGGCTTCGATATTGCTCGTCATTCAACAATGGAGAGGGGAAGAGGGAATGGGGTTGCTCTGAAGGAGCTGCTCTGCAGAAACTATGTTCTAGAAAACAAGTTTTTTTTTTTTTAATTTTAGCTTAAAAAGGCTTAATCATAATTAAAAGACAAATGATTTAAAATAGATCAAAGATGATCGGAGTGAAACATCAGTTTTTAGATTCGATTTCGTTTCCCAGCTGTGGATCACCGCAGGCTAAAGACAATCTTTACATAGAAACTGGACAAAATGTTTTTTTTTTAAACATGTGAATGTATGATTCAACTGTTAGCTAATTGATGATGGAATTTAAAACTTGTAGCTACAAATTATGGGCTGTCAAACAAGAATGTACATGAAGATTCCTCAGGTTTATTTTAGAAAACTTATAGTTCGACTCTGGGAATCTTTAAAACAAACAAAAAAGTTGTAATTGAAATATTTCAAATATTTAGTATTTGGCCGTTTTAACCCAAACGATTCGTACTTTCTTCTCAAAAAAGACAACTGGGCTTTATTCTTTTCTTAAAGACGTTTCACTTCTCATCCATGAAGCTCCATCAGTTCAGCTTTAATCACGAAAACAGAAAAGATTTGTTGGTCATTTAGTGTTCAGCAGATGGTCGTCCTGAACGAGTCTGGTCTCTTCTTCTTTTGCTTGTTCATTAAAACTTTAACTGATGGTCACTTCTAAAGGCTGGGATTCGAAAAATAAAAGAATTGGTTTTTATTTGACCCAATGGGATTGGAATGTAGCTCAACATTGACGTTTTAAGCCATTTGTGAGGCATTTTGGCACATCCTCAGTTATGAACCAAAACCTTAAAAATACACAAATTAACTAATTAGAATTAACTCATGAAAAACCTTTTAGATTAGAAAACTATCAAGTAAATGCTTTGACTTTGTTGTCTTGGATGATGCAAGGATTTGTTTTATAACTGTCACTTCTCTATTTAAAGAACATAAAAATAGCATTAAGTCATATTTAATTTTCTGTTCCTTTAAAAAGCCAAAACAATCTTAGCCTTTTACCGTTGCCCCCCCCCAAAAAAAACACTATATTTTGGAATATAAAATAGTGAGTTTTTTTTTAATTAAATGTCAAAATCAGATAATCTATTTTCATCTACATATTATTTCAAATTGTTCAAAAAGATCCATCCAGAGAAACTCTTTTCACTCTGATGACATGACCCATGACCAGTTCTCTAACATTTTTGTGGTTTTGTGATTAAAAGATTCTACGCACCTTTGCTGGTTCTTCTATGACTTTGGGTCGGTTATAAAGGTTAGAATACGTACCTGGAGAAAAATAAAAACACATTAGAGGCTTCATAGACTCCTAATAGAGAAAACAAGCAAAAAAAAAAAACAAAAAAAAAACTCCATAACTTTTCCAAACTATCAAAGCTTTTTTTTCTTTTTCTTTAAGTATTTTTAGCGTTTTCAGGCCAACATTGTAAATAAGAAATTGTTCTTAATGTTTTGCCTGGTTTTATGTCATAGGTGATAAATACTTTATTACAGGCTCAAGATCAAAATGTAAAATATAAATTTAAAAATATAATAGAAAAAAAAACACTCATTATAACACAAGTATAAAACCCAAAATTAACAAGTATTGTAAACTTAAAAACCTAAAAAAATAAATAAATACATAAATAAATAAAAGAAACAACCATACCTAAACATCCAAAGTGAGGACTGGTATTTAAAAGTGGTTAAACATAAATGTAAATTGTAAAAATCTGCATCAAATATATATAAATAAATCAGATTAAAACTTTACAATTTATTATTTACATAAAAGGTGAAACATTAAAGGGCTTTCCGACTTAAATTTATCCAAAAATCTAATTCAGAAGAAATGAACCTCAAATCAGGATCTGTCTGTTTGTTAAATTTAAATTGTGGGATTTAGTGACACCTAGTGGCCACGGTAAAAACTACAGCGGCATGATTTTTTTTCTTTTAAAACATGAAGAAAGATCTTCTAACTCCATCACTTTGTCCTTTTTGGGTTTCTGTAGGAACCAGACAGACGGAGATACTTTAAAAAAGTTCTTCTGATTTATCAGTTTAAGTAATTAACCTTTTAACATCGAAGCTCCAGTGTTTACGTTTTTGATTTACTGTAACTTCTCAACCGTTAACTCGATCAACGTAAATCCAGCAGATTCTGAAGGAGAAAAGCTGGTCCTAAGATATGCTACAGATATGCTGCACTTTTTGTTTCAACTTTTTACAAAGAAAAGTAATTTCATTGATGTTGAAGTTTTACTTTTTTTTTTTTTTTTTAATTTCAGTGAGCTCTTTATTTAACCTTTTTTGTTAAAACTTATAAAAGATGCTGCTGGGCCTGTTACTTCCCAGACTTCTAAAATCTTTTTTATTTGCTTTATTTTATTTACTTATATTTTAAATAAACATTTAATTACTTAATTGTTGTTTAATTATTGTAATATTCAAAAATTTTGATGCCAATATGTTCACTTTTACTGCAAATGTATATCAGCTCCAAATATCGATAATCAGACTAATAATTGTCTGGATAAAATAAATCTGTGGATCTCCAGAGTTCAGATGTAACTGAGACTCACTGATGATAGTTTCACAGTCCCATTTCTCCTCAGGAGGCTCTACAACCACCGGAACCATCTCCTCATCCGTCTCCTCGTCTTCATCTTCCTCCTTCAGAACAGGAAGTTCCTTCGGACCCAAATCGTCCGGCCTCAGCGAGCTGACACACAAACGGGGAGAAACCTTTAATCTGGTTCTGCATCTCTAATGAAAAGCACGAGAGGAATGAGCTCACTTCTTCTCTTGTTCCTTAAAGTAGTCCTTGATGACTTCCTCCAGCCGAGCGCTGTCCGGTTCGATGAAGCCTTCCAGCTCTGCGTTGTCCAGAGCGCCGATCTCATCGTCGTCAAACTGTTCATAAAACTGAAACAGCACAAACTTGTTGTTGTGTCTGCAGTCGAAATTTTACACACATGATTAAATTCTTGACAATAATTTCAGACTTTACTATCTCCACGTTTGATTCATACCCTCTAGTGTCTTCAATTGAAGGTTAATTTAGATGCTTAAATTATTATTTACTTTTCACTTTTCAACGTCTGCTCTTTTTTGTCGTTTATTCTACATCCAGTCTTTATGATTGATCTTATTTTCTCTTTTCTAACTGATAACACAAACTTTATGTGAAGATTTGACTGTTTACATTCAATCTATAAATCAGTAAATGAACGAGACATGTGTCATTGTCCAGAAAATAAAAGCAAATTGAAAACTAAGGAGAGCCTGACGTATAGCAGAGTTAGAGCTCCCTCTTGTGGCAGCTCTGCCCTTCTGCAGGCGGATTTTCCAAATCAAAACTGTTGTTTTATGGAACCTCAGAACTAAATCTAGAAGCTGTTGTATGCATGAATCCCATGAGGATCAGCTGAAAGGGAAGGGAAAACCAGATTGAAAACATTAAAATAAATGGAAAACCGTTTTAAACTTGAAATGAACATTTGAAACCTGAAGGAAATATTGCAAACTTGAAAAAAAGACTTTAAATATATATATAGTTTAAACTTAAAGATACAGAAAATTAGAAGAATAATATTCATAAACGTACATATATACAACTTGAAACAAATATCAAAATTTTGACAAATCAAATTGTACTTTTGAAAAATGTATTTTAAACCTAATGAAAAAATTAACACCATAAAAATAATCTAAATAAATTAAATTGAAAATAAAACTAAAAAATTGAAAGAAATTTTGAAAATTGGAAATAAAGTGCATTCAAATGCAAATGTAAACTTTATTAAACAAAAAAATCTTATTTGTAACTGGTGATTTTCATTCACATTTACAATGTTTACTTTTAGTTTAAGGGTTGTTTTATATTTACATTTTTTTTTTTTACCAAACTTTTTAATCTGGTGTTTCCTTCCCTTTGAGCTGATCCTGATGTGACCTGACAGGTTTGTAAAACCGTCACCTTCTCAAAGCGATCGTCCAGCAGAGACAGCTGCTCGTTCCTCCTCATCACAGACGACGTCATCGAATACTCTGTGAAGCGACTCTTCGTCTCCTCGTCCATAAACAGGAAGTCTCCCCCGCGCCCGTCTCCTCCCGCTCGCTCCTCGTCCGAAAAGCCGCCTTCAGAGTCGAAATCGCCCTCTTCGTCTGTGTCCTCCCACTCCTCATCATCGTCATAATCGCCTCTGAAAAATAAAAAAAAGAGGAAAAACTGTTTCAATCCTGGAAATGTGGATGTGCAGCTGTCCTACGGTCTCCATGTTTTTGGACATTATTCTGATGTCGTGCTGTGACATATTCTCTAGAATACTTCCTAAACGTAAATGAAATAATTCAAATGGATTTAAAGACTTGATAATAAATGTGTGATTTTAATTATGATGATGAGCATTTATGACGATCTCATACCAAGAAGAAAAGAGGACCAGAAACAAAGATTGACCTTAGATACTCAAAATCAGATCCAGAAACCTGATCGGAACGTCCCCAATATTTAAATGACATGTTTTGTTAGAGCTTCGCCTCTAGAATCTAGAATGATCACTTTAATTCAATTCAATTCAATTTTATTTATATAGCCCAAAATCACAAAGAGATTTACCTCATTGGGCTTCAAAATATAAACAATTGCTAAAAACTAAACAGACTACATAAACAGGTTATCCCTGCCCTTAGACCCTCCCTCCCGGTAAGGAAAAACTCCTAAAAAAACCTGAGTCAGGAAAAAAGAAGAAACCTTAGGGATTCCCACATGAAGGAGAGATCCTATCCCAGGACGGACAGGCGATACCAGAACAGTTAAAGAAAGATTAGCTTCTACAACTACGAATCTAAGAGTTCATTCAGATAAAGCTGAGGGACAAGTGATGATGAAGTTTAGAAAGGGGCTTCAGGTAAACCAGCAGACATTTTTATCTTAGACCATATGTGTCAAAGTCAAGGCCCGGGGGCTGTATCCGGGTAATTTGTAACTTGTATAATTTCGACGAAATATATTTATATGGAGGGTAAAATACTGAAAGTTATTTAAGGTTTAAGTTGATTTACTCTGGAATAATATTCCTGCCTTTTTATTACTTATAATAATGTTAAAAAGTTATGGTTATAAAGTTTTTAAAAATTGGCATTCCTGGGGCCCGTTTCAAGAAGCAGGTTTTGTTGGAACTCTGAGTTCGTGAACTCCAAATTCGGCAAAACTCTGAGTTTTCGGTTCCAGAAAGAGAGATAACTCAAACCTGGGAAAGTGGGCGAAACCAAGCCCGTTCCAAGAAGCAGGTTAAGATGAACTCAGAATCAATCACTATGGTAACTGAGTCTGTGAACGAAACCTGGTCGGTAGCAGGTTTTCTTCAGGAAACTTAGAGTTCTCTGCGGTCTCCGCCCCTTTTTAAAGTGAAAGATGATCAAATATGAGTTCCTCATGAACATTTAGAGAACATTCACGTTAGAGACGTCACGTTTTTACCACTCAGAAACCAAAATGACATGTTCATTCATAGAGGCTCATGTAGAGAGGAGGCTGATTAATCCAGAGGAAATGTTATTTACGTCTTTAGAGGATTTGGAGGACACGAGTCGACTGACTGCAGTTTCCCAATTCATTTTTATTTCAGCGATATTGTAAATAGTGAGTTTTTCCAGGGACTCGCTATTAAAAAAATACAGTTTTCTTTTCCTTATTTAAAACCCTTAACAATAGAAATTATTGAGTGTCAAACACCGAGAAAGCATCTCAACTCATCTACCGTCTGACACTCAAGTCAAACATTAGCTCAGTCGTCAGCAACGCTGCTTCCCACTGAGAAGATAGCGAGTTCGATTCCCGGTTGCGGGGACTTTTTTTATGCTTAAAAAATGAATTAGGCGAATATTTTTTTAAGTCTTGAGAATTAAAATTAAATAAATGTTTTTTTTTTTTTTAACATATGCAGCTACTGTTTCTTTTTAGCGTGCAGTGATATCTATGTGTGTAGGTGGGGGGTTACCAAAACTGGTCATTCATGCGATCACGGAGATTACTGGTTAAATTAGTAACAGATCAAAAACCACTCCTTTCTCAACAAGAGACAAAATAACCTTCCTGACATTATTTATTCATTATTAGAAATGATTCAAATAACTGCAGATATTTTTTCTCAGTTCTACCGCTGCAGCTGTGTTGCTTTTCTTGCAGAAAATGTGCTCCTATAGTCGCATATGCTTGCAGGAACTTATCAATTTCCGCCGCCGGAAGTACTAAACTCATGTTTGCTCCCGTTGCCATGGTGAATCATGCTGTCTTTGCTCCATTGATCAGGGCTTTTAAAGGTCGCGACGCTCACACCTGATTCTGGTTCTGACAACTTCAAGTTGATTAACTCAAACATTTTCAGCTGTTCAGAAACCGAAAACTCCAAGTTCACGGATTTTGAGTCCAGTGACTCTAAGTTCAGGTTTGAACTCTAAATTTGTTGAACCTGCTTCTTGAAACGGGCCCCTGTAGCTTTTCTGACTATTTTGGCATTTACTAAGATTTTTGAGGCTATTTTAGAGTTTATCTAACATTTCAGCGACATGCTAGCTGTTTTGGCTAATTTAGATTATTTTTCTCCAGTTTTTTATGCTAATTTGGCATTTTGCTAATGTCTAGCTAGCTATCAGCTACAGCGTCTTCAGCTCATTTTTTCCCAGTTTTTTTTTATATATATTTTGAAATTTAGCTATTTTTTCCCGCTACATGCTAGCTGTTTGGCTTTTCTTTTTTTTTTTAGGATAATTTGACATTTAGCTAATATTTTAGCCATCAGTTTAAGCATTTTCAGCTATTAGCTTCAGTGTTTTCAGCTCTCAATTTCAGTATCTTCAGCTATCAGCACCAGCAACTTCAGTGGCCAAATTCAGCTTACAGCAACATTTTTGTTCATAATTATGTTAAAAAGTTACGTTTTATCTTTAGAGTGTTCAATCATCATGTTCGGCCCGTGACCTGAGGTGTGTTTTGGATTTTGGCCCCCTGTGCGATTGAGTTTGAGATATTTAGGGTCCTCTTACTGTGTTTCTAAGCCTCCCCCCGGACCGTTTGCTTTTGTGATGAAGTCGTCTTCCAAAAGGTTGTTGGGGTTTTCATAGTCAAAGTCGTCATCGAGGGCAGCAACGATGTCGGGGTCCATATCCAGCCGGGGTCCTGAAAAAGTGAGGATACGCATCAGTTTATCACAATATGAAGGTGTAAAAAAACTAAACTGAATCAGTTGCTTTGATGAAATAAAGCAGGAAAATCTGACAGAAAACCAACAGAGTTCAGGTGAGCATCAACACACGGAGCACACCACCCAAAACAAGCAATTCCAAAGGGAGCTCCACTGTTCTGCTCGGGTCCACAGGTCGCTAGTCTTTCATTAGAGGAGAATAGCAGGAATAAAAAGTTATTTTTACCAGAAATGGGAGCAGCTTTGTTCAGAAGTCCCACTTCCTCTTCAAACTCTGAGGCGAACACGGAGGACGGCAAGTGGAGCGTGGCGACCTGGTCATCAAACAAAACACGATCAGGATGTTTCCCAATGAGAGATTTAAAAATAATATTTAACAGCTGATGGTGACGCTAAAAGACAGACCGATCAAAGTAGCTGCTTTTTCTGTTAAAAAACTTCTAGACTTTCCTAAAAAAAAAAAAAAACATACTATCAAGTAATGTAATGGAACTCTACTTATGTAACCTATTTACTCTGTTCCTAAAGGTTCTCTGTTTGGTATATAAGAAAGTTTTTAAACGTTTTTGTGGTTTTTATCCGTCGCACCTTAAAAATTGGATGAAGTTGGCGCTTAATTTTTTCGCTTTCCCTTTAACAGTTCTGGTTTAACTGGAAATCTATAGCACATTTTAAAGGTTCCTACACAAAATCTAGTTTAGAAATAAAAATTAAAGCAGCTGTTGATATTTTACACAAATAATTCACTTTATCCTCAAAATTGAACTGGAGGCTTTAAAAAAAAAAAAAATCTGACGTTCACTTTGGCATTTTTCAGGCTGGTCCTTGAAAATATTGTCTGGCATTAAACCGGTTGGTGGGCTGAAAAGGAACCTCTGGTTTGGATCTAACTCACAGGACTGTGTTCATCCTGCTCCATCTCATCGTCCTCTTCATTCCGGAACTGAACAGATCTTCGATCCTGGTTTGATGACACAGCAGCGACCAGCTCTGACGGGCCGGATGCCTCCTTCAGGTGCTGCAGGTAATCGTAATCGTCATCGAAGAAGACGCCAAACTTCCTCTGCTCCTCCTGTCTCTTCTCTGTGTCCACCTGAACAAAACCATCATTCACGCGCTGTTATTTCAGAAATATCAATAACAGCACATTTCAACATTTATGTAAAGTGGAGTAGAGATTCTCCAAACCTTTGCAGCAGGAAGGAGGACATGCTGTGGTGCGTTCTCATCTGCAGCAAGAGGATCCCGCTGACTTCTGTGGACGAGGTGAAAGGTCACCGCTTTCTTCTTTTCAATGAAGGCTTTCTTCTTTCGATGAGGCTGCAAAACAAATAAACAAATAAATGCATAAATTCATAATAAAAATAAATACAAATAAAGACAAGAAAAATCATTAAAAATAAAAAAGTAATACCATAAAAATATTTAATCGGTTTCCAAACAATAAATGTATAAATACATTAATAATAAATAGATAAGGAAACACACTTGTGAGAAAGTTAGCTGGTTATCTATGTTAACTAGTTTAAAAAAGAAAAATTAAATATTAAAATAACATTGCACCAAAAGTTAATGATAAAACACATAAACACATGTAACCTGATAAAACGATATAACTCTAAATATCATTTCAGAGAACAACTGTAGAAGTTGTTAGCTAACGCTAAAGGTGTTAGCTAGGTCTACATGTGTCTTCGTACCATTTTGTTTTTGAAGCGTTCTTTATCTTCTTCCGAAAAGCTGATCAGGTAAATCCTATACCGACGACCAGGAAAACAACATAAAGATGCAACAAAAACAGCACCAAAGTTCTAAAGCAGCTACTTTAACTCGGGATAAGCCACGTTAGTTTGTCCGTGGCCTGTTCAGCGTCGGGTCGGGGCGCTTTGCTTTCTTCCACTGTGATTGGTTGTCGTAGCTGGAAAGAACCATTTGGAAAACGACGAAGGGGTGACGAGATACTATTATAGTCAGCTAAAATTCACACGAAATTTATTATTTTAGCAAATATCTAATGAACAAGAATCAAAGTTTAATATTGATTTTAAAATAGCAGCTGTATTTACTGTCTGTGCAGCTTAAGTCTTTGGTGTCATTAGGATTAATGGAACATCCCTTTCTTCTTCAGGTTTAGTCACAATATGTCAGTGATATGCTGCGCTGTCGCCACCTACTGGTAAAATATATACATCAGAGGACTGGCTCAGATGAATAAAAATCTAATGTAATGTTTTACAATTGAAATGGTCAATAGTTTATCAATTTGATGTATGTCAGTGTCTAACTTTTTTTTTAAAAAAATGTAAAATGTGTGCCTATTTTTAAGAAGAATGTCATTTCATCAGATGAAATTTGATCCATTTGAGAGAAAAATAAACAATAACCGAAATAATTAAAAATATGTAAAAAT
>NC_050512.1:29376601-29399781 GCF_002922805.2 Oryzias melastigma
CCTGTGCGCCATCCACGCCAAGAGGGTCACCATCATGCCCAAAGACATCCAGCTGGCCCGCCGCATCCGCGGGGAGAGAGCTTAGACTGACCGCTGCAGGAACAACAACACAACGGCTCTTTTAAGAGCCAACAACATTTCTACAGAGCAGTCCATTCATTCACATCTTTACAGTTCAGAAAAAAATATTTGATTTAATCTTAATTGGAACCCCAGAGTCTATTTCTCATGTGTCCCATCGAATTTATCTTAGCCGCATTTTAATTAAAACAGCTAATTAATTATTACATATGTGTATTGACAAATTGTTTATATATATATACATTTCTTAGCACTTTACATTTTACTGCGATTTAGAAAATGACTGAAAACTGACTCACTTGCAATATGGTGGCACAAAAATCACTCCATAATTTACGCTACACTGAGTCATGCAGTACCACTGTCTCAACAGAGAGGGCGCTCCTGAACTTGCATTTGTACTTTATTTTTTTATTAAAGCTTATTCATAGCGATTTTATGGTCTTTGATGTTTTGTTTAGACTGACTGGTGGATTTAATATAATTACAAATGATTCAAAGTTTTACTTTTAGTCAAAACATGAAATAATGAATGGATAATCAATGCTGAACAATACAGCTTTGACACTTAACAAAATAAAGGTTTTACAAGTGTATGTGTGTGAGAGAGCATCCTCAACAGCGTGTCTGTTAGTTTTTTAGCATTCACCTTAGTGTTTTTTTTTCTTAATTTTGGTTAAAAACTCAGAAAAATTAAACTGTCACTTTTCTCATTTTCTTCTACATATTGAACAAAAACAGGATCAACGTTTCACTATTAGCAGAGGTAAAATGGTAACAGGGTTACACCATTGACTGTAAAAGAAAGAACTGGACTGAACAAGCCCCCCTCCTTCTGTGTTCCATATAGGAAGTACCACTGGGTTGCAAAAAGGCCAAAGTCCCATTGACTTACATTGAGAAACAGACAGTTATTTCTCAGTCATTTCATGTGTCAGAATAATCATTCTTCCTCTGCTGCTTTCTGCTTAACATATTTTTTCTAATACAATTGTTTTTTAAAGATTTATTTTCCGATATCACAAGTTGTTCGAGTTATAAATTGACCAATCAGATGGCTCAATAAGCGTTTGTGGGTCTGACGTCGAACGTCTGGGGGGTTTGATTGACAGATGACGGGTAGCCAATGGGAGCGGACTTCCTCAATGTGGTCCGCGAAGACCTTTTAACACCTACTTTACAATTCAACAATAACTCTGAAATTTATCAAATTGGAATTTTGATAATAAATTCTAATGGAAACACCACAATTTGGAAAAAAAAAAAAATGCATTTTTCGAAAAAAAGTTTTTGCACTAAGAGGAGGTGGTATTTGTGGAGTATCGAAATTAGCATTTTTCGCCAAACTGTAATGGAAACACTTTGTTTGAAATAAGTGCGCTTCTCGGTATGAAGTGTCTGTCCTGAGCGCTGCACAGCCGCCGCACCGAGAGGTCCCACAGCGTCACAGCTCTTTAGAAATTGCGGGTCATATGGAATTGCCCAGCTCCTCCTCCCCCTAAATGGAAACGTGTCATTTTGTAACTGTGTTTTTGAAATTCCTAGAATTTCGATAAAATTTTGCGCAAACGTGTAATGGAAACGCAGCTAGAGTACCAATCATTGCCCCTACTGTTAATTTCCTTGATGGAATGTACCGATGCAGTTTAAAACAAGAAGAGGTGCATGCTGTCGCCATTTTTTAGATGAAGATTTACTCTGTTGAAGTATATTTCGTGACTGAGATTATTTCCGCTGATTAACATACGGAATGGTACAGCTCCTCCATAAAATCGCCAAGGAACTTGGCTAGCTAGATTAGGTAGCTTGGCTTCAACAATGACATGTACAATTCTCCAGAGCCGGCGTTATGAAAAAGCAAGCTGTTTATATCCCGTCTCGTGGTAGAGGCGTGGAAAGAGGGGGGAAGTCATAATAAACTCACTCTAGATTGGCGACAGTACTTCCTATAGATTCCATGACTCAGCTATGTCTCACAGCGACTTAGACCAATCGCTGTTTGATGAGTTGCAGTCATTTGCAATATGGCGATAGACATCAGGAGGTGACGGTGAAAGCGGTTGCCTACTTTCGCGAAGGGTGGAGGTAATGCATTTCTAATGGGGGACCTCATGGCTCGAGAAGTCCAGTATAATTAGACTGTCTATATGTTAGATGCATGTTGTGGGACACATGTTCAATAGCCATAGATAGTAATAAAAAAATAATTAATTGCAAATCTGGGGAAAAAAAAAAATCAAATGGCAATTATTATTTTTTTGCCAACCAATATTTATGAGTAAAAAAAAATGAAATCACACTCAAAACTGTCCCCAACTTTTTTATTTATTTATTTAAATTTTCATTAAAAAAGTCAAAACAAGTTTTGTACATGTTTTGTCCTCTGAAGGTCTGCATTTAGTCCACGGATTATTCCACAAAGTGTGTTTACTGTAGAGAAAGAAAATCCCTTTAAGCCTTGTTTCCTCTAAGCGGTCCGGTCCGGTAAAAAGTACGGAACAGTTAATTCTGACGAGCATTAAACCTCACTCACACTGGGCTGTTTGTTTCCACAGTGATACGTGCTGTAGATCACTAGCGTATCATCGCGTCATTGTGATGCCTCATCCAGCAGCTTGTCTTTTTCTTGCTTTGCTTTTTGTACATCGTGTATAAATACAGCTCTTACTCTAGAGACCTCCCTAAATCCACAAATACATCCAGTCTCCGTCCCATCCCCCAACAATCAGAAGAATGTCATTTACTGATCCATATTAATCAAAAACACTTATTTATAAACATTTATTAAAGAACATTGGACTCAGGCGATTTTCAAACTCTGTCAGCAGATTTACTGATATTTGACAAGGTAAAACTTAAATCAAAGCAGTGTAATCACAATAAGTACATGTCAGACAAAATATCCACTTCAGATCTCTACAGTTATTAAAGAAAATACAAGATGTGTCCAAATAATTAAATTGATCCACACTACAGGCGTCACCACGAAAACAGCATAGATAACATGTTATATTTGTGATATATACCAACAAGTGACTAGCTAAAATATTGGATACCAGCAAAGTAACATCGCCTCTGTCATGGATGGATTGCACTAAAAATTGTCAGGCGTTTCTATGAAAATAAATATTTATATTGTGCACTCCGAAATATTTATATTGTGCACTCCGAGCTTTTTGTAGTTATGGAGATTAACCCTTGTGCTATGCTGAGGTCCAGATGACCAGGCCCTTCTATTGATGTGGTCCTTCCCATGACAAAGGAGGACGGGATTTTAGATTCCAGTAAAGATGGGGGGAAAAAAGAAAAGAAAAAAAAATCCTTGGTGTTTCCCAAATTTCGAAACTACATAAGATAGCACAATGGTTCAGTCGGTTTAATAATTAGCATTTTGTATCAGATGCAAATCAATAATTAATGAAATGATTTTTTCCCCCCCTTTAACCCCACTTAATTTGAGTTGGAACCAGCCTGATCCTACAACGACAAATGTCTGTTTCCTAATTGTCAAAATTGTATTGACAGGTCATTGTTTATCAATAGAAATTCAGCTCTTCAGAACAAGTGTGTGGCTCTTAAAAGAGCCGTTTGTTGGTTTGGATCGGGCCGGTCCGTTTACTTGGAGCTGGTGTACTTGGTGACGGCCTTGGTGCCCTCAGACACGGCGTGCTTGGCCAGCTCTCCGGGCAGCAGGAGGCGCACGGCGGTCTGGATCTCCCTGGAGGTGATGGTGGAGCGCTTGTTGTAGTGAGCCAGACGAGACGCCTCGGAGGCGATGCGCTCGAAGATGTCGTTGACGAAGGAGTTCATGATGCTCATGGCCTTGGAGGAGATGCCGGTGTCGGGGTGGACCTGCTTGAGCACCTTGTAGACGTAGATGGCGTAGCTCTCCTTCCTGGTCTTTCTCTTCTTCTTGCCTCCTTTGCCGGCGGTCTTGGTGACGGCTTTCTTGGAGCCCTTCTTGGGCGCGGACTTGGCGGGTTCAGGCATGTTGTTCTTCTTCCGTTGAGTAACAGATGACTCCTCACAGCGCGGAGAGTCAGTCTTTATCCCCTTTGCACGCAAAGTGTACTGTACCATTACATGTTTCTGATTGGCCAGTGTGTGTCGTTGCTCATTTGTGATTGGCTGGTTTTGGCAGTCTACGCTCGTGCTTCCATCGCTAGATTGATCAAACGACGTAATTTTACTGATACTGTCTTCTTTATCCTGAAGGAGAAATAAAATATATTAATTAGATGTTTAAATACACCAAAAAGGGTCATAAATTTATGTTTGGACACGATAAAGGTTTCGGAGCACCGTTTCTGAGGACGTGACAGAAAACAGGGGCAGAGCACGCTCTCCTTAGTGTACATGTTCAAAAGTTGCCGCACGATGAGATGTCCTGGTCCTGTAGTAATATTGTGATATTTCTAAGTCCATTGAAAATAAATAATAGGTATACTATAACAGACTCCCAGTTAAAGTTTAGATGAGCTACACTGTGTAAACCAAAATCTGCCCAATTATCTTCTGTAATAAAGATAATACTCTGGAGCATATTTTAATGTAAGCTGGGACTAAAATGGTTCATTTTTATTTTTCATGTTAATGTGAACTGTGTTTAGACTACTTACAGACATTTGTAGAAAGCAAAACATTTTCCAGTAGACTCAGTTTCTTAATTAAACATCCATATTTGGAAGAAAAGTTTTTTATTTTTAAAAAACAAACTGAACCCTGGATAATTGTGCCAATACAGCGTGGATGCTCATTGAATTGTTTGTGCATCTCCCTTATTAAATTAAACACGTTTGAACAAGGTCAGTACACATTCATGGACATTTAATGTAAATGTGCCATGACTAGTTTTCAATTATAGACCCTGGAACAGTTGAAGCTTTACAGAAGTGTAAGTAGATTTCTCTCAAATCCTGGTACGCTTGTGCGAGTCGAGGATCACAGTATGGAACAGCCTTTTAATGAGATGCAGTACATCAGAACAGTAAACAAGCATCTTTCTTACTATTGTGTAAGTTGAAGACATTCTGTTAAATGATCTGCAATGAGATTGACAGCTAGAACAAAATTATATGAAAAGGTTCAGGGACGATTGTTGAGAAGAAAGAAAAGAAAAATATTTATATAATCTTCTACCTCAAAGCTTTTCAGTAAGGGGTTGAGTTATTTGTGTACATAATCCATATAAATTTATATGAACATCAAATCCAGAGACGTGAGGAATATAGATAATTTGCTCAAAGAGGAAGATATGGGTGGCCCTTAAAAGGACCTTTGGTTGTCTGCTAAATGCGGAGCGTGGAGTTTAACCGCCGAATCCGTACAGAGTGCGTCCCTGTCTCTTCAGCGCGTACACCACATCCATGGCGGTGACGGTCTTCCTCTTGGCGTGCTCGGTGTAGGTGACGGCGTCACGGATCACGTTCTCCAGGAACACCTTCAGCACACCGCGGGTCTCCTCGTAGATCAGACCGGAGATACGCTTCACTCCACCGCGACGAGCCAGACGGCGGATCGCCGGTTTGGTGATTCCCTGGATGTTATCACGGAGGACTTTACGGTGACGCTTGGCGCCTCCTTTACCGAGTCCTTTGCCGCCCTTTCCTCTTCCGCTCATTGTTGGTTATTCAAAGTAAGCTTCGAATGTCACTGTAGCGGATGTTCTCTAGAATATATTTTAGATTTGAGGACGTGTTAGAAAGCAGATGTCTTACTTTTACTTCGACCTTTCCCCCCACCCCCAGTTTCCTCCAAATCTTAATTTCAGTTCTTTTGCGCCCCCAGTGGCCAATACGAAAAACGTAGGTCTTCCCATCCAGTTGCTCTTGTACTGCCCGTACCTATTTTGAAAAATGATATGAGATCCTCTTTCATAGACGAACAGAAAGTTTCATTTTGTATTAATGATGTATTTAGTTTCAATCAGCCTTTTTTTTCTAAATTGTTATCAATATAAATCCCAAAGGTCCACATCTGCATGATCAGACCGAACAACTGTATTTATTTTACAGTGCATCGCCTGTTTAGTTATACTGTTTAAAATGTATATATACATATATATATGAGTTATGACAATGCGAGAAAAAACTATTCTTGCTCACGCTGGTTTATTAGACATCAAATGTCAACCAAACTAGTATCCCTGCTTAACATATGAAAGGGGGCTCTTGAGCAGTAAGAGCACGTCTATCTATTCATGTATCCCAAACTTTATATATATATATATATATATATATATATATATATATATATATATATATATATATATATCTCCTTCCATTTCGCCGAGAATTTTATTCGCTTCATAAAAAAAGTTAGGGTCTCCTGAAGTGGGTGCATAAATGTTGCCCAAAATCATACTTTTTTCCATTGATTCTGGCCTGTATAGATGTCATCCGTACCTTATTTTTTGTTTCCTATTCTGTTAGCTTTAATTTTGATATTTTTCCGTACCTGTCCTATTTTGACAGTTGTAAATTAGGTGTCTTTTTAACTCTAATGACTGAGTGAATGAAAGATGTGCTTTTTAAATGTTGTATCTGATAATGACTGATCAAGTATCTGTTGAAATCACATAAGAATATTTGCTCTGATTCAACTTCATAATGAATGAGAACTTTCACTGACATGTTGAGATAAAATTTAAGTCAAATCTTTGATCCTGGAAATTATATAAAATGTAAACATTAAACTTAATCTCATAAATGTACACTGATGTAATGATGTTGTTGTGTTCATTAGTTTGAAGTGAAACCAGAGGACTGAGCTTCTGAGAGAAGAAATGGTGGCTCTTAGAAGAGCCTTTTGGGGAAGAATTCAGCTGCTTTTTCTTCACTTCTTCTTGGCTGCTGTCTTCTTGGCTTTGGGCTTGGCTGCCTTCTTAGCGGGAGCTTTCTTGGCTGCGGGGGCTTTCTTCACCGCCTTCTTGGGGCTCTTTTTGGGGCTCTTGGTGGCTTTCTTGGGGCTCTTGGCTGCTTTCTTGGCCGCTGCTGCTGCGGGCTTCTTGACCTTCTTGGGAGACTTCTTGGCCGCTGCGGGCTTCTTGGCTGCTGCCTTGGGCTTCTTGGCCGCGGCGGGTTTCTTGGCGGCGGGCTTCTTGGCTTTCGGAGCGGCTTTCTTGGCTGCAGCCTTCTTGGGCTTCTTGCTTTCGCTCGTCTTGCTCATCTTGAAGGAGCCGGCAGCGCCGGTGCCCTTGGTGTGGACCAGAGTCCCTTTGGTCAGCAGGCTCTTGATGGCGGTCTTGACGCGGACTTTGTTCTTGTCCACATCGTAGCCTCCGGCCGCCAGAGCCTTCTTGAGGGCGGCGGCAGACACGCCGCTGCGCTCCTTGGAAGCGGCCACCGTCTTGACGATCAGCTCCTGGACGCTGGGACCGGCCTTCTTCGGCTTGGCGGCCTTCTTCTTGGCGGCTTTGGCCGGAGCGGCGGCGGGAGCTGGAGCTACTTCTGCCATGTTTGTCTCTGATCAACGATCCTGACACAGTTTGGAAAAGTCCGGCGCTGACGAGGCTCTTCAACACACCATGAGAACCGTGGAGACTCAACGCAGCGGCGGCTGGCGCGCGCGCGGCAGAATGGCGGAACTTGTGTTTTCTTCTGCGACATAAAAGACTAAATAATCAATTTTAGAGCGACACAGATATCCCTAAATGAAGCATCCGACAGAGGACAAGAATCTCTCCAGTTTCAGCTCGAGTTTCGATCCGAATCCGCCTGTAGTTTATTTATAGAGCCTTCGGAAGTCACCCAAACCTCTAGGAGCTGCGCGGGAGTGATCGGCTTTACTTAACGTTTTATTCATGAAAATGTATAACATCGTATTAAATCTTTGAAAAAGCTACTTTAAAAGCTAACACAGATATTTATGGAAAACGTAAAAGCAACAGAGGTCATAATTAGATTCTCGTTTAGTAGTAAAATTAAGTTAAAACGACAACAACAAACACACTGACAGAGATGAAAGAGGAGTGCAGAGCGGTCTTCCAGAACTCCGAAAACAGTGAAATTGTTTTATTTACTAATTAAATAAAATAGTTTTAGTTGACTTGCTGCTTCTTTGGAAACAGATAATTACAAAAGTGGTAAAACAGAGGGTTTAGCACCAGATTTCAGTGTTTATGTCGCTGCATCAGACTTACAGCAGGACCAGATCACCTACTGCTCACTCACAAGAATTTAAACGCGAAATTAGATCAGTTACTGAAAGTCATTTAGGAGGGGGAACGTTTATATAATTTAAATGATTTAATAGCTTACCAAACATACAGATCAAGCAACAACTGTTTTTTATATATGTATGAAATAACTTTGTTTGTAATGTTGGACAAATAAAACCAACCTTCTTGATCCAATTTTACAGTTTTTATCTTCTGTCTACCTCAGGTCATTTTTTTTTGGTTTCTCCTGGAAGTACTGAGGTTCGCCATGTTTCAAAACAGTTCAATGTCCATTTTTATTTAAAAAAAAAAAAGGATTTTTATATCCAGACTTTAACTTTGACTATGGTATACATTTTATAATTTTGTTAGTTTTTGTTGCATCGTTTTTACCATTGTTTTAATGTTTGACCTTGCAATATGTAGCAATCTCATTTGATTGTGTTCATGTTTCAGACACATCCGTTAACTTACATCCACACAGGTGGAGCTGGTGAAACTTCAAACTCAGATATGGGAATTTTATTCAGGAACTAAATTATTGGAACGATTTAAATCAATGACGAAAAAGAAATAAATAATAATAAAAATAAAATATAACAAAAATAAATAAATTTAAAAATAAAATGTATTTTTCAGGGACGGTACAAGGTTAAATGCATCACTGCACCGCGATTGTTGTTCCCACACAAACGTTAAAATTGTGTACCTAAAATAATTTTAATAGGAAATACATAAAATGAAAACACTTAAAAATAACTGATTTAGTTGCAGCTACTATTTGCATCTATTCCAAAAATGTGTTTACTGGAGAATTGTTGAAAAAGCACCACCAGCTTTATACATGTTAAATTACGAAGAGGAGAAAGTCAAGCAGGGCTTGTGTTCCGATGGTCTCACTATACTTACTACAAAACTTGACAGTAATTACTAGACTAAAGAAGACCTTGAGATTTCACATAATAATAAAATACCCCAATGAACTTTTCCTACAATCTTCCTTTCCTATAGTCACCAACCTTTTTGAAACTGATGGCTACTTCATTGGTACAGAGTCAGTCATACGGAGGGGTACAAGTTTGAAATAAATTTGCTCAGTTTTAGTTAACAGCAATGACAACACACTAGGAAACAAATATAAATGTCCAGCACTTTATTATTCTCTGTAATTGTTACATTTTCAGATGATCACTTCAATCACTTCATTTCAGGGGAAAATTGTAAAGTTTTCTCTGTTTATCAATTATGTAATAAAGAAAAATTAACTGATTAATTAATCTTGAACTCAAATCTGCAGCATATTTAACAAAACTACTGATTTATAAACTAGAAAAGGTACAAGGTCACCTAAACTTATTCAAAATTAATGTATCCTTAACATTTTAAATACGTTTTAATTATTAAACTTATGTATATGACAGTGTAGTTTTTAAAATAAGCATAATAACATTGAGATTTAGACGCAGCTAACAAGTGGGTTGTGCCATTCATTTTTCTGTGCACTGTATGGTAAATCTACGTAAGTGCCACATACAGAGCAGTGTTGCAGCTGTGAAACCCTCTAATGTGAAGAGATTCAGACAAAGCAAACTTTTCAGAACACAAGTTAGCAATTACCATGCTTTATTTTAGTTTTCCTGCTCAACTTTGACAATTTTTAAGAGATTAAAATGCTCTAGAAACAGTTAAAACTTTTTGATTTAGTTTCCCAATTAACATATTTCAATAGGAACGTAGCTCTTTAGAACAAGTGTGTGGCTCTTAAAAGAGCCGTTGGTTTGGATCGGGCCGGTCCGTCTACTTGGAGCTGGTGTACTTGGTGACGGCCTTGGTGCCCTCAGACACGGCGTGCTTGGCCAGCTCTCCGGGCAGCAGGAGGCGCACGGCGGTCTGGATCTCCCTGGAGGTGATGGTGGAGCGCTTGTTGTAGTGAGCCAGACGAGACGCCTCGGAGGCGATGCGCTCGAAGATGTCGTTGACGAAGGAGTTCATGATGCTCATGGCCTTGGAGGAGATGCCGGTGTCGGGGTGGACCTGTTTGAGCACCTTGTAGACGTAGATGGCGTAGCTCTCCTTCCTGGTCTTTCTCTTCTTCTTGCCTCCTTTGCCGGCGGTCTTGGTGACGGCTTTCTTGGAGCCCTTTTTGGGCGCGGACTTGGCGGGTTCAGGCATGGTTCCTGTTCTGTCTCACAACAGAGAATACCCGGAGAAGGAAGCGGAAGCTAGTTTTATCCATACAGGGTGTAAATTGCGCTGCGTCGTTGCTTGAGTATGATTGGCTGAACTGTTGCCGCACAATAAGGTTTCATGACAGAGTGAGGACTCGACCGTTATTATTTCGGCGGTCAAAATTACAATACGTATAATATCTAAATATATGTATATATATATATATATATATATATATATATATATATATATATATATATTGTATAATCATATGTTCATTTCTTGGAGTACGTTTTTCCAATTATTTGCTTGCTTTTCATGGTAAATACAATAGAAAAATATATACAAAATCATTTGTGTGAAAAAAAGGACACAAGGACATCGTTGTTAGCAAGAATCGTTTTTATCATAATATAATATTGTATCAAACATGTATCAAAATATATGTATTTTAATACCAAGTGTGTCCTGCTTAAAATGATTTTTTCCTAATTTTGGTTTGACCTCTGGTTAGAATATTTGATCTCATGGACACAAATATTTGGTATTTTTCCCGAGGTCTACACAGAGCTCAAAATTTATAAGGTTAATTGACCAAATAGGAAAATGTGTTCAGTCAGGATCGTAAAGAGCTTTTATTTCTCATGCACAACTATTTCAGAAAGTTTTCTATATAATGATGGACTCCCAACAGTCCACTCCATCCAACAATTTATATTGCACTTAAGATCATTTGCTCAAAGAGGAAGATATGGGTGGCCCTTAAAAGGACCTTTGGTTGTCTGCTAAATGCGGAGCGTGGAGTTTAACCGCCAAATCCGTACAGAGTGCGTCCCTGTCTCTTGAGCGCGTACACCACATCCATGGCGGTCACGGTCTTCCTCTTGGCGTGCTCGGTGTAGGTGACGGCGTCACGGATCACGTTCTCCAGGAACACTTTCAGCACACCGCGGGTCTCCTCGTAGATCAGACCGGAGATACGCTTGACTCCACCGCGACGAGCCAGACGGCGGATCGCCGGTTTGGTGATTCCCTGGATGTTATCACGGAGGACTTTACGGTGACGCTTGGCGCCTCCTTTACCGAGTCCTTTGCCGCCCTTTCCTCTTCCGCTCATGATGACGACTGATGTGTTCGAAGATTCTACAAATCTAGAACTAAATAACAACCCGTCAAACAGCTTGTTTATATGGTCTCTCTGAGGACCTGTTTGAAGACAGAGGCGGAGATCTTTCTTCTTTGTGAGCGGAAATGTGTTTGTTTGAGGTACAACATGGCAGTAGCGCCCCCAGTGGAATTCCAGCGATCTGTTGATCAGACTGCAAATCAAACTTTATTTATAAAGCAATAGTCAGACAAGTGTAGCACAATGTGCTTTGAATAATTGAGATTTACGCTTAAACTTAAGGAATAAAGCCAAAACAAAGAATGTTATATAAAAAAGCACACACACACACACAATGCTCACACAACAGAGGAACTTTTGTTTCCACAAATTTGACTTGCTTTTTTCCGTTTTTTTTTTAAACTTTGTTTTAATTTTGCCATTAAGAAACTTCCCACCGATTTAAGGGGCAACACACAATAAAACTTGAAAACCCTCTGATCCATAAACTAACTTGTTACACTGAGAAACTGAGCCACACACTAACAAGTTTCCATCTTCATTAAAAACAATTACAACTTTTAAGAAATTGAGAGTCCAGGAGAAAAATGTTTGAAATGTTGTCTTTGCTCAAGTGACGGTAAGACACAGGAATAAAAGACCGAGCAGATAGATGAGAAAACATTTAATCATCAATACTATTTAATTATTATTATTATTTTTTTAAGGATTTGTAATTAAGCTTTTTGTCAATTTATTTCATTAGGACATCTGTATTCAAGCAATTTACCAAAAACACCAAATCATAGAGTTAACACCTTCCTGTGTTAGGGTCGGTACTGACCCATTTTCAGTTTCAAGGGTATTTAAAAGTACTTCAAAAAAAGCTTTCTTGCTTCAACCTTTTGACTTTGTCAATGACCAAATAATTGAATGCTCCTTAGAAATTGTAGTGTTTGTTTTGCTATGATCGGTTTTGACCCAGTCCTAAAAAACAAGAGTACAAATTTAAAAAAAAAAAGAAACAAAGCTGAAGTTTAAAATGTGTTTTCAGTCAAGACACTGACGACCAGCTTCTCTCTTAATCGTGTGCTGCATTTAGCTGCAGAAAAATAAACTAAAAAAAGAGAGTTGTCAGATCTGCCTAAAAAGTGGGAGCAGAAAGGCAAACGTGCTGTGAAACAACTGCAAGAAATATAGTTGTAAAGACTTTTACCACACGTGCATCTAAACATTACATATTCATGCAGGTTCTTGGACACAGAGGCTAGATTTCCCTGAATAATTTTCTTTTTTTGTAATTTAACCTTGTAAATGTATTTATTTATTTTATTTTTATATTTCATTTGTATTTATATTCGAGTTTTAACTGAGAAAAGAAATAACTCTTCGTAATTTTGTAAGCTAATGTACATACAGTAGGTTGAAACTGACCCAAACACTACGGATGTTACTATAGATATAATTAATAAAAGTGTTGGATGTGTTGGGACATAAAAGCATAACTGTTTGAATTGCAGGAGATGGTTAGTTACCTAATGGTAATACAGTCATTTGACAGAATAATCCAAAACCTTCTACTTTAAATACGACACTTTACTTTTTTCATGGACGGTTAAGCACGCCTAAAGCTTATTCCTGTGTGGGTTAAACACGACAGGGTTTAAACCATTATAAGACAGAGTCAACAGTGTACAAACATTGTCAGAAGAAAATATTTACCCCACAAAAACAACGCCTTTGTCAAAGTGCTGACATTGTTTAAAACCAAGAACCTGAGACTCTGGAGCCGCTTGCAGCTCCTCCTCCATTGTGACTCTTTGGCTTTAACGAAAATGCTAACAACTTGAATAAATATTAAACTAGTCTGTTAAGTTAAGCATTTAGTCTAACAAGGGAGTCCCCAAACTACGGCCCGCGGGCCGGTCCGGCCCGCCTCCACATTTGACCCTGCACACTATCAGAGACACATTTATTTATGTATTTTTTTCTCAATCTCTCTGATCTAGACACACAGAATATGACTTTTTATTCCACCCTTCTTCAGTCTCAACTATGACGGGAGAGCATAGACTATTTATTGGCTCAATAGTGTTTCAGTTTTAAAGAGGTTCACTTTATATTAATTTCTTTATTATTATTTTTCTTCTGTACGTTTTTTGGACGTCCATAACTCTTCAGCTATTTCAGCTCTATAGCTCATTCAGTTATTATAATATTACTCTAATTTTATACTAGATTTTTAAACAGATTAGGCAATTACTAAGGATTTAAGGATGCTAAGGATGTAGCTAATATTTGAGCTATATGCTAGCTGTTTTGGCTAATTTAGGCTTTTTTTCTGTTTTATTGGGCTAATTTAAGTTTCGCTAATATTTTAGCCTTATGCTAGCCTTTTTAGCTAAATAAGACATATTACCATTGTTTTGGCTAATATGAAATTTACCTAATATTTCAGCTACGTGCTAGCTGTTTTGGCAAATTTAGGCTTTTTGTTTGTTTGTTATTTTTTAGGCTATTTTGGAGTCTAGCTAATATTTCACTTACATGCTAGCTGTTTTGGCAACATTAGATTTTTTTTTTCCAGTTTTTTATGCTAATTTGACATGTTGCTAACATTTTAGCTAGCTGTCAGCTTCAGCGATTTCAGCTTTGAACTTCAGCGTTTTCAACTATCAGCCTTAGCGTTCTTAGTTATCAATTTAAGCATCTTCAGCTATCAGCACCAGTATCTTCATTGGTCTCATTCAGCTCACAGCGTTCATACTTGCATTGCTATATACCAAGTTTTTAAAATGTTTTATTATTATTATTTTTTTTTTTTAAATGAAGATTGCATAAATGTAATATTAAACATTTGGCTATGTGTGGCTTTCTGGAAAACCGTAAATGTTTACGTTTAGGCTGTGATTGTTACACTGTTTCTGTTAGCTTTAACTGACCCGGCTTCTCGTCAGAGAAGAAAACAGTCGTGTGGCCCTCACAAGTAAAAGTTTGGGGACCCCTGTCAAACCTATGCTGCACAGTAGCATCTACTTGTTGTCATAGTGATAGACTATGTCCGGTTGACTTGGTTTTCTTGCTTATTTACTTAAATTAAATCTTGTTTGACACATGGTGTGCCTTTTTTTTTTCTAAAGGAACTTGTATGCATGTTGTGAAATGTAAAGAAGTTGTTTATTTATAGAAAATTTTGAATATTTAAAAGCTAATTTTTCTCCTAAATTAATGGTCATAAAACATAAAAGGGTGTATTTTTCTAAAAGTTTCAATAGGATTTGGTGGCTCTCGCTGGGTTTTGGTCAGTAAAAAACAGGACCAAATGGCTCTTTTGGTGTTACAGGTTCCAGACATCTGTTCTAAATCAAACCAATGAGTGCAGACTTTCATAAAAATAGGAAATCCGTGTAATGTAAACATATGAAAGTCCTCGTTAAACTGCACCTGTGTGGTAACCTTCTTGTTTGGTGATACGTGTGACTTGAAGGGTTAATTATGGAGGATTGGGGGATCTTATTTTGAAATCTCTAAACGGAAGGAAGCCTCATTTAAATCACGTCAACACCGTACGGTCATGGAGGCTTGTGGACGAAAACTTCGACTTAAATGATCACTCTTTCCTGGATGAGTGTATGTTTGAACCGCGTGACATCTGTCAAAATGTCACCGTGAGGCTTTTCAGACGCGGATTGCATCATTTCACCTTCGCTTTACCGCCGCTGTTAGCCTGCGGATGCTAAATGCAGGCAGCCTGGAGCTAGTAAGCTAGCTGCCGACTTGTCCCGCAGAACGGACTGAGTTCATCACCACTCCGATTTATTTATTTTTTGTTCTCTAATCAATGACTTGGTGGTGCGGAGGAGGATGTCGAAATTAACCGCTCGAGCGCTCAGTGGTTTGGTGACCGTCTGGTTCTTCGGGAACTTTGTTTTGGGTTGGTTTCAGTACAGCAACGGAAGAGCGCAAACACAGCACAGCGACACATCTTCGGACAGCCAGGACCAGAGCTGCCTTTGCCATGTAAGTCACCCGCCTCCCCGTTACATCTGTTCCCGTTACATCGGGCCGAAAGCCACCGTAGTACTGAATACCGCGCGGGCATGTTAGACTTGTTTTCCAGGAAGTCTTCTAGCACTTTCCACAGTCATCTTCGTTTGACGTCACCGTGTTTATGTGATGCTAACCTGCTGCTGTCCTTGTGGGGTTTTCTCCATTATCAGCCAAAAACAACACAAATATTTGTTTGTTTTGATTTTATCTACTAAATTTCGACACTATCGACACAATCCAATGAAAATGTCGATTTGGTGTGACTCCCAAACCAATCATTTATTATTTTAAATAAAGCTTCCAGTAACCTTTTTTTTTGAGTAACCTTTACGTATTTGGCAGTATTTTAATTAGCGGAGCCGAAGTTAAATTGCCGCTTTTTTAAATATATAATTATGTTTTTTACCCCAGCTCCTTTAGAAGAGTATGTATATATTTTTTATTTATGTATTTTTATTTCATGTATTTACAGGACTAAGCACAACATTAAAAAAACAATAAGTGATGAGAAGTGTTTTCCAAGGAAAACAACTTTTTCTTTATTATTATTATTGTCATTATTATTTTCTTGTCATAAGAATAATTATAGAAAGTTAATATTCAGCTTCATTATTTTCTGCCCGAACTAGAAGTTAAAAAAGCGTGGTGTTTTCTTATTGGTTGCTTCAGTTTCCTGCTCTCTTGTGGGAGTTGTAGTTTCCTGTCGCACTTTCCTCACTCTTCCTGTCGCAGCGGCGCCTAAATAAACTACAAACTGGACGGCTCTGGTTGGAGGCGGTGTTTTCGTTTGACAGCTGACTTTTTTTTTCTGGAGGCAGGACTCCTTGCAGGGGTGGGACTTGAGCATTTTCATGTCAACTAATCTGGGAGTGAGGCCGAGTTGTTTGCTAACTTATGGGATATAAATTTACCAGGAGATAATTACAGGAGGAAGAAGGAAAACATTGGAAGGAAGGGCAGGATGCTGAGAGGAACAGGCCGTTTGATCCCTTTCCTGACATTCATTGGATTGTTAAATTCAGAGGTCAGCTGTGGTTTGTTTTAAGATCTTTATATCAAGGATTCATATTTTTAAACATATTTAAAGAGTTGGAGTCAAAATACCTTCTGTCATTTCCATGATTCTGTAACTATAGCTTTTTTTTTGCCATTCAAATACTAAACTAAGAAGTAATAAGTGGCACCATATGCTTGGTCATATGTTATCCTAGTGTGGTTAAGTTGATTTGATTTATTTTGTATAAAAGGTTAAAGCTGAAAAATTAAGGAGTGTGGTAATTCTGGATTTCATTGAACAATTTTTGTATATTTTAGTTTTTATTGTAATAGCAAACAAATATGTGTTGATAACTTCTGCTGGTGATCTGCTGAAAACAGACTGAAATGTGTGTGTGTATGTATATATATATATATATATATATATATATATATATATATATGAAACAAAGTTTAGTAGCAAAATAAATTAAGATATTGACTACATATG
The DNA here is from genome assembly GCF_002922805.2 of Oryzias melastigma. Classification (NCBI taxonomy): domain Eukaryota; kingdom Metazoa; phylum Chordata; class Actinopteri; order Beloniformes; family Adrianichthyidae; genus Oryzias; species Oryzias melastigma. The sequence goes on from NC_050512.1 coordinate 29,393,651, forward strand.
ATTTGAGAATTTCTTTTATTTTATTTTCTGACTAATCACATTAACATACTGGTCTCCAACATTTATTCAAAGCATACTTTGTTTTTGGGGTTCTTATCAGTCAGTCCTCACTCCATTCTTGAGCGTCTCACCTTAAATACAAACTTTGTTTATTAAAATGTGAAATTCAAATTCCATTCAAATGACGTCGGATGATAAGAAGTTCTAGTAAAACTCCTTTTTTTTAGTCTTTTTTTCAAGTGTCTTGAACCAGACGATGATGGTAGAAAAGAAACAACAAAAACATTTACAGGAACCTGTCGAATAATTTAGTCCCTGCTGACATATAGTCATATATATTCTAATCAGATGTTTGTTATCTTTTTGTGGTTTTGTGTTTTACATTATTGTGCAAGACTGATGAAGTTGTACTTAAACATTCTGGGTGTTATGTTGAATTTAAAGTCTTTGCTTTTGGATGAGGAGTCTTTTTCTCTATATACCTCTTAATACCCGAGCTAATATTTGAGCTAACTCTTTACACAGAATGAACTACAGTGGTGATATGATGTCCACACATGTTGACATCAGGTCTTAAGAGGTTAAATGAGCTATCTGTTCTGTTTAGACCACAGGTGAGGGTTGGTGACCTATAGAATTACTTAATAAACAACCCAAAGCCTCCTCATTTGTGCGGTTTAATTCCCTCCCTGTGCTTCATTTGTGTAAGGTTAAGCATGTCAACAGCCTATGTGGGTTCAGGTAACGCAATGCTGTGCTTCCACAACAGTGGAGGATGTATTATGCATGAGAGGACGGAGGGGGTTGTCTGTCTGCTGGCCTCCTGCTGTGGAAACAGGCCAGCTGGGGAAGGTAAAGCCAAGTTAGCATCTGATGGCGACGTGTCCATGAGGTGCAAAACAGTTTGTGGGACAAAATAAAGTCCTCACTGAAGGACACTGGTTCTCCCTATAATAAGCAGGTTGTGTTTTTCAGGCTTCCTCCTGTATATAAACGTAGTATGAACGTTCTCATGGAAGCTGTCTTCTGGTTTGTTCTCCCTGCTGCAGCTCACAGGAGTGCTGGATGACTGCTTCTGCGACGTGGAGAGCATTGATGTCTTCAACAACTTCAAGCTTTATCCTCAGATCAAGAAGCTGACAGAGAGGGACTACTTCAGATACTACAGAGTAAGAGCTGCTGCTGCTGCTGCTGCTGAAGTCGTCTTATCTGTGTGAAATGACAGGTTTTCCTTATCGGTAAAAAAAACACCTCGCTCTCCCAGAGACCGCCGACTTCCCAGACTGAACTTATAAACTCCTCTTAACCCTTAACAGTCTGTTTACTCCACTTATCCCATGGTTTAAAATGACCCACTCTACCAACATCTCCAAAAATAAAACGAGTTTATTTCATTTTAAATCTAAAATCTAATGTGAAACAACCTCTTATTTAAAAAAAATATATATATATTATTATTATGTTAAACGACACAATTTGTGAACATTATTACACTTTTTTTTTTAAACAAACCAGTTTCTTTTACACAGTTAAGGTTTGTTATTACCATTACATAAAGATGAAGTATTTATTTCTGAGTTTATCATATTGAAAAAGGAAAAAAAATCAGTCATTGTTCAATTTCTTTGCCAATTTGTCATTCTTATATATATTTAGTAAGACAATTCTAAAATAACTTTTCTCAAAACAAAAAAAAATGTTTTGTTTTTAATTTGTGAAACATTTTCTAAATACACTTTTTGTCACTCACATGTGCAAATGTTCGAAGGAGCTTTGCAGATGTATCTCTCACATGTGCAGCACAGCCTCTTCCAGGGGCAGAACTACAACCGTTTACTCTTAACTTACCCACCCGCTGCCTCTGGTGGATCTGCTGTAGTTGTGCGTGTGACTATTTCTGTGAATTGCATTGACATTGTGTGTGGCCTTTAACGTCCGTTTCCATCCATCTTCCTGACCGCTTTGTCCCTGTCGGGGTCGCGGGGGTGCCGGAGCCTAACCCGGCTACTGAAGGGCGAAGGCAGGGTACACCCTGGACAGGTCGCCAGTCTGTCGCAGGGCCTCAATCACACACACATACGCTCTCACACCTAGGGCCAATTTAGAGTCACCAATTAACCCGTGAAGCATGTTTTTGGACGGTGGGAGGAAGCCGGAGTCCCCGGTGAAAACCCACGCATGCACGGGGAGAACATGCAAACTCCACACAGAAAGGTCCCAGCCGGGAGTCGAACGGGGGCCTTCTCGCTGTGAGGCAAGAGCGCTAACCACTGCGCCACCATGCAGCTCGGCCTTTATCGTTTTTCTGATTTTCAAAAGCTTTTGTAGTTCACGGGTCAAAAATGACCCAAAAGAGAATGGTAGTAATCTAGTTGTGTACAGCCCACATGTAAATATAAACAAAAACAAGGTACCAAAGTGAAGGAAAAGTCATGCATTTGAAAAGGATAGATATATGTATTTTTCTACAGCTAAACATGGTAGTTGTCAGTTTTTACCAGCAACACAAGAGTTAAAGAGGAAATTCTAGAGGCTGAGCATTGATTGATCTTGTTCATTTCAAGGTTAAACAAAAGAAACACATTTGTCAAATTCATTGCGGAAATAATGAAATGCATTGATTATGGAATAAAAAGAAACAAAAACAAAGACACACTTATGTCCCAATTCATTCATTAAATATGATAATTATTCATTAAAACCAAGCAGAGAACCGAACTTCTATAATTCCTCCCCTACTTAGATACTTCATTTTACAGTTTCGCCAAGATTTTGTAATCTGGTTCTGATCAGATCAAATGCAAGTTTGTTTGTGTTTTTCCCAAGTAGCAAAACATCAGATTTCTAAACAAACTCTTGCTATGGTCTCTGGGAGAGTTCTGCACATATCTGCATTGCAATGCTTTTTCTTCCAAATATATTTAATTTAAAAAGTCAATCATTCTGTTAAATTAAACCTTAAGTGGGTTTTTTGTCTATTTGTGGGTCAGTGTGTGCATCTTATGTTTAAATACAATGTGGTAAATTACTTTTTAAGGATTTTTGTGTGACACAGAGGTGAACAAAACTCACTTGTCAAAATGATGCATGAAAGAAAAGTTTCTGTTTTTTTAAGGGTTTTCGTTGGATACTTTTGCTGAAAGCTCCATGATGATCAGGTTCATGCTGATCTTTATCTGGGGAATCAAACCCCGCATCTGCTGCATCAGACAGGTGCTGCGGTGGCGGTTGGTTAGCTGCTTCTCTTTTCTCTGTTGTGACATGCAGACTGTTGCAAGTGAACTACCAGCAGAGACTATCGCTCAGACGTGTCCGTCACGGTGGAACTGAGTATTTCTGGAAGGAAAATCGTAAACATTTTGTAGGAAGGGAAGCAGTTAACAGCCGTGTGTCGTTTGTGCAGCACTGTGGACTTCGCTGAAGGGTTGCAGCTCAGACCGATCACTTGTCTGCTCTGTCGGCTCTCAGGAACTTCAGAAATGAGCCAGTAGTGTCAGAACGACAGATCTGACAGACGTGTTTCCTGTGGTTTGAAAGTAGCATACAGGAAGTTTGGCGTTTTCTCAGGGACCGTTAGCCACAGACTATACAGCACATGTGTCAAAGTCAAAAGCCGGATCCAACCCTCCAGATCATTTTGTTTTATTTTTAATAATGGTCCGATTTTATCTTGCACACATTTCTAACTATTTTGACAAAATATATTTTTACGGAGAGTAAGATACTGAAAGTTATTTAAGGTTTAAAGGGGCCCTACCATGAAAGTTCTACTTTTTGAGGTTTTAAATGCACTTTACTGTTCATACCTCACTATAAAGAACCCAAAAGCGGCATTTTGATTTAAGAGTAATCCTGTACAAACCTGCACTGTCTGCAGTGGCCCCTCCCATACCCACAAAAACGAGCGGTTGGAAACGTGCTGACGTAAGATCGATGCCAAACGCCCCCTCCAGGAAGAGTCTGCTCTGACAGCTCCGCCCCCAGACTAACGCAACACTCAATTTCTCCACAGAGCCAGTGGTAATCAGCAAATTCATTTTAGATGCAGAATACCGTAAATCTTCCAGTTGTGTCCTGTCTTCTATAAATTCCGGCTCAAACAGGTGTTTGTTACTTTAGGCGCGGCGCTCCTTTAAGACATCCCCGGTCAGGCACAGAAGCTGTGTGTGTTTGTGTTGTGAACCAGTGTAGAGATGGCTGGGGTTACTAAAGGCAGATGTATCGTATGTGCATCCATCTGTAGCGTACTCTGTGAACTTGATTGGGGGGGTCACTGGTGTGGACAAGTCCCAAAAAAATATTGTTTCCTCACTGCAGTACCAAGCCAGATTTCTAGAGTTATGCTTTACATCCTTTTAGTATTTATTTATTCATTCATTTATTTTTTCTTTCATGGTGTGGCGATATGTCGATGTGTGTTTGTTTTTGTGCATGTGTGTGGAAGGGTGGGGCTTGCGGGTATTATCTTTTGCTTTTAAAATGCTATATTTTTTTTTTTATGTTAAGCACTTTGAATGAAATTCATTTTTTAAAAAAGTGCTATACAAATAAAGTTTGATTTGATTTGATTTAAAGAAGTTTGGATTATTTTCAAGGGAGAAATGCAGAGACGCTGCCATATCTTGGATGACGTCATGTAGTGGACTGCAGCAGCTGTGCAGCCACACGCAGCGGCAGGCGGAGCTTCAAATTCATGAAATATAACTAATATTTCATAAATAATTTGTTTTTTGGTGGTCCAAAGGTAATATATGATCATATATATGGATATAGCTCACTCTGAAAGGCTTAAGAAAATCATGGTATGGCTCCTTTAAGTTGATTTATTCTGGAATAATATTCCTTTCTGTTTTTATTCAGTTATGTTAAAAAGTTACGGTTTTAAAGTTTTAAAAATTGGCATTCTGCTAACATTTTGGATTTTTTTTTTTATATACTAAGATTTGTTTAGCCTATTTTGGAGTTTAGCTAATATTTCAGCTGCATGCTAGCTGTTTTGGCTAATTTAGGCTTTTTCCCCATTTTTTAAAATATTTTGAAGTTTATCTAGTTTTTTCAGCTACATGCTAGTTGTTTTGGCTAACCTAAGTTTTATTTATTTATTTATTGATTTTTTAGGCTAATTTGGCATTTAGCTAATATTTTAGCTAGCTATCAGCTTCAGCATTTTCAGCTAACAATTTCAGCATCTTCAGCAGCCAAATTCATCTTACAACATTCACACTAGCATATTGCAGGTAATGCTGTATATCTAGTTCATAATTAAGTGAAAAAGTTACGGTTTTAAAGTTTAAAAAACACAGTTTTAGAATGTTCAATAAATGTTTATCCTGTTCAGCCTGTTTTGTGTGTTGGGTTTTGGCCCCCTGTACGATTGAGTTTGACACCCCTGCTCTACAGAGTCTGTACCTAAAGAACTTTTGACTTTTGGAGCTCTTTCCAGCATGAGAATTGTCTCCAAACATGATTGCAGATATATGACAGATACATCACACTCGGCTCTCTTCTTTAGAGCAGCCGGTGCAGCAGAGATCCGTCCACACCTCCATCCTGTATCTGTTAGCTGTGGTCAGCTCTATTTTAAGTTCAAGCATCATCCCTGGATGAGCTGTCAGAGATAGACGACTTGACCTCGTTTCCTGCATAGCAGACTTTTGTTTTCATTTTATAAGACAATTTAACAATGTTTTCACTGTGATTTAAGTATATATTTTTATCGAAATGGAATGACACCATGTGACGGTTGTCTCTTGTCCAGGTGAACCTGAAGCGGCCGTGTCCCTTCTGGCCTGATGATGGACACTGCTCCATCAAAGACTGCCATGTGGAGCCCTGCCCAGAGGTCAGAGGTCACTCACAGCCACACGGTCTTCATGCAGTTCAACTTCTGTCACATTATTTTGCTGATCAAACTTCAAACTTGTTATATCATGAATTGACTGCTGCATCAATTTTTATTTTTATCTAATTTTTTTCTTTTTTCATTTGTTTATTTCAAGTAATCAAATTAAATAAGACAAATGAAATGTATATCTATACATAGATCTATCAAACTTAGTCATGAATTGATTGGAAAGAAAAAAAAAGTTAATTAAGATGAAGAAACATATTATTTGTTCTGTTAATGTCTT
>NC_050512.1:29400787-29430391 GCF_002922805.2 Oryzias melastigma
GTCCCTTCTGGCCTGATGATGGACACTGCTCCATCAAAGACTGCCATGTGGAGCCCTGCCCAGAGGTCAGAGGTCACTCACAGCCACATGGTCTTCATGCAGTTCAACTTCTGTCACATTATTTTGCTGATCAAACTTCAAACTTGTTATATCATGAATTGATTGCTGCATCATTTTTTATTTTTATTTATTTCTTTTTTTTTCATTTGTTTATTTTAAGTAATCAAATTAAATAAGACAAATGAAATGTATATCTATACATAGATCTATCAAACATAGTCATGAATTGATTGGAAAAAAAAAAAAAAAGTTAATCAAGATAAAGAAACGCATTATTTGTTCTGTTAATGTCTTTTCTGATCTGTGTCCTACAGAGTAAAGTCCCCGATGGTATTAAGTCTGGAAACTACAACAAGGTAAAACCAGATAACAAATATATTTACTTATAAATTCAGAATTTAAATTATGTAAATATTTTCTTTTTTAATTTCTTCAGAACCTGTAAAAAAAGGCAGCTTTTCTACTACAGAATCTTCTGGAATTATTGTTTTACCTCTTGAAAAGTTACAGTATGTTAAAGATTTTATGTTTAAGCATCACTGGTGATGCTGTAGGTGTTGAAGGGTTAAACTAACTAAAAATAAAGACTATTAAGATGATGGTTTATCGAACTCTTAGTGAATCGTGCTGCTTATTTCCTTCATTCGTTAAGGTATCAAAACAAGATGAAATCAAATGTATTTTTTTGTTCAGTTTTACTACACTGTGCCTCCATAGACTAATTAATAGTCAATTAGTCGACTAATCCAGACCAAAGACTCTTAAAAATGGAACCCTCCCTTCTTGACTCTCAGCCTTAAGGGGTTGAATGGGGAGGCTAAACCACCTTATGGGTTCTGAGCGCGGCTGTGTCTGCAGCGATTTTCTTTAAATATGTCCTCCATCTTTATTTAGTTTACTATTTTTATTATAAGACAACACACAATGAAGCCTAAAACTTTTATGGAGTGACTAATTAGCCTGGAGTTACAGCTACAGTTTCAGTTTTTACATGTGGCCAACAGGAATTTCTATCAGTTTTTGTGCTTTGTAGCACCTGCAAATACATGCAAATTTAATGTGATGTTATTTATCTTTTATGATGCAGCTATTGTTGTTTCTTTAGCTCTCTGACTTCCTTGATTTCACATTTTGACCAAAAAAGAGATTTAGGAAGAAGTGAAAACAAAAAACGGGTTAAAAAAAATCATGCTGTTTTTATGGTTATCATAGAAACACATGTTTGACAGAGCTAGTCTCCATTTTCTGATACTTTTGGAGCAAAATCATGCAAAATCTTCTGCCGTTTCTTTGACTCTAACTGTGATGTTTCAGTACTCACAGCCAGCCGGCACCATGTCAGACGTGCTGCAGTGTGAGCAGGCCAAAGAGCTGGGAGCCATCAACAGCACCCTGAGGTGAGAGCGCAGCCCCCCCCTTTCATCTGTCATCTTCTATTCAGAGCGAAAAACGCTTCTGCTAAAACGTTACTTTTCTTACAAACAGCAGCTACTGTAGATCGAGCTGATCAGACTTTACAACTACTACAAATTTGCTGGGAAACAAAAGCTGCTCGTCTGGTAAAACAGGAAAATCTGAAAATAAAGTCTGTTGTGTAAAAACATGTATGTAGACTTGTTAGTGGGGAGTTTTCTGCTTCAGACTTGCCTTTAAAACCAGATGAGAGTCCAGGAAACGGCTTCAACGCATTAAGACGTTCTCTGAGGATCATTAAAACTCAAATGTGTTATTTCTATTTTATTATTTTTACTTGTGACTCTTTCTTTTGTTCTCTTTTTAAATTAGCCTGAGTCAATCAGATGATTAAACGATGTTATTGTTTATTCAGAGAAAAAAAAAAAATCTAGATTTTGGTTAATACAGAACAGTATACTTTTACCATAACACTTTTGTAAAATGTATGTATATATTTTAAAATTATATTAAAAGTTTGGTGGAAATTTGAAAATAAAGTTTAGTTTGAGAGTCAAGAGAAAAAGTTTGGGTGCATGTTTTTTCTATCCTCCTAAATCTGTTAAATAAATGTTAAGAGAAAAGTAAATACTGAAAGTTTTACATCCAGATATGATCAAAAACGGGTTTATTCAGTTCCCAAACCTGCATGTCTGTTGACTATATTAGCTTGTTAGCTTTTCTTTTATGTAACTATGCAACATTTGCTGCCTGTCATGGATTGTATTTTTCTTTCTTGATTCTCTTATTTTTTCTGCTACAGTAACCAAAGTAAAGAGGCTTTTGCTGATTGGGCAAGACACGACGATGCTCAGGATCACTTTTGTGAGCTGGATGGTGAGAAGCATTATTATCACTGTTCTTATTTTTACACTCTTGTATGTTGAACATAGATTTTTTTAAAAATCTTTTTATCTAAAGTACATTGAGGTCTTCTATGAGGAATTGTGCTATAAAATGTGTGGTAGAATTATTATTTTTATCAAAGATGATTAAATATGCCAATTTCCACTTGATTTTGGTGCTTGTTTTCAGCCAATCACAAACAAGCAATTGCACACACTCTTCTTAGAAAGTGTGGTGGCCGCAGATTATTGATCTTATGATGAGCCTGCGAGCTGGTGACAGTCCAAATGCGACCCATGGACCGGGCTTTGGGCATGCCTGTCTTATAGCCAACTAGGGGGCGACCCTTTACCATGCTATAGACAAGCCTATACCCCCACGTTTTTCTTAAGCCTTTCAGAGTAAACTATATCCATTTAAATGATCATATATTACCTTTGGGACACTAAAAAACAAATTATTTATGAAATATGCGTTATTTTTGTGAACTCTTTTTCCAACGGAAGTATAACGACTCAATCTTTGAGGCTCCGCCTTTCGCTCCTTGTTGGTGCCCCCCATTTCATGATGTCATCCTAGAGCAGGCCTCTGCAGCGTGTAGTGTATTAACGCACGCTCACGTTCATGCGTTAATACACTTAAAAGCTTAAAAAAGTTTATTTTGGATGTTGTAAGACCCTTAAATATGGGATTGAAATTGATTCCAAAAAAGTATCTTAGGAGGGTTGCAGTTCAGAAGGTTACTACTAGGACTCATTTTCTAACTTTCTTTATTACATATTTTGTTATTCTGGTACAAAGATTTCTCAAGCTTAAACAACTAACAATTGATCTCTAATTGTTAGTGTAAATGCAGAAGTTGTAATCTGATTACAGCAGCTGTGTGAGTAATAGGGAGTCGGCTCACAGTTTTTTTATTTAAATGTTCATATTGATGTCCTTCTCGAACACAGCAGGTTCCATTTGCTGTAATGTGTTTCCTGTGTTTCAGACGAGACGTCTCCAGATGCAGAATATGTGGATCTGCTGCTGAACCCGGAGAGATACACCGGCTACCAAGGTCCTTCTGCCTGGAGAGTCTGGAACAGCATCTATGAGGAAAACTGCTTCAAGTGAGGACACAGGCGGGCTGCTTCTTCCTCACACACCAGCAATGCTTTGGATTTTCTACAGCTGTCATATGATATAATTCCACTTTGATTTGTGGTTGAATTCACCATAATTAAGAATAAACCTGAAAACATTTGTGATTTTTTTTTCTTCTTTTAATTATTAATAGCCTTTTTTTTATTGAGAACAGGAATAAAAATGTTCACACTGCCTTTATTTGTAATTTACAAACATTAGAGCACCGATTGTTTGTTTCCTAATAATATCCCAGAGAATGATTTTTTTTTTTGTCATCCTAAAAAAATCCTGATTTCACTTCAGTTTGTTTTTGTACCAACAGACCCAGATCCGTGTACCGACCTCTGAACCCTCTGGCTCCCAGCAGAGGTGAGTCTGAACCTTCAACCTGTGCTGGTTTGTTCTATTCCTGGATGTCACAATGCCTGCTGGGTAATCAAAAAGATGTCAGTGCCTCCAGAAATCTGGGAAAATCCCTCTAGCCTCAAATATTGTGTGTTTCTGAAATAAGTTTATTAAATAAACAGTAAATCTTGTATTTTTATGTCAAAAATATTGTTATGCATTTTAATACTACAACTATCTTATCATATTAGTGTCTGATTCTATTTAGTTGGTGAAAAATCAGTTTTCTCTGTGTTCTGTTTTATATCCAGTAATTATTTTTTTTAAAACTTTTTTATGGACAAGAAACTAAGTTTTTTTTCTCGTTCTTTTTTCTTTTGCTGCTGCGTGTTCAGGAGACGATGATGGTGAGTGAAACACACGTCTTTACATGAACATAGTTTTAATCGTGTTAAACAATCTGCTGTTTCCTCCTTGTTGCAGGAGAAGGTTTCTACGACTGGCTTGAAGGTGAGGCTCTCAGGTTTTGTGCTTCTCCTGATGTTTGTGCGACATGTCTAGTTTTTTAACGCATCAGGAAGGAAGCCGAGTGTTGTTTGTCTGTGTCGGCTGGGATCTTTGAAAGGGTTTCATCACACATCCGGTGGAAGTGGAGGGGGAGAAACCCAATACCAGAAGTGTCGTAACGTCAGTGAAAGACAGAATGTCAAACAGAAGGGAAGAAACAAGAAAAATAATCTGTTTTATTACTTAAACTCTGTAAAACAAATGGCTTTATTAAATTAAAAAAAGAAAGTATTAATTTGATAAAAATATATTTTGTTATTTACATTTATTAAACTTTGCTTGCAAAAACTCTTAATACTACAGTAACACCGCATGTGACGCATTTTCAAGAATGTCCTAAAAGCACCATTTTTTTTAAAGCAGAAAAAAAGGTTCAATATCAACACTGTTCACCCCCTCTTGTGTTCATGTCCAATAGCACTCATCTTTTTAAATACTTGGACAGTAGTTTCCGTATGACTGAAGAAACCAAAGTCAGAATTGAGCAATTTGCCTAAAATGAGGTGCGAGAACTCCACGTTTTAGGCAACAAGAGCCTTTTTACAAAATAAATACAAATAAATCTCATTAATTTTTTTTTAAGCCTAAAAACTACTCTATGAAATCTGCTTCATGGAGTTTAGAAATTCTGCTCCGATTCACTCTAAAAAAAACTTCTCAACCCAGTTACAGTCAGTATTGTAACACAAACTCGATTTGGCTCAATTTTAAGTATATTTAATGTATTTTGAATCATTTCTTGTCTGTTAACATTATTTAAGAGTTAAATAATGCTTAATTATGCATTAATTAACGTTAATAAAGTGGAAAGTCCGGTTGAACTCTCCGTGGAATTAAACTTTATTGGTCTGAAATGTAAGTTTGTTTGTTTTGATTATTTTTTAGCTTTTAAGCAGCCAAACTTCATATGGCGTGACTATTTCCAGCCCTAAAAATGGTTGTGAACTTTAATACTAACCATCTTCTAGGTTTGTGTTTGGAGAAAAGAGTCTTCTACCGTCTCATCTCCGGCCTCCACAGCAGCATCAACATCCACCTGTGTGCGGAGTACCTGCTGGACGGTACGCCCGACATCTCCTTTGATTCACACCTGACCGTCATCGTCAAAGTGTGACGTGAGGAGGTGGCGTTTGTGTTGACAGAGGGGTGGGGCCGGACGGTTTGGGGCCCAAACATCCAGGAGTTCCGGCAACGCTTTGACACGGCCGAGACGAAGGGAGAAGGAACCCGCCGGCTGAAGAACCTCTACTTCCTGTACCTGATCGAGCTGCGGGCTCTCTACAAGGTGGCGCCGTACTTCGAACGAACCATCGTCAACTTGTACACCGGGAACGCCCAGGAGGACGGAGAAACCAAGGAGCTGCTGCTGCACATCTTTAACCAGATCAAGTAAGGAATCTGCACCTCTTCTAACCTGAAACCTCGACAAAAAATCACATGACTGAGGAAATGTTGATCAGCTAGAGCCAAAACCTTCAGTTTTTTTTTTTTTAGCACACCAATTATTCAGACAGACAGAAATTCTCTTTATAGAGCACATTTCCTGATGCAGAACCCCTCAAAGTGCTTTACATAAAATAAATAAATAAATAACAGTAAGAATAATGATTGTGATAAAAGGCTGGATAGCTATAGTATTGCTCGCCATTTTCGTTGCACTGGTAATGTTAGCTTGGGGGTGGGAGGGGCTGTAAGCTAGCAGGAGAAAGTGTTAACAGAGAGCTCTCAGAGACAAAGAGGGGAACTTTCCAACTGAGAGAAGAATTTCTGATGAACTCCTGACACTTTGCAGAATTTTCCCTGAAAACGACAGTTTTTTAAAAATTATTTTAGTGATAAAAATGGCATAAGTATAATTAAAATACCACTGATAATGATTTAAAATGGATACAAAGATGATCGTGGTGCATCTTTAAAGGTTAGGTTAGGTCTTGTGTCGTCAGCTCCAAATTCGAATGTCGTCCTCATAACTCTTGATGACATCACCAGGTGGAAGCATGTTCATATTAAAAAGTGTGGGACAAAGACGGAGCCTTGTGGTACACCACGTCAGTCTGAGCTTCTAGAGGACGAATCGTTTACATTTATAGTAAAATCTCTTTGTGAGATGAGATCCAAACTAACTGAAGACCTCTCCAGTGATTCCAACCATGTCTTGGCTGACATTAGTTACCCAGAATTCCTCACTGTCTGTAACATTTACATGCACAACAATATTCCAGTCTCATCCGTAATAAGACGCTGCCATGAAAACATAATTATTTGATCATCTCATTCCTAAAATGCTGAAATGATTGTATTAAAATTATTCCAGCAAAGTATCAAATAAACATTAGTTGCTTTATTTTTAGAAACTTTTATAAAACTATTCAATTAAATTTACAGGGAACTTGTATTTTTAGGCAAAACCTAACAAAAAACATTCTTTTATCTTTTTTTTTTATTTGCCATTTATAGCGTCGCCTCTTTAATATGTTTGAAAACATGTAAACAGGAATATTCCAGTGACTGTAAAACAAATGATTTTAGCAAGAAAAATAAATTGATTTTAAAAAGGTATGTATGCTGAAAGTATTTTAATCCTTCCGATTCCTGCTGCAGTTATTATTGTCATTTTATTATACACTTTACTTTTGAAATAAAGTTTTCACATTTTAGTTTTCTGAAATGATTTGAACATGTGGTAGTTTCAGGACTTTATCGCTGCATCTTTTTTTTTTTCCCCAGAGCTTTCCCGATGCATTTTGATGAGAAGTCCATGTTTGCTGGAAACAAAATAGAAGCCAAAACATTAAAGGTAAATCCTGCCGGAAGATTGTGTAATAAAGTGATTTTTAAATTACTGTTTTACATCACTTAAGACATTTAAATATTTAAAAAAATGTAAACTAATGTTAAACCAGCAGATGGATTAATGAGAATCTAAATATTTTTTATGAAAAGTGTTTATTTGGTCTCACTTTTAAGGAAATTCAGTCTAATTTAGTAATATTTGGAAATCCATTTTGTATTTTGTGATGTGAATATTTATTTTTACATAATTTAGCCTTTCACTTCTATTTACTGTTTTTCCTCCAGTAAAGTTCAGAATATGCTGCGTTTGTCAAAGTTGTGACTGAATTTATATATATTTATTTAGAGCCAATATGAATGAAATTTATTGGGATGTCTTTCCAAAGATCAGATTTTTTTTTTCTCTTTCTTCAGGAGGAATTCCGTCTGCACTTCAAAAACATCTCCAGGATCATGGACTGTGTGGGCTGCAGTAAATGTCGACTGTGGGGCAAACTGCAGGTGAGTCCGTCCAACCCGCCGCTCCATCGTCAACCTCACGTTTATGTCTGCTCCTCCCTTTTTTAGATAAAACTTTATAAACTTTTTTTGCTGACAACAAACGTGTTTTGTGCATTTTATTTCTGTCAGAGTGAGACTCCTGTGTGCCCTCTTCTTCATCCAAAGGAGTTCTAAAACACATTCAAATCACATAACTTTATTTATTAAGCACTTATCCTACCAAATTAGCACAAAGTGTTTTGCAGAATAAAAAATAATTCGTACTTTTATTGAAAAAGAAAACGGATAAAAATCACGGACAATACCCTCGACCCCCCCCTGCACCCAACATCAATTTTCTTTAAATAGAAATCTAAAGTTTGCCTTCAAAACATTGACAGTTCACTGGAATACGACTATTGTAACTTTTCAAAATAATGTTTTAAATTTTGGCCTAGTTTGGATTCAACAAATATGATGAGCTTTGGGGTCAAAGTATCACAAAAATGTTCTTGTCTTTTATTCAGTTTTAATTTAGATTTTAAAATTGGTAAAAACTAATTCTTAAGGTTTTTGTTTTTGCTAAAATTGAATTTTTTTTGGTACTATTCTGGGAAGTTTTTCAGCTTCATATTAATGTGACAAAGTTTTAAAGCAATATTTTTAAGACATTTCAAAAATTTAATTAATTTCTCCTATTTTGTGCCAACCGTCTGAGCTCAGGGACCGCATTCACCGCCTGGTTCCAGAATTAAGATTTCAAACTTGAATATGAAGACCCTGTACCCATAATTCCCTGCTCCAGCCATCGCTGGCACATCACCACCACACTACAGACGAGAACCAGGAAGACCTGGTTCAAATACAACAAGTGAACATAGAAATAATCAAATTAGGATTATAGCATTTATAAAAAATCCAGTTCTTGTTCCAAAATGACAACAATGTCACTATTCTACTGCAGTGTTATTATTTGATCCACTTTATTTCTTTGTTTAACAAGGATTTTCTGAAAATATATGAATCAATCTAGTTTCATCAATAATATAAAGGGCTGCACTGCATTAGTAAAACATCAGTATTGCAATGATGATATGACTTGTGATACTTGACCAAATAGCAAAACAATTAATACATCATTTCCATTTAAATTATCATTTTTATTTAATTAAATTCAACAGAACTTGAATTATATTCTAAAGGACCCACGTCTACCAGGAGACGAGTATCTAACATGAAAGAGGTCCATCTGTTTGGTCAGATGCAGAAAGGGCTCCATTTCATTTGTTAAAATTGCCATAAGATTATGTTTGCATGTTTAAACATTTGAAGTAACAATTTACTACAATTTAAACCATCTTTTTTGATACTGTGTTGGACCGGCTGAAATTACAAAGCTGATAAATGTGCGATGTATTGTTCAGGCCTAATAATATCCATCAAGGTTTGCATGGCCGCTGTCCATCCCGCCCAGAACAGATGAGCGGCTAAAACAAATCAACTTTCCCTTCAAATCATTTAAAGATTTTTCTTTTTTTTCATTCAAACTGTGTAATCAACCATGGACTTTTCTTTAGGATATTTTCAAGCAGCTGGAATCAAACCCTCCTTTGCTCTTGTGTGTTTTATGTAGACTCAGGGTTTGGGCACGGCTCTGAAGATCCTCTTTTCCGAGAAGGAGATCCAGAACCTTCCAGAGCGCAGCCCGTCGAAGGGCTTCCAGCTCACACGGCAGGAAATCGTTGCCTTAATCAATGGCTTTGCCAGGTAGGTGGTCTCACCGCTTCACCTGGAGGTCCAGTGATGCCTCGGTCGCATGCAGCTTATTTATATACCTGTCACACGAATGAATGAACCGACCGTGATTATTGCGCTGTTTCATCAGTGATTTGTGCGTCTATGTATAATTTTAGTGTGATAAAAGGTCCAGTCCGAATTCTTCCTTTCTCCCTTCGCCTCCATTTTAAGGGGCAGTTAAATTGCTGGAAGCTCCGCGCTAACACTAGCGGACCAGCGATTATTGGTGATGCCATCAAACAAAAGTGACGCCTGAAATATGAGACACTATTTTTTCAGGACTCTGTTTGGAGGGCTAAATGAAGGGGAAGGGAAAAGGGAAGAATTCGGATCGGGCCTAAAAGTTCTACATTGGTGGTACATGCGTGAAAAGTCAGTCAGATAAATGTGGAATGGTTGTGGAAAGCCACAAATTTACCTATGCATCCTGCGAAAATCACACACAATTGTGCAAGATTTACGTAATAATTGCGCATAAACAGCATAAGTTATGCATTAACTGCCTCATTCTGAACTGACCAAAAACTTTGAACAGCTCAAAACCGAATTCATGTAAAAATTAGTCGGCTGAAACCGTCAACGGACATTTGAATGACGAAAGCAAGAAAAATCTATCTATTACGTATGTTACGCACACTGAACGGAATCACGCAACAAACCGTGCGGTGAATTCTCTGCTCGCCTTCAGTCAAAAAACGTGTTCTTGACGCCGCAGCTGCTTGTGGGATGTTCTTCCATCGCTCTCCCCGGTTCCCACATGCACTCCGCTATCTCAACTCCCCGGTTCCAAAGTCTGCGGTTTCCACGGTGTCCGCAGTGGAGCGGGCGAGCCCCGCTGGTCCGGGAGGCTGTCTGGCTGCAGTCAGAGAAACGTGCTCTGTGACAGGACATAAACGCTTGTAGATAGTATTCTACCCGCTGGAAAAGTCGCTGGATAAGTCCTGTGTCCAAAGCTGAGTTCCTGATTGGATGATGTGATGCAGCGACCTGTCAAACTTCAGGTATTTACATTTCGCGCCTCACCGCTCAAATTGAGCTGCCGGCAGGTCTTTGTGCAGCGCCGGTCGCTCACGTTGTGTCGCGGGGCTTCAATCTGGGCCATTGAATAACATTGGAGCTGGCCACTTCTGCCGCCAGAATCACGTTCGGTGTGAATGCACCACAACACATTATTCATGACAGATGTATCGTGAGGTGCCTCAAAGTTCCCTCCTCTACAAGGGACGTCATTGAAATGGAACGTACCATTGTTGTGCTGGTGGTAAATACAACTCGATATGTATTCTTGTTCCAGGTTATCCACCAGTATAAACCAGCTCCATAATTTCCGTCTGATGTTGAAGGAGAAGAGGTAACAGGAGGGGGAACGCTCCAACCGTTCGTCAGCGCTTCATCGCAGCGGCCCGACTTCTCGCCCAAACCAGATCAGACTTCTACTGTGAAGATCAGGCGCAGCAGCGAATCACCTCCGTTCACCTTTATTCTCATCCCAGGAATCTTTTTATTTTATTTTATTTCATCATGACCTGAAGTGAATCATGTTAACTGGTCTGCTTCTAACTGCCTTCATCGGAAAACTGTGTGAATCCTCAGCTGACACTTCTGCTGCTCCCTGAAGTTAATCCCAAAAAAGCTGAAGGAATCGACTGACCAGAAGCGGATCAGAGACGAGCTGGCCTCCTGATGCACATAAAACTGTCCCTATAGGAAGAGACTGAAGCCGCTTTTTCTGTCACTTCCTGAACTTTTTGCGTCAGTCATGTAGGAAAAGATTGTTTCATGGATGGACTCTCTCGCTTCCCTTTCTGTTTTTTCGTCTCCTTTTCCTTTCAAACTTGAGACTTTAGACCGGCTCCTTCCTAAAGATAGTTTCTGTCGTTGTATCGGTTTACCTGGACAAACAGGAAGTAGCAGCCGTTAGCTGCCTGTGAGACGTTTTAGAAACCAAACTGTGTGATCCGACCACACAGGATGCGAGTTCTTCCTGCAGCTGATTCACAGAAGATGGTCGATCTCATGATTAGGATCAAGTTCTGCTTCACCCGTAATGATAATACGAGCTTAAAGATGGCCGAACGTGGACTTTTACAGTTTGTTCTGGTAATTTCAGGGCAGATTTTAGTCTTATATTGAATCGTTGAAGACCTGACAGTCTTTTAGCGACGGATTCTCACAAGTGCTTCATGCTTGTATATAGGAATAGGAAATCACTGAAACATAAACCTGCTTCTGAAAGTTTCCAGAAAGAAAAGTTTATTAATGTGCTTTTTTCTGCTAAGATTTAGGATTTTATAATAGAAATGTGGGCTAAAGATTGAAAATGCATCCAAAAATCTACTCGGTGAGGAGAGTTTGGACCTAAAGAGACCATATCTTATGGTAATGTCGTCAGTAAAGATGATATTGATCCGCTAACTAGCAGAAATTTGTGCTTTGATGCTAAAAAAAGAAATGATTCAACTTCTAGTAAAGTTTGTCCAAGAACCCAATTAATGAACGAAGCAGATCGGAGCGGGTAGATACATCTGTTTGTGCAGAATCGCCTATAGCAGCTGCAGATTATGGACTATATATGTTTTATTTCTAATCATTGAGAGCAGATGCTCATTATTTATGTTGAGAGGAAGTTTTCTGTCTTCTGCTGTTTAAACGATCTTGAAAAAAGATTCACCCGAGCAGGAAAACAAAGGTTCTGTTGGCTGACATCGCTCCTGTGTTTCTTTTTATCCATAGAATCTCAAATTGAGAATATTTCGATTAAGGGGACGGGAGGCTTCCATGCTTCTCAATGACAACTCCACAAACAACTTTTATTTATCCTCCCGACTTGCTGATCTCCCTCATGTTTCTGTTTTCGTGTAAAACATTTGTTGCCTCTATAATGTGCAAAACGACATAAAACAAGCAAAAATGCGTCACCGGTGTAGCGAGATGTTTGCGATGCTGCCTGCATCTGGAGGAGCTGAGCGGAAAGTCAGAAGAAATACGTTTTTCTAGATCTTTACAAAAACAAAAATAGTAAATGCTTCAGATGCTTTGCTCCTAAATAACAGAAAAATCCTTTAAGGCATTTCTTATGCTGGATGGGATGTTTGATGTTGCAAAGATCAATGCAGAAATGAATGAAAGCTGAATTTGGAAAACATGGAGAAAGATTCACTTTTTGTGCTTTGGTTACATCGATGTCATCCTTTTGCTCCGCTGTAAGAAGACATTCTGGATCAGGTCAAGCAGCAGAACTTGACTGACTTTTCCCGAACCGTGTATCCATCTAAAGGGCCAAAGACTTTTTATGTTGCCTTAGTTTTGTTTTCTTGTTTATGACTGTAGGAAGTGTGTGTTTCGTTTGATTTATCCTCCTCTGCTGTGCACCACTTTAGAGCCATGCTGCTGTCAAACCTGTAATTTCTGTGTGTGAGGATCCAGGAGGACGTGGACGTCGGTTTGAAATTGGAAATAAAACACCAGAAAGGGCAGCTTTCCAGAAGTTTATCTCATCACGCGTCTTTCTTTTCTAAATCTTTTATTTTGAAATTCTAAAGTTGCAGCTTCCATGTATTTATTCAAAGAAATATAATTATTTCTGCTGGTGAAGACTTGCATTCCGTCAGGATAGTTCTATTGCAGAAAAAAAGTTGTAAAACGGATCGTTTTGATTTAGTCTTTTCTCTGAAGATGTGTCACTTATCTCAAATATTGCTAATTTACTCGATTAAAAGAGGAAACTTATAAAAACTAAAGTCCAGTTTTAAAAACGTTTTCTGCTATGGTGGATGAGTGAATCTTCTCAGATTTGTTTCTTATTAAAATCCGTCCTCCATTCAGACTCTAGTCTTTCTGAAAGCTACATTAATCTTCTGCTTTGTCAGAAAGTGCTTTGCTTTATCTTCTTACCAAGCTCAAGTTCTTTGATTTCAAATTTACTCTCTTCTAAAAAGAAGGGGTCTGACAATAAATCCCTGGAGAACTCCATTGTAGATGAAGACTCCTCCTTTTAAAGACATCGCAGACAGACGAGACCTAAACCAGTTTGAGGGATTTTCTCTGACATTTAATCAGAGAAGAACTGACAAAACTCAGGAAATAAAATGTTAGAATTACCAGACATTTATTTTGAAAATATGAGAACTATAGACTCAATGCTGCGAAAACATTTGACTGAAAAATGTGTCAAATGTCCAGTGTGTTTAAAAAAAATGTGTTCATTAAAATAAACAACAACAGATTACTTTTTTATTTTTATTTTTTAAGTAAAGTGGGAAGTCTGGAGAATGGTTTACAGTTTAAAGTTTAAAGCCCGTTTTCTCAGCAACAGTGAAAAAAACAAAACAAATCCTTGAATCTTCATTGAATCATGAGAATGATTTGTTGTTGAAATGAGAGAAAACTTGTTACACAATTAACTGAATTGTTGGGAATCGTTACATCACTACTGGATACCAGAACCGGTATGTTTCATGTTTAAAGAGTCGAACAATTGTGGTCAATTTAAGAAGTATTTGTTGATTTATTACATCACATTTTTATTTTTATTTGTTTATTGGGTTAATGAAAAACATATATATTTCTGAATATTTTTTTTGTTTGTTTTGTCAATACACAAATCATATATTAAACTGAGAAAAACTGTGACCTAAAAATTGAGGTTTTAATCAAATTGAGGGGAAAATAAACTAAATAAACATCTCTAGTTGAAATATCTTTTAAAAAGCGACGAAGGTCTGCGCAGAAAAAAAAGATGGCTTTCTACTCTGGTAAAATAAAAGACATTTTAACATTCAGTTATTGTGATATTATGTTTGACAGCATATAATTGGAATATACTGTTTGTGAGAAACGATTCCAGATCTTATTTGAGCGCTTTTAATCGTTTTATTTCTGAGTTTGGCAAAAAACAAAAGAGATGCAGAACAATCTGAAAATAAATGAAGATTCAGAGATTTATCAAAGCCAGTCCAATTTATTTGATGTTTGGTGAAGAATTAACAAAATATTTCAAATGTAGTTGGAATAACTTTATGTCTGAGAAAAAGAAAAACACATTTTGCAAAGAAAACGTTTTTGTGAAAAGACTTTTAAGAATGAAAACAGATTTTATAAAATTGTTATTCAAGATTCAGAAAAGAAATAGTTGGAAAATGATATATATATATTCCGTTTTTGTAATAATCAAATAAACATTTGGAAACGTTTCACATTTCGGATAAATGGATTTAGATTTATTGCATCCATTACAAAGATCAAACCCAGTCTACATGGCAGTCTGCAGCTTATCACTTTATTCTCTTTTTCTTCAAAACATTTCACACACACGAACCACAACAAATTACTCCAGCTGTACAAAAGAAAATGTACAAAATGTATTACAAATGCATAATCTAAACCTTTTCGGAGACACCCTGTCAAACCTTCATAAAACCATTTCCATCTGTCATGAAATGTTCAAATGTAAATCCTATTTTTTTTTCTCTCTCAAACACTTTGCTAAATAGTTGAAGTCTCAGTGCTTTTATATATGAAACAACTAAATGAGTTGACATGAAATACTAAATTACACTTTAAGATGAAAAAAATGACTTCACTACAAATGTTTTTGAAAATGTTTCTTCTTGTTTAACACATGAGTAAAAGTTTCACTTTTCTAAAACTTAGAGGTGATAGCTTTGGAAAATGTGATTTTTTTTATTCACTTTCTTCTTGTGTTTTTCTTTAAATGACCTTTAAATCTGTTGAAAAAATAAACTAAAACAACCTCAGATGAACAACAAAACCTGACTCACGTTCACAGCATGATTTTAATGAAGTTAAAGGTCCATTAGGCGCCACAAACCCAGAGTGTGAATCTTCTGCTCCGCAGGAGGTCAGCTTGTAAAAATACACGGGGGAAAAAACTGCAAAGCTGTAGGAACAATTTACTTCTGATGGACAAAAACACTGTGATTTTGTTAAAGAAATGCATAGGAAATGAGGAAATACTAGCTAATTAAAGTACAAATCATGTATGTGTGATAGTGACCTCAGAAGGGAAAAGGAAAAAAAAGAAGAAGAAGTGGTTCGAAGTTAACCCAAAATAAAGAGTGTTTGAAGAGAAATGTAAGAATTATCTGTACAATCAGACTTAAGATCCACTCCGATCATCTTTTGATCTTTTTCAAAGTGTCTCAGTGATCGTTGCTCATCAGAGGTTGTAGTTAAAGATCAAATAAATCAATGTTCAAAAAACAAATAAAAAAACTGACATTCCGACTACCTGAGTGATGTTCATTAAAACACTTCAAAATGACATTCACCACCACTCTACAACATCCTGCTAAGTATTAAAAAGCTGTACATTCTTAGAAGTTTGAGTTTATCTG
The DNA here is from genome assembly GCF_002922805.2 of Oryzias melastigma. Classification (NCBI taxonomy): domain Eukaryota; kingdom Metazoa; phylum Chordata; class Actinopteri; order Beloniformes; family Adrianichthyidae; genus Oryzias; species Oryzias melastigma. The sequence goes on from NC_050512.1 coordinate 29,416,612, forward strand.
GGAGTTTGGTTTTAGTGACCTGTTGTTTTAGTAATTGGTAATTATTTAAAACTTATTAAATTTCACTTCATAGATCATATAAGTTTATTAAATTTATAGGAAGGGAATTCAGTGAATTAGTGAATTAGTTGAAAGACCAAAGAAATGTGAATTAATATTTCCTGTCACTGAAGAAATGCACAAATTCTGCATCTGAGAACTGTAAATATTTCAATAATTTCAATTTTAAAGGTCAAAACTGTTGATTTAAAGAGTTACTCTCCCATTCAGCTGAAGAGAAATGTTAAAGAAAAGTAAAGTTGTGTCTCTGTCAGAACCCTGTCATTTTTCCAAATCTACCCTAACTTCCCAAACGTTCACATCCGAAGTGGAACAGACACGTTCTGTGATGGCTGTCAAAGTGCAGAGTGATGCTGTACAGGGGGGCGTGGGGCGTGGGTGGAGGTCACGGATACCGCTGCAGCTCGCCGGTGGACGTGGTGAGGCGCTGCTCGTCGCCGTGGCTGTGCGCCGTGAAGCTGCTGTGGCGGCTGCCCCAGTCGTAGCAGTCGGAGGAGAGGCTGTGGAAGGCGCAGGAGGAAAGTCAAACGCCTGAACAGATACTTTCATTTCTTCACATGAAACTGAAATACAGACTACAAACTACTGTGAGTTTCAGTTTTCAAGATAATGAAAAAAAACTGTCAATGTTAAATCTGGGTTTATATGTAAAGTTCATGACAAAATTATCATCGCAAATTTCTAAATTTAAATCGTGTACAGAAAAATAACACTGATTATACAGAAAAACTACTGTAGTTTTGGCCTTTAAGGCTACTCACAGGTTCACAATGGCTAATTATTTCCTTTAGCCAATCACAATTGATACATAGCACACACAGGAGCCACAGTTTCAATGCGGGTCCCATTTGGCCACACTTTGGACATGCCTCTGTGGTTTATCTAAACATTGATTTGACTTCTTTATCATGTAGAAACCTCTTTTATTTATTTGAATAACACATTTAAATTGTCAAAATATATCACTTATCTTGTGAGATTATGACATCAAAAGTTCACTTTTCAATCAATTAATCAATTAAAGCTTTTAATACTGAAGAAAACATTTTTTTTACATCTTCTTAGAAACATGAAGAACACAATAATGTCTGTTTATTAATCATAAATCTTTTACTCCCTCCTTGGATTTCCATTAGTATGATGGTTTTTGTTTCTATCTAATCCATCAGGTCATTGATTGATTCTACAGTCAATGGATTCAGCATCCCCAGAATATGTTGAATTTCCATGTAATCTTTATGTAAGTATTTTCAAAATATGTTTTATTTTTAATAAAATTTCTGTGATGATATTACACTGCCAACTTATGCCCTTCATTTATTTCTTAAATATATATATAATTTTTAAAATCTATTTTCCAAGACATACATATACTAAAGTTTTATTGAAACACACTTTTATTGCAAGGACGTATAATTTTACTAAGAGTGAAATCATTTTGTGTATAAATTTGTAAAAGATAATGCCTGACAAAGTGTGCATTATCAGAAATTAACGTATAACAAGGAAGCCTGAGCCGCGTTTTTTTGATAATGCACACTTCGACAGCCATTATCCTGCTTATACTATGGTCGCTTACCAAAGAAATCAATATTCAATCAATTTTTTGTAGCTACGATACTTTATTCTGGAAATGATTATGTTTATTTTTCTTTGGTTTAGCTCACTTTTTCACAGATACTACACTATTTGATTGGTGGTGTGGCTAGTTGTTATGGTAACAGGACAACATCCTGCTGAGCTGACACTGAAGGGAAAGCAAAGAAAAGCAATATAAATGTTGATCGCCATGATAGGATAAATGAAGCATCAGTTCAGACAGGAAGTTCACCTCTTACTGCTTGTTTTTGTTCCGAAGATGGTGCAAAATTTTGTTTTAAAGAAGCCCGCGCAGTGACACAGAGCATTTGGGCCATGTGACCATCCATCCATCTTCTTGACCGCTGTGTCCCTTTCGGGGTCGCGGGGGTGCCGGAGCCTATCCCGGCTACTGATGGGCGAAGGCGGGGTACACCCTGGACAGGTCGCCAGTCTGTCTCAGGGCCTCAATCACACACACATTCACTCTCACATTCACACCTAGGGGCAATTTAGAGTCACCAATTAACCTATGAAGCATGTTTTTGGACGGTGGGAGGAAGCCGGAGTCCCCGGTGAAAACCCACGCATGCACGGGGAGAACATGCAAACTCCACACAGAAAGGTCCCAGCCGGGATTCGAACCGGGGCCTTCTCGCTGTGAGGCAAGAGCGCTAACCACTGCGCCACCGTGCAGCCCGCCATGTGACCAGAACCTCTTTTTAGGTGTGCATTATCACTGTGGATTATCACTTTTTAATCCATACCTAGCAGCCAATCAGAATCGAGTATTCACCCAGACCATGGTATAAAAACAAGTTATTACAAAAGTGAGTGGTACCTCGCTGATGCGTTCTGAGGAGGGATGCTCCACGCCAGGTCATCATCGCTGTCATAGCGACGAGGGTTATCAAAGAAGTATCCTCTGGAGGAGAGAACGTGGTTGGGTATTCCTGTGGTGCTCTGTGGACGAAGATAAAACTGACTTTCAAAGAGGCAGTGAGAGGATTTTACTTTCAGCATAAGTATAATAAATCTGAGTATTTGTATCAGCTTCATGCAGAAGATCAGGACTGGATGAGACTTGGGAAACGATTGAATTTGTTTTCACATCAAACAGATGGCTGCTGGTGACTAACCCGGTCTTGAGGCGGCCGTCTGACCCTGAAGAAGAAGACGACCAGCGAGGTGGGCAGCAGCTCCCAGACGAACAGAATCACCCCGAACACGATGTAGCCGGCGTCTCCCAGGGAAGACCGTAAATCTGCCTGCATAGATACACACTTCAAACGTTCATTTCCTGATCTGTTTTCTCTTTGGAAATTCTAGTTCTCTTTAGCTTTCTACACCTGCTCAAAGACTGGAACATCTAGACCAGGGATCTGCAACCATTAACACTAAAAGATCCATTTGGTCTAGTTTCTTACAGACCAGAACCCAACAAGAGCCACAAAGTCTCACTTAATCACTTAAAAAAATTATGCTTTTTTTGTCAATTAAATGTTGATTTATTAATGTAAATTTAATATTACAATAATTGAATTACAACATTATTAACAGTACAACAGTATCTATTTATATATATAACAATTGTAGCTTTGTTTACTTTACTTTTACTTTTACACTAGTTCCTTTCAAAATAAAACCACACTGTGTCAAAAAAATGTCCTCCTCCTGCAGCAGCTTTGCTTAATTTAAAAATGCAACACAGTCAAAAACAATGTTTTTATCATTAGGATTTTGGTTTGCCAGCATCATTTTTTTCCTCTTTATTCTCTGATCTAAACGACATTTTAGTAGAATCTATTGATTAAAAAAACAATAAATAAACATTTAGAATAAACTGAGCTTTTTATTGTCATTCTCTGAAAAGTGGCACAAAACACATAACTCTAAATCATTTTCAATCATTTTAAACTGCATTTGTTCAAAACTTTAACCAGCTTAGTGTAATTTACCAAAATAAAACGCTTTGATTGACCAACTACAAATTATCAAACAGATTTAAATAACATTTCTACAGAATTTCTGACAGTAAATTATTAATTCTTGTTTTCTTAGCTGTTTGACGTGTTAAAAATCTAAGCAAAAAGGACAAAACTTAAATAACTAAACTATCATTTAGTATTTATAGCTTTTATTGATCATTAAAGCTAAAGAGCCTCTTTAGATGACTCATTTTGTCTTGTTTTTGCTGTGCAACTCTAAATTCCCACTCTGATGAAAATCGTAGCTTTTTGGGATGCAGTGAAGAACTAAAAACATTAATCACTCGCGCCGCTTTTCTCCTTCAAAATCCACTGGAATTACATTGATCGTGTTTACAATTAAAAGATCACAGTAAATCAAAGAATGTAAACACTAGAGCTCCGGTGTTAAAGGGTTAAATGATTCAAAAGTAAAGTACAGTATTGAAGATTATTTCGCAATTTAAAGTGTATAAACGCCAAACATCAGAGAAGCTGTTTGAACTAAAACTCAGTTCAACTGTACATGTGATCAGTAATGATGATTGATTTTATTGTTTTAAATCAGGAGTCGGTAACCTTTAACAGTAAAAGAGCCATTTGAGGTCGATTTCTATTGATCAAAACCTAGAAGGAGCAGCATAGTCTTACTTTGGCCTTCAGGAAATTTGGATTTGCTTTAATGACCTTCTGTGTTTTTAATTATAAATATGAATGATGTCTATTCTTTGGCATGAACAAAAGCAAAAATATAAAAAGAATGCATACAAAATCTGTGCATTCTGGAGGCAAACAAAACATCTTCAGGTCAACAGGGATGTAAAACCTACATACTTGATCATCTATGTGCACCTCAGACATCAATTTATACATTTAACTAATCTAAATTAAATACACGCTAATTAAGTAATCCTTACCTTAAAAAATGCTATTTTATCTTTATTTTATTTCTTAATTATCTGTTCCTTTTCTCCTCTTTGTCCTCAGCAGTCTTACACTGCTGGGTTTTGTTATTTTAGTTTGGGGTTGGTAGTCTTAGTTTGTTGGCTTTGTTTATTTGTTTTCTTTAGGTAGTTTTGGTTAGGCAGCCATTAGCAAACCACCCTGCAGTGAACAGGCGGCAGCCTGAAACCATCCTCACCTGGTCGGAGACGTTGTACCAGTCGTAGTCAAAGGAGTTGATGTTCTCGATGTTCGTGAGGGCGAGCACCACCAGGTTATAACAAGCTCGGGACGCGTACAGCAGAACCACCATGATCCCAATCAGAGTCACCTGACAGACGGACGTGCCCTGCACACCGAGGTCCTCATTCAAGTCATTCTATTTCATCCTGATGTATTTCTATTGGCTGCACTTTGGTCACCTGTACCTTGGTCTCCAGGTAGACGCTGGCCAAAGACATCTTGACGACCTTGTAGAGGCAGACGGATAGCGAGACGGCGCAGAGCACGAACAGGCTGTCGTTGATGGTCACTCTCACCAGGACGATGGTTTTGACGTCAGCGGCCGTCATCTTGACCAGCAGGGCGCACACCAGATTGACCGCCAAGAAGATGAGACTGACCCCCAGGAAAAGCAGGTACAGAGGCAGTCTGCAGGAGAGATCTGGTTTGGGCTTTGGTCGGAACTCAAGGTTTTAAGGTAAAAAAAGTTCAGCTTTGGAAATATTTGCAGCAGAATAAGTGGAGTTACCTGTACTTCAGCAGCGCAGGCGTGTACTTGGACTTTGCCTTAAAATAAACCTGAAAAGAGGAAGAAGAATTGATATAGCACTTTTCACAAGTAAAAGCCACAAAGTGCTTTACAAGCTATGATTACAAATAATAAAATAAAATAAATATGATAAATAAAAAAAAAAGTTAACTAAAAGCCCGTCTGAATAAAAATGTCTGAAGAAGCTTTTTAAAGAGCCAACAGAATTAGCCATACGGAGGGTTAACAAAAGCTTTATTATTAACCTGAATGTACTTCCAAACAGCTCATACTTTTTATGTTTAAATCTTTCATTCATCATGAAAAATGACAGTTTCAATGGACTGTATAATGTTTGCTCAGACTTCCTTTTCTACTTATTTTTTTTTTTATTTCCATTCTGCTGTTTGTCAAAATCAAAAACTTGATTTCGTTACAAGGTTAGACGATAATTATCAGAGCTGAGCCACATTTACACCGAGATCAGATATGATGAAGATGACCTCTCTGTCCTCCTTTTTACTCCCTTTTATCCATTTAAACTGATCTCTCAACAGCTTTAGACCCTCATCCTGTCGTCGCCGCGATTGATCGATTGTTCATCTGATCACAAGACAGATGAAGTGACTGCAGCCCTTCCTTTATAGATTCACTATGAAAAAGACGAGCTGAATTATGTTCAATCTGCAGCCGTTTGCTCGTACATCGTCCACTTCATGTCAGGCATAAATCCCAACAAGTGCCGAGGATTGAATTTCAAATGTCAAATGGGAGCACACCACTTATCGAAGGCAAAATTCAACAAACTGTCAGCCTGAGACGTCCATTACAATTTATTATTCTGCTCAGTGGATCTGATATGTTTCTAAATGTGTTTATGCTGGATGCTTTTTTACATTTTAAAATGATAAGAACACATAGAGGGAAGTGACGTTAAAGCCAGATTGTGAGCACAATGCATGTGTGTAAATTCAATGTCTGAAAATGGAGTGGGAACGCAAAATAAATAAATAAACATTGCTATTGGTCAGCTGTTGTTCTTTAAAATGCATTGAAGGTTGTTTTTTTAAAATATACTTTTTACAGTAGAGAGCTTATGATTGGACTTTTTTTTGTTTGCATCGCATGAACATAAAAAAACTAAAACAGTAGAAAAAAATCAGAAAGAGAAACCGCAGTTTGCCAGAAATCAATTATTTACTTCTGATTTTGATTGATTTGATAAATTTTTACCAACATAATCTTGTTTATATCTACGGTTTTCAAACAATATTGCAGATACTTGATCAATTTTCCATCTATTTTTTACATCCTCATCCGATTCTGCCCAATCTATTTTTCCGATACGTTTCTAGTATCTTTAACATCCCTATTTTAAAAGCAATTTTTGTTTATAACATTTTGTCATTCTACCTGTAAAAACATTTATAAAAAGTTGTTTTGTTTTTGTCTTTGCCCTAAAACTTCTTCTTGAGGATTTACAGAGATTCCACACTGTAAATGACTAAAACCGAAGAATAGAGATGATCAATTTTGCCTTCATTTTCCTTTCATATGTCCTCCATAGAAAAATGCCACAAAAACATAAAAAAAAAACAATTTACGTCAGAATGGGTGTTTAAAAATCAGATAATTGACATAAATCAGATGTATCAATCCATATTCTGCAAGAGCAAATTTGCATGACAAAAAATAAATAAAGGATGATATGATGTGTGGCAGGAGACCTTCATAAAGAGGGGTTTCAGGGGCGAAGCTAACGGATGTGATGTCACAGAACTTTGCAAAACCAAATCTCCTACAAAAGGATTCATCGTTCCAATAAGACATTGTACAATCTTTTAAAACACCATTTGAATCTTTATAGCTTTTCTTGAATTTCTTGGGTCACTTCGTTAAAACCCAGAGTTCATGCACATACAATAAAAAGCAAAAACTAGCATCTTCTCTCAATTAATGTGCTTATTCAAAACAATTTGATTTCTTTTCAGGCTTAATGACTCAGTCAGCTGCCCCCACTGCCCCCTCCTCACCTGAGCACAGTACAGGTTCATCAGGCTGAGAGTGAAGAACTGGAGGCAAACTGGAAAGCAGTAGAGCAGCCAGAAGGCGAAGGGTCCGAAGGTGTTGGCGGTCACACAGTCCCTGAAGTAGAAGGAGAAGAGGAGGGCCCTGAGGGCAGCCCACAGCAGACACAGGAACAGGAAGGCCGTCTGGTAGCTGAAACGCTTGTGTCGGTACCGCAGAACCAGCCAGAGCTGGGCATAGACGAAGGCGAAAAGCAGCGAGTAGAAGATGGTGTAGACGACGGTCAGCCCCAGCTTGACGTACGGGGGGATGGCTGGAGTCATGGTGGGAGGAGGAGGAAGGTGAGAGCCGTTGCCGGCATGCTGCTGCTCCTGTGCAGGGTTCCCTCCCATCACCTCCCCATTCATTCTTCTTTTTCCTGCGGGGGAGGCTGTACAGAAAAGGAAACGTGACCAGATTGGGAGCAGGAGCTCCTCTGAGGGTCAAAGACAGACTAAATAACGTGAAGGTGATGAATCCCCTCTCATTTATCCCAACTCCTGCAGGCACACCGTCTGATTCCCAGGGAAAAAGAGGAGGGTGAGGATGAGGAGAGACAACTCCCCTCTTTTTGCCGGTGCTCGGAGCACTGTGATTGGTGGCTGCTGGTCACATGGCGCTGCTTCAAACACAGGCAAGTGGCTGCGCAGGAGGAGGGATGCTGCGGAGAAAAGAGGAGAGAGGGATCTGGAAGGAGGGAGGGGCTACGTGGACCAGTCTCACACACGTTCATATTCATAGTAATATGCACGGAAAAGGCTTAAAATATCATAAATAAATATGACTGTAACTGAAAAGATGAAAAAAATGAACTAAAATTGTTGATTTAAAAATATGTTTATAAATTAAGGGAAAATAACATTGGAAATTTGTGTTAAGGAAGTGATAAAAAAACAACTTTATTTTTTATGTTTCTTATTTGTCTTAATAAACAGTAAAGCACCATAAAACTGAAACGAGGTTCAAGGCTGCACCAGCATCACCTTCGTTATTTTTAAACCATCTAAAACACTGTTGTGCCTTCACTCGTGAAGATTTACAATGGATGGAGTGATTCATTCAGCTCTTTATTCAGTCCCCGTCTGACGGTAGTGAGCGTCATCATCCACGCTGCTGCCAGGACCACCTTAATATAGATCTCCTCCTCTTCTGTTACATAAGAGACTGGCGGCTTTGAGGCTCCTCTCATCCCGCAACCCCAACAAAAAGAGGTCCGCCCACAGCTCCATTTATAGCCTCCGCTCTGAGATGACGTCTGGAACAGCACGGAGAAATACCACCAATGTCATTTGGTTCACTTATTTTTATTAACTGTGATATTTAGAAAAAAAAGAGTAAAGGAAACTAGAAGTGTTTTCATTTTTAATTCAAAATTTTAATGTACAGCAAAACCAAAATAAACTTTTTTTTTATATTTCCTGATCTTATGATGTGTTTAAAATTGTGTTGATTTCCTGATTGTTTTAAGTATGAAATGTTGGCGTCTTATTTAGCTCATTTTGTTCTTCTTAACTTAATCCCACTTAGTCTGGTGCAAATTCTTCATCTTGCCTCTTCTTCCTATATTTCATTTTTTACTTCTTTCTTCCATCTTATTTCTTTCATCATCATCCTCTTCCGTTGTATTTATTAACCTTCTTAAATCTTCGTTTTCATCTTCATTTTCAATCTTCTTGCAATAACTGTCAATATGCCATAAATTACTGATTATTCTTTGTATATTGTATCTTACTCCTTAGCTCTTTTTATAATGTAAGGGTATCCCATCGTCTTAGCTCTTTATAATGTAGATTTTATTTTTATCCTCTCTCACCTTCTGACTGTACCTGAGCTGTTGCATATTACAATTTCCCCATTGTGGGACAAATAAAGGCTTTCTTAATCTTTATCTTAATCTTCTTTTATTTTTTTTCTTGATCTTTTTACATAATCTTCTTTGTCTTCAATCATCTTCAATCTTATTCCTCATTTTCTTCTTCTTTAATATGTATTTTTATTTCTTTTTTTTATCATTACAGAATTCCACCTCATTCAGTGTTTCTACAGTTTGACTATAAAATATCTTTTTATTAGGAAAACAAAAACTTACATCTGCTCGAATCTATGACGTTCAAAAAGACACTATAAACACATGAAACATCCAAATGTATTAAGTTCAGAAGTTTGAGAGCATTTTTTAGCCCCTAGATGTGGCGGTTCTAAGGTGTTTCAAACCTTCCATGAGACTGAATCTGTTTTTGGAACAATTGTTCCAAATAATTTATTCCATTTTTACCATCACTGCTCACCACATGTGTACATTCCCGTTTATTTTCAGTCTTCTTCTCCGTTATAAGTTGCTCACGCAGACTCCTTCACCTACTTTCACCCATCAGGTGTTAATTTTCTCACCTGGTGTTGGGTCACGCTGGGTTTGTTAGTTGCTTCGACCTGCCTGCTGGTAATTGGTCACACCTGCTTGATTGCAGAAACCTGCTGGATTTTAATTGCCACACCTGCTAGTTGGTGATTACCAACAATTAGTTTTTGCAGTTAATTGCCACACGAGTTACTGCTTTAGTTCACACAGTGAAAAGTGACTCACCTTTCTGTTGGTTTGTCTTGCAGCCTCCAAATTTATTTATTTCAATTTGGCGCGTTCTCTCCCAAAAAATTAGTTGTTTTGGGTTCAGAATCATGTTTTTTTTTTTCTTTCTTTCTATCGTTAAATGTTACCATCCTGCTGTGGCAAAGTGTGAGCTCAGCCGAGAACAAAAACTTTATCTTATTTAAAAAAAAAAAAAAAAACTTCATATTCACTCTTTTTTTTCATTTTCTTTGAGGTACAGCTTCACACATGAACCTGCAGCCACTGATCAGGACATTTGCAGTTATGGAACAAAAGGAACTCGCAAGTACCGGCAGCTCAAAGCATCTGTGTTTTATCGTTGCCTTTAAAGTTAAATTCACTTTTATTTATTTCTCTGGGAAAGTTCTCATTAAATGAACCCAGCAGCTGTTTTTTAGTCTGTCGTCCTCGGACAGATGTTGAATTATCTAAGAATATGAAATAAAAACACAAATGTGATGCAATTAAAATAACTATTGATAAAAGAAATACTAGGACTGTGAACATCCCCGCGTTAACTAACGTGTTAATTTTCCTTGACGCATATTAATTTCACCTGAGGAGCAGCAGTCCTTCGCTTTGCTTCATCGATTTAGGATTCCACAGTGAGTTTTGTTCAAAAGCAGCATAATGTCATGAAAATTTACCAAGTAAAACATTGTAAATCAAAAGTGTGATCTGTTTTTTTTAAATATATTGAGAGTCTTAATTTAAAATAACTGTTCTAAATGTACAGTTTTGTGTGATTTTTATATTGAGATTATTCACAGATAAGTGGTGGACAAATACTGTGACAAACAAAAAAAAAAGTCAATTGTGATTAATCGCAATTCATTTTTTCCAGCGATTAGTTTTTTTTTTTTTTTTTTTTTTCCAATTCCCAGCTCTAAAAAATACAAACATTAAAAAACAATGAAATAGATAATAGAATAGATCACTTTAAAGGGGAGAGACATTTTTTAATCAAATGTTCTTGTTCTCGTTCAGTCTTGCTGAAAATCAGCGTTCGCCCTCATCTCAGGCGCCTTTTCCCTGGCGCCGATCATCTCAAACACACTACTGACTTCCGCACAAGCACGATCTACGTATACTCTGCGGGAGCTTGGCATCTATTACGTCTGCGCGTGTAAACTAAACTAAACTACTTGCAACCCACGTGGTCAAGGCCAAGGAAGCTGGGGAGGAAGACATCCCAAAGACATCACACCTAAACTAGAGAAGAAGCGTACTCCAGACCGTGCCCCAACAAGTGAAGAAGTGTCACAAGCCAAAACCTGAGCAGCACCAACTGGATTCTGATTCAGACTCCGTCTTCTTCACAGCAACAGCTGCAGATGATGACCAGCTACTGTCCTGAAACGAGATGGTGCAAAAGAGCTGGACTCAAAGCAGTTCCTGACTTTCTGCCGAGCTTGGCTGCAGTCTGAGAGAAGAGAAAAACCAAACAGGAATCACACATCTGAGAAATCACAGCATTCTGAAGTAACTAGTGTCAAAAGAAGACAGCAGTCTGTGCTGCAGCTTCTCTGCCAAATGCTTCCTGGCAGAACATTAATATTGTAAAAATCAGTGATGACGCAGGAAACTGATGAACCCTCTGAACCGTCTGTGTTTTTGTTCAGGCTCTTTAAATCAAACCTCAAATATGAAACTATTGGGCGTCAGAAAAAATTTCATTGATTCTGTTTTTGTTGTTTAAAGCTGCAATTGCCCCCTCTGTTCGATTGTAATAACTCTGTTCTATCATTTAAAGCCATTTTTTGTTCTGTAGTGTGTAGTTGCTCAATAAAAAGAAAAAAAAGCTTGTGGGAGAGAGTGTAAACAAAGGGCTGATGGGAAATAAGCTGAGGCTAACTTCCACGCCAACAGTCACACCCACAACTCAGGTGAATTTTCAATGAGCTCCTGCTGATCTGCAGAAAATATCTTTTTAAAAAAGGACACAAGCTTCTTGATTTAGGCTGAAATCTGCATAATCACAATTAAAAGACCACTAGAAGCGATTTTACAATGGATAAATTATAGTTGGAGTGGGAGTTTAAATAGAACTGAAAAGGTGCAGTTTCCCAGAAGTGCTGATTCACATTAATGAAGCTTGAAGGGTCATCAAGAAAAGAATTAATTAGCAGTGGTTACTACAAGCAGGTTTGCTCTAATTTAAACTGGAAGAGAAATTTTTGAAGTATCGGAGTAAAAAAAGTAAACGTACATTTATAGTTCAATTCCAGAAGATGGCGATATCGTCCTACATGAGGACAAGGAAACAGTGAATGGTCTGAGTAGAAAATTGGATGCTGGAGGTCTCTACTCTACATTTGCAAAAAAAAAAAAAAAAAAAAATCAGAGCATGGTTTAAATTGTTGTAATATATATATATATTACACTTTAATTACCAAATGTAGGTTGATTAATAAACAAGTCATTAAAACCAAGGTTGCCATATTAATATGAAGGTTTAGTACACACTTTAAACCACATAATAAACATTTTTGTGTGTCGGTTGATGAAAACCTGGACATCAGACTCTGATCAGAATAAGACTGTCCGGTTTAGTTTAAACTGAAAAACCCACTTTGATAAAAGTTGTGTTTTTGGTCTTTTTTAACACGTTCCTGTGGTATTATTCCATTAAGGACATAAGAGAAATGAAGCTTAAAATAGTATTTCTGAGTTTTTCTTTATCGGAATTGTTGTGATTTAGAAGTAGATGAACAATTTCTGTGTCAAAAAGATTGTATTTGTGACAAAAATACACTAGCAGAACTACAAGCTCCCTGTTCTTCTCCATTCTGATGCGTGCACTTGCAGACAAATAGATCCATGAAAATCTTTGTGAACATCTCTGAGCTGGAATCTGGATCCAAATTGTAAGATTGTATGGCTCCAATATTGTTTGCCATTTTTGTTGCACCGCTAATTTTAGGTTTGAGGTGTGAGGGGTGGTTCAATTGTTAAATCTCCTCACAAAATGACATATTTTATTTTATTTCTTTTGCCTAAAATGGCATAATCAAATTAAAATAACTATCCAGAATGCTTTAAATTTCATTTAAAAGGTAACATTTTAAATTTGATTTTAATTGATTTAAATATTACCAGAGTGGGAGCAGGAGTAGACTTAGAAAATAAATGTGGACCAATCAACGACTAAGAAGTAATGGCACTATTAGAAACCTGATCCTTTATTACAAGATGTGAACAACAACTTTTCACTTTCTTAAACTTTGCAAAGTAATAGTAAAAATAATAGTTTACACTTACAATTACATTTCAGAAGATGGCGCTAGCGTCCTAGCGAGAGGGGACCTGTTCAAATCTGAGGAAAAGGTGAGATGCAGCAGACCTCAGTAGCTCAATTATAATAAAAAAAATAAAAAATAAAAATATGATTTGGTTTGAAGCAAGAAAAAACTTTTGTTAGATAGAGCTTTCAGCAAAGTTTGACTTTGTTGTTAATCTGAAATGGTTTACATGACTTTTATTTTGAAAAGGAAAAAAGTACCGGAAGTAGAATGGTTGTTTCACCTGGTGATCTTCATTCCTCCCTCCCAGCCTCCCTCCTCCCGAGTTTCTCTCCATCACTTGGTCACTCCATCAGTGAAGCGCCGTACCGACTCTTCCGCCGCTCCTCCCGGGACTGAAGATGGGTCGCGTGTCCCGGACCCGCCGCTGGTTTCTGGTCTGCCTGCTGAGCTGGAGCGCTTTGGCTCTGGAGCTCCCGGAGCTGTTTGAGTTCGGAGAAGAAGCTGGAGACCAGCAGCTGCCTCTGTCCTCCGACGCCTCTGCGGAGCTGGTTCTGAACCACAG
>NC_050512.1:29430595-29440230 GCF_002922805.2 Oryzias melastigma
CATCAGCTTCAAACTCATGGCTGATGTGCAGATAATTGAAACAAAATAGATGATTACCTGGTTGTCATTAAACATGTATATAAATATACATTTATTGGATAAAAATAGATGGTAAAAAGAATTTGTTGTTGACTTGACAGAAATTAGTGCAGAATTTTGCATAAACTGAGACACCTGTTACAAACAGGACAGGTTCTTCCCAATCGAATGTCAAACATTATGACGTATCATAAAATGTTAATGATTAAATCTTAAAACTTTTTCTCCTCCTGAGGTTAAAACATGCAGAAAAATGTTTTCTTTTGAATGCACTGCTGTTGTTGAACAGGACAAGTGTTGTCTTGGCTTCCTCTCAAGAATCTTGTGGCAAACTTGTGAGAAATCTGAGGTTCTGTGTGGGTTCTGGCACGCTCATCCTGTGGTTGGAAAAGCTGGCTTTCCCCATAGTTGACATGTTTCAAGAGTTCTGTCGGCTCCATCTCATTTCATAGTAAGATGTTCCACATCTGGTAGGTTTCCGTTCTATGTGAAAATAGCCAAACAAATGGGTTTCAAATCAAATTTGGATTATTAAAGAAAAGTTTAATTGAGTTCCAATATATTTGAATGGATTCATTATTTTGCCTTCATGTTGCCCTTCAAAATAAAGGTATTTTTTTTTTAAATTTTAGCCTGAAGTCTGGTATAGGTCCAAGTATAGTTCTAGTTTCATGTCATTGGCATTAATTGTGTGATTTGAAGTTTTGTGACTATTGAGCGTCCATCATGCATGAAAAGGAGAGTTGAGCTTCAGCGCAGACAGACAGATAGAGGTGTTGGATTCTCTGTAAATATGTGAACAGGGGTTGGAATGCGTCGATTGGGACTCAGTATAGGTAATCCTTTCATCAGCCCACACACGCAGAGTGGACACATTCCTCGGGTCATGTGACAACCCCTCCAGATCCCGTTTGGAGCAGGCGTCCACATCAGGCATGACACTCAATCTGAATCATGTTCTGTGTTCTAATAATCGCTTAGTGCTGGAAGGTCTGAAAAGTCTTTTAATCCTGTATTTTGTCTTAGGACTCTGATATATATAAATTAAATATGGTCAAATAAAAGGAAATTAGCATAATTTGCATTAAAATCGTGTATTTTCAAATGTAAATGGTGTAAATGAGTTGACTTTTTTGTCTTTGTGGTTTGTTTGGCCCAGGATGTATCCAGCCTATTGGCCAACACTAGCTAGGATAGGCTCCAGCAACCTGTGACCCCAACAGGGATTTGTGGGTTTAGAAAATGGACGGATTGGATATTCTTGTAGAAACTAAATTGGCAACGTTTCTTTTAGCATCTTGGCTCATATTAATGTTTAGATTCATAAAAGGAAAATAAAAATATGTATATTTCTATATATTCCATCATATTTTGAAATTAAACCACATTTCTGAGTTCTTCAGAAAGTGTCATCCCTCTGCTTTCCCCCTATTTTCCCACAGCGTAAAGCTTTTATAGACTGCTGTGAGTACATGTAGTCTATAAAAGACCCACCCCTCTCTTTTAAGTGGGCCCAACTAAGCAACCCCAGCCCCCTAATATGAGTGATCTCCTGTTACTTCCCCAGTAATTATCCATCGTGTGTTGACAGCCTTTGATCCTTCTGTCTAAGTCATGGTGATATTAGGGATGAAAAGATCATTTTTCATCATCTTTGTGGTTTCCTGGCCATGCTCCAGATTTTCCTGCTGCTGCAAATGTTCTCTCCCCTTCTTAAAGGGCCCATACCATGCTATCAGAGTAAACTATATCCATATTTATGATAATATTACCTTTGGCACACTAAGGAACATTTTTTAAGGAAATACAAGTTATTTTACGAGCTCCTCTTCCTACCTGGAAGTAAAATGGGTTGATTTCTGAGGCTCCACCTGTCGCTCCTGGTGGGTGCCGCCCATTTCATGACATCATTCTAAAGCTGGCCTCAGGGTCGATGTTGTGCATATATAATGAAAACGTTTTGCCAATTACCACTATTTCTGGAAAAAAATGGAGATATGTGTGTGTTAGCCTGGAGAGATATAAGAATAGTGTAGAGTGTTTTAAAAACACACACTGATACTTTTTTTATATTATTTATTGGGGTATATTTATTTAAGAAAGGGGGGAAAAAAATCAAGTTTTCACCAGATATTATTCACAATCTAAGTTCAAAGCGACTGATAAGAAAACTCTTATGTCCCAGCATTCTAGCAGCATTTAAACGCATCACTTATTCATGAATCTTGGAGACTTGAAGAGTCTCAGATCAGATTAAAGCAGAAATGCTGTTTTGTGTAGGGCTGGGTTGATTAAATCGATTCATCGATCTGAATCAATCTAAGCTTAATATATCAATAATCAATCCATAAAAGTGGAGATTGATCTAGCACATAATGCTAAAGTCCGCTAGCTTGATGCTAACGCTCGTTCCATCTAACATACATTGTTGACTAAATAAACTTCTTTATTAACTCACAGGCATGAATTTTCCAAACTCTTTTAAGGAAATATTTTCATTGAGGTCTAAATAACCATTTTTTGCTCATACTTTCTTCTTCTTTTGGTGTAATGCTATAGTGCAATCGCCACCTAGTGGCCAAACTGAAACGTCCTCCAGGAGAAGCAGAACTGGAGCTTTTCCGTTTGAAAAACCATGTAACACTGAATGCAATTAACAATCTAATTATTATTTCACTAATAAATTTGACAGTATGTGAACTGAAAATCTTCAAAACGCATATATAGATTATGAATTTTTCTAAACAAATGTGTCTAAATGTGAAAACCGTCTAAACTCAAAATTGAACTGAATCGAATTGAATTGAGAGGATCGAAAGAATCGGGAAAAAATCAGAATCGAATTGATTTGGAGCTCTGGTGAATCGAATTGAATCGATTCAGGAAATTATTGGCGATACCCAGCCCTAGTTTTGTGCGTGTATTAGGTGATTGGTGCGAACTTTTTAAAGAATTATGTATGGTTAGTTTCAAGCTGCTGAAATTATTGTGAATTGTATTTATATTTTTTGCATTTTGTAATTTTTGTACATTTAAAAGCACAATTGCAAGTACATAATGTTATGCACAAAATGTATTGTATGAGTATCAAAAATTACGAACGCACAAATCAGATAAGCTCTCTCCATATCCTGTTGCTCTGCAGAAACTATGTCTTAAAAAACAACACAAGTTTCTTTTATTTATTTATTTTTGCTAAAAGCGGCATAATCACAATCAAAAGACCACTGGGAAAGATTTTACAATAGAAACAAATATGGTTGGAGTGAGACTTAAACGCACGATGGGAAGTGTTGTGGACACTCTGAACATCTGCAGCGATTACACACTAGACGTTTGTCCTCAGAAACCAGATGGCGGTCCTCCAGCGGCTTCCTCCCTCCTGCGCTGATAATGATGATCTCAGGGTCGAATGTGAGCGACGTCAGGGAAGTCCTGGCAAGTTCCCTTGAAAGACTGCATGTGTTCCCACTGCTCCAAGTCCACAAACACTGCAGGCGTTATTGTTATCACAGAAATTCAGCAGAAAAGTTTGGAAACATGAACACATTCCGTAGATTAAATTTAGCTTATTTCTTTTACTTTACTTTTTTCATCACTTTTAAGTTAATTTTTATGATTTTTAACGGTGAATACATTGATTTTTATGTGTAGAGTGTTCTCCTAAATTGTCTTATAGGTGACATAGGTTGATGATATATAAGTTAAACATAAGGGCAGGTTCATGAATGCTCCAGTGCATCCGATCTTTCAATAAAGGCTCTTTCCTTTTGTTTTAGAAATCCCTATAGTACATTCATGTAAAAAAAAAAAAAAAAACAACCTTGCTGGGTCAAATTTATCCCTTTCTTTATCATTTATTTTTGTTGGGCTGTTGTTAATTGCTGCTACCAGATATGAACAAATAAACAATAATTTGTCAGATAATTTTGAAATTCCAAGAGAAAATAGTTCTTGGTTCTACAGTGTTAAAGTTTTGTACTCTTAAGACAGAAAAACCTTAAAGTGCACATTCATTTATGTGAAGGGATGAATCATTGATCTATTGGACAATATTATCCTCCAAAAGAGAAGTAAAAGCCCAGAACTCCAAACAACTCCACTTTGGGCTCTTCTTCTGTAACAAGTGTTTTTTACTGGTGGAAAAAGAACCACATCTTCTAAATCTGACTATAAAACTCTTAAATAAATGTGAGAAAGTTTCTCAAATGAAGAAAAAGACAATTTGCAGTTACTTATGTTAGCAGTCGGTCCCTCAGCTCTTAAGCGGCTTCCTGGTTCCGCTCAGACTAAAGTCCTGCTGTGTCCTCCTCGAGGAAGATCAAGCATCTTCATCTCTTTCCTTCAGTTAGACACCTGCTGAGAGACTCGGGCTTTTAACCCACATGCTGCTGCCGCTCATGCGTTTCACGTGAGGAAGTCTGTCAGGGCCGGGGGGGGTGTAGAGGTCTCTGAATGGGAGTGGGTGATGGCATTCAGAATCTCCCCCTCAGGACAGATCCATGCTAAGACCCCAGCTTTACAGAGGCATTCAAGCATGGCGGCTTTCCTGTTTGTCTCATATTTCTGTTTCCTCTCAAATCTTCCAGCAGCATCTTCCACTTGGGTGTTTCTTTCATGTCCTCAGAGGCTTTAGCCTTTGTGCTTTCAGCTGTTTGATCTGAGGCGTACCTGTATGTCTGAGCGGGATCATTCTCTATTTTGTCTGTCGGGGTCATTGTGCTTTGAAAGAGGATTCTAAAACATATTCTGTTGTGTTCCCACGAACTGCTAGCAGCTAAGCTAAATATGGAGTAATTAACATGTTTGAGGACCCAGTTAGCCTTACAGGTAACAGAGTGAACTAGAAAGTTAAAGGTTTACGGACATTTATTTGTAATTTTTGTTGAGATCTGCTTTAAAAATAAGGATCAAAACTTGTTGAAGTATTGTTTGTTACTGCTGCTGCCTGAAGAAAAACACCAGAAACTCAATCCAGCTCCATATTCCTGTTTCTTGTTTTATTGCAAACTACACAAATAATGACTTTAAGAAAATATTTTTATGAAAATATCAAAAACCGCCTGGTTTTAAGGCTGCCATGATTAGTCGACTAATCGACCACTAATCATCCGTTAAAATAGTCGACGACTAATTTAATTGTTGTAGTTGTTACTTTATATCATATGGAGTCAAAGTGTAGTAAAGTTGAAAGTTATAATAGCATTCTGCTGGCTTTAAGGACTATTTGGGCATTTATTAAGGATTTTTTTAGGCTATTGTTTAGTTTAGCTAATATTTCAGCTGCATGCTAAATGTTTTAGCTAACTTAGGTTTTTTTTAGGCAATTTTGGCATTTAGCTAATATTTTAGCTAGCTATCAGCTTCAGCGTTTTTAGTTATCAATTTCAGCGTCTTCAGCAGCCAAATTCAGCTTACAGCACACACACTAGCATGATCACAGGTAATGCTATATACCTAGTTTTTAGTTAGTTTAAAGCTAATGATGGTTAAGATGTGTGCTTTACATTCAATAATCAGAAAAAATAATCCATGATTAATCGACTATTACAATATTTTTTGTGGCAGCACTACTTGGTTTGGCCTAAAACAAAAGAAGAGCTGGCTTCAAGCGGGTTTAGGTTTTATTTTTGCTTTGTTGTGATTAAATATTTAGCTACGCCACTTTCATTCATTGAGAAATAAAATGTCTTTCATTCAACTGGTCTCAAGCTGAAAATGTTATTTAAAAAGGTTCATTATTGCTATTTTATACAGAGTGTGGATCAATATTCCTGCTAAAGTGTTAATTCCAATGTTGGATGGAAGTGTCCGTTAAGTACTAAGTTTTACATCATACTTTTTTTTAATTCTTTTTTTTTTTGTCTTTTCAACACATTTTCAACAAACATAAACATAGCTCAGCACAACATTGATCCACGGTCAAAAATATTCGTGCAGTATTCCTTCTTACAGGGATTAAAAAAAAATAAAAAAATAAAAAATACCAGTTTGGAGAAAAAAGTGAAAAACTACACATAAAATGTTGAGATTAAAGTTTTTAGTATAGAAGCTGTATTGAGACTGGTGAAGTAGAGATAAGATGTTCATTTCTTCTTAAAATCACCCTTCATATTCCAAAAGAAAATGTTCAATGATAACTCTATGGTAGTTAGCTTTAGAGGGAGTTTTCTCATGTATTCATGACAAGACGATGTTCTTATGTCAGGGTATCGCACAACCTGCCAGAGGTAGAGCTGAGTTTACTGTGCCTATAACCCAGAAGCAAGAAGACCAGGTTCATGGTCAGAGCTGATCTTTTTCATGTCCTCCGAAGTATTTCTTCAGTAGAAAAAGTTTTTTTGGCAGAAAAACACATTAAGACTAAGTTCCAATAGCTGATTTACATTTTAAACACACAATAACTTTATACTGTAAAAGCCTGGCACGATTGCAAACAGATTAATTTTGTCTAGTTCTAAATAACCTCCAGTACATCCTCCTTAATAATCACACTTGAGTCTGTTTGCCACTTCTCTATTGCATCTAATACAGTCAATCATAGAGAACACTGAAAAAAGTATTTTCTTTAGAGGGAGATTTGAACACCAGCTTTTCTAATGGTGAAGACTACAGACATCAAGGTGGTTTTCTTGTATATTAAGTCTGAGCTGCAGGTCTCTAAAGAAGTGACTACTAGAGAGGCCACTTTTGACTTGAATCTGTTCAAATGAGAGCAATGACCGACCTTCAAATAAGTTACTCATGTACCTAATCCCCTTATCTGCCACGCCTGGCTCAAGTTCAAGTTCTTTTACAGGACAAAAGACAGAAGCGAAGAACGGGTCTCAGATTTTTCAAGTTCTATCCAGGCAGATGTCTGGTCCTCCTCCACCCATTGCACCACAAATCTTAAGATAGATAATTAAAGACATCATATGTGCATCACATACATCATAGTTAGTAAAAAGAAGACATATGATGGCCATATGTATTAATAGTGCCATAACTGACAAATTGCAAAGTGTTTCAAGGAAGAACATTTTATGTCTAGTTGCCTTGACTCAACTTCAAGACAACATCACCTGGATGAATGAGGACTTTTACCCGTGTGCTGTCCTAGGCATGTTTACATTAAACGTAGGGTCATCTTGACCCCACAAGACGGCACGCTGAACTTTTTTTTCAAGGATTTTTCTGTGGCAGACATAAAATTCTGTCTAACCTTGTCATGGGGCAATCATACACCCACATAAGGATGGGGTCATCTGGACCCCATACCATAGCACAAGGATTACGGACATAACTTACAACCTACCTTACCATTAGATTTTATTTGCATTCAAAAAATACCTTCCAGTTATCCTGATATATTTTTAATATATGTGTGCCTTTTCCTAACACATAAACTTGATCTCTTTCCCGTTTCAGATAAACACAAATGGGTTTGTGGCTTTTAAAAACCCTCCACCTGAACAGGAGTACCTTGGAAAAATGCCGAGCGCTTTTAAAATGATCGTAGCTTTGTTGGGAGACCTGGACAGTGGTGGTGGCCTGGGCCGAGTCCACTTCAGGGAGGACCACAGCCCAGAGGTGCTGAGGAGAGCCGGGGAGCACATCCGGCTAGCTTTCCCTACAGGTGAAGAAGAGGCGCCCATGAACGCCCTCATCGTTACCTGGGAGAACATGGTCGCCCAGGGGACTGTTGGACGAGGGGATGGGCTGTATGAAAAGGTGAGCCGCTGTCTTTTTTTGGACTAGAACCAGACAAAGTGTGGGTCTACCTTCTACAGCAGAGCCCTAAATTACAGTAGCTTACGTCTGTAGACGGAATAGTTCTTATTAGGCGAGTTCACAAGATTTATTTGAAACAGAAAAGCTCCTGTAGGTTGGTGGTATTTAACAAAGAAACCCCAGAAAGCAAAGAAAGATGAGATGATGCTCGAAAATACACAGAACTGAAGTTTTTTTTTATTGACTAAAAAACTTTTGTAATTTAAAGGAAAGCATGTAAAATTCTTCTACTTAATTTATTTGTTTTTTACTTAAAAACACACTCGGATAAAAACTGTGTTTTTGGTGTTTTTAACATGTTCTCATGATGGTTTTTCCTGATAAAGAAGGAGATATATAAGACATTTTAGCTTAAAATTTATGGAAGTGTATGTGTCTCAAAATTAAAAAAAAAGTCTATGCTTTTTCACTTTATTTAAAGTAATGCAGTCACTTTGTGAAAATAAGGAAAAAAGCATTTCTGTTTATGTTTTTTAATTTTCAAATTTGATACATCTGATTGAATTTTGGTACAAATTTTCTAGAGAACTTTTTGAAAAGGAAATGTTAAATGCCATTCTCTTTATAATTTTAATTAAGTTACAGAATGAGCAGCGTTGAAGAAGAAGAAGAAGACATCAGGACGATTACTTTTCCATTTTATTTAAGAGACAAAATGCAGTTGCATTGTGAAAATGAAAAAGCATTTCCAGTATTTACTTTTATTTTGAATTATTAGCCACAAACGCTTCCATAAAGATTTTACTTCTGAGTATTTCTTTATACAAATCTTTGTGACTCAGGAGCAGACAAAAATTTTGGATTGTATTGGTGATGTAGAAAATATGCTGGACCGGCCACAAGCTCCTTGCTCTGCTCCATTCCGATGCATCCTCTTGCAGACAATGTTTGTTTCCTTGTTTGACCTGAAATCTGGCTCAAAACTTCATGGCTGGATAGCTCCAATATTGGTCGCCACTTTTGTTGCACTGGTAATGTTAGGTTGGGATTGTGAGTGGCTGTAAGCTAGTGGAAAAGCATGTAAACAGAGAGCTCTCAGAAACAAGGAGGGACAGGGGGCAGGCTTTCTTTACGCCAAAGCCCCGCCCACTCCTCAAAGGCAAACATCTAATGAAATCCTGCTGTAGAAATGATGTCCTAGAAAACAGACGTTTTTTAAATGTCATTTCGCCTAAAACAGCATAATTCTTATTAAAAGTTTACTAAGAACACTTAAACAGTAGAACAAAGGATTGGAGTGGGAATTTAAAGAAAAGGCTCTTTGTGCCTTATTGATTGTTTTTGTAACATGGCTTTTAAAAACATGACTTATTCTCCAGACAAAAGTATTAGTTGGTGGTTTCTAGTGTGACTACAAATGATAGTCAGTCTCTAGTTATGACTGCCTTAGTGAAGTACTGAAGTACATTTGATACTGACTTTAATATCAAGGTCGTAATACAGATTATTTGTCAAAATGTTTTTAATTTTTGGATCACTGTGTGAAAAAAAAATGTCTCCTTGTACATTTTAATATGGACATTGGGTGAAAAACTTTGTTCTGTATATTTAATGTTGTTGACTATATCCTTGAAATCTCATTTGTACTCCTAGAGAAATACTTTCCAACTTGTTGTGGCTTCAACCGAGTCGTTTTCCTACGCCATCCTGCTGTACCCCAGAGGTGGTTTGCAGTTTTTCTCCACATCGGTTGGAGGAGAGCGTAAGCTGCTGGAAGCTGGCTTCAATGAAGGCCTTGTGAAAGGCTGGTTCTGGACCAGTAAGGGCTTGTATGTCCGTACCACCGCAGACAACGAGACATCCATCATGGAGCTCACCAAGTA
>NC_050512.1:29440554-29447993 GCF_002922805.2 Oryzias melastigma
GCGTAAGCTGCTGGAAGCTGGCTTCAATGAAGGCCTTGTGAAAGGCTGGCTCTGGACCAGTAAGGGCTTGTATGTCCGTACCACCGCAGACAACGAGACATCCATCATGGATCTCACCAAGTATGAAATCCATTTTGCAGCAAAAATTGTTTATTGCTCAATAAACATAAGACAAAACCAGTCAATTATGTATTCTCTATTAAGTTAAGCCTTTATACAAACGTAATAAACCCCCCCCCAAAAAACAGCAACTTTTCATTGTTATTTATCCTGTTTATTCCAGAAAGACAAACTCAGCTAAGACTGGGATTTGGGTTTACAAGATCGGCAGCTCATCTGGTTTCAATGGCATCAAACCAGGATTGGCCTCTAGCTCTGCTGAGGATAAACAAATGAATGAACTGCAGGAGCTGGACCTTTCAACCTTTGAGTCTGAGACCGTAAAGACCACCGAAGCAACACCAACTGAGACCACCACAGAGTACAAGCAGCCAGAGGTCAAGACTATCACCCCAGAATCGACAAAACTCCAAACCCAAAAACCAGATTATGAAGACAGCGTTGAACAAGAAGACCCAGATTCAGAACCTGTTGCACCAACGTACAGCAGTCCTGAGGGTCAGCCCAAAGACTCTGAACAGACTGCAACCGAAAGCCCTACACATCAGACTTTAACACAAAAATACAACATTCCTAAAACCACAGAACCACCTCCAGACTCTGACCCGGTCCAACACCGATACACAAACCTTGGGTCTATCCAACCAGTGTTACCACATTCACCGCCCCAGTATCCTCAGGTTGTTGTGATAGATGAAGATGAAGATCTGAACGTGGACGGTAAATCCTTAAACTAGTCCAGAGCTCAATCAGATTGATAACATTCTGGTTGAGTTGTTAAATGGTGTGGTGTATTATGGTCTGGATGAATCTTTCTGCCTCTTTTCACAGTATTTGGCTACAATTTGGACACGTGTGTCCATAACAGGCACAGGTGTTCCACTTTTGCTGAATGCCGAGATTACAGGGACGGATACTGCTGCCACTGCAGGCCTGGTTTCTATGGCAACGGAAAAGACTGTTTTGCAGAAGGTATAGTATATGGTATTAGACGAAGGCTGTTCAGTGGTGCAGTGGTTAGCACTCTTGCTTTGCAGTGAGAAGGTCCTGGTTTGAATTCCAATGTGTGTGTGGGTAGACTGGCAACACGTTCATAATAGTGTTTTTTTATACCTTGAAGTTGTCGGTCCAGATGCTATGACTCAACCTCAAGATAACATTATTTATACCGTTCCGCCACAAACGTTCAGTAAAACATGATGATGTTTGAAGTTAGAAAGATGTCTAAAATGACAAGAATCATTATTCGCACATTGCGTTAGGTAACCTCACTTGGATACATGGGTAAATGTTTGTGCCACCTAGTTTCAAGTCAACTCTTTTTTTTAATTATAAACCTACCGTTTACAACGGAAGTTGTATCAAAGTGACACAGTGAGCCCCTTTACAGACTCATAACATTCATGTCACTGGTACTAATCTGTTAATAGGGAAATGCTTTCATTAGTACATTTTGGTCTACTTTGTAATCCATCATCTGATACATTTAGGCCAACTCTTATTTATTACTATTCTCAATTACAGGTAACTTCAGTGACCATCTTGGCTTTAACTATTAAAGAAGTACCAACAATGTTGTTTTTCATTAAAAACACTATAAATAAGGCTTTAAAAGTGCTGTATGTTGGCCCTTGCCCCATTTCAGACAATTTAAAATAAACTTCTGAAAACATAGTCAAAAACCATCTGTTTGCTCCCCTTGAATTGTATTACAGTTGAATTTTGTGATTGTTCAGCTGGTGTAAGTCCCACATCATTTCTCACACAGTATAAAAGCCCCGCCCATCTTTGAATCTGTAATGGTCGGTTGTTGTCGCGTTAGCTTTAGCATGGCTAGTAGGTGTTTTGCCTTTGGTTGTCAAAGATCTACAGGCTTACACAACTTTACAGTAGACTTGGAAGTTAGGAAACAGTGTTTGAGTGCAATTGGCATTGAATCTAGAGAACTCTGTCCTGGTGATGCAATTTGTAACAAACGTTTCACTCTAGATTGTTTGCTTAAAATGTTAACCTTTATTAGCATCATTTTACTACTGAGACACGGATCCTTTTCGGTCCTGCAACCCATCAGCTGTGCCAGGTGTTGTGTCAAGATATGTATCCCCTGCAAGAATTTGTATTCCCTGTCGCTGGCATTGTGGATTTGTTTAGTAACTCATACTGCAGCCCTGCCGTCTGGCATTATACACAAAGAAAGATTCTCGACCTCCACAAAAGTCCTGTGGTGAAATCATAGACATATTATTATCACTATATACATATCACTAAATCACAATATACTGTCAGTGAGTGAAACTGGCATCACTTTGATTTGCCTCTCTTTCCATTATTGAAGATGCTGTGTGGGCTCTCTTAGCCCCGCCCCCTTTTTTGCATTTTCCAAATCTGGGCTAAGATTGTAGTCAGCCTCCAACTGCTGTGTTGCGTTACCCTTTAATTGTGTGTGTGTGTGTGTTTCTTCGGTTTTCTGCATTTAACAATGTAATTATTATTTGCAATTGTATAACGACAAAAGCTGCCGCCATTCCATTCCTTTCATAAAACTATAGTAAATGAAGGTTTAACCTGTCAGATAATATTAAACTTGATAAAAATTTGATTTTTTTTTTTAATTAAGACCGTTGACTGTATATGAGAACTGGAATGAGTGACTCCTCCCCCCTGACTATCCAAAGAGAAACTACTTGAGGGCTTCATAAAGCCAAAATCCCATGGAGTTCTATAAATAAATAAAGACAGATTACTCAGTCATTCCATCGGTCAGAATAACCATTTTTGCTCTAATACCTTTTTTAATACATTCTTAATAAACATAATTTTGTCCAAGATGTTTTTTTGTTCTGCATTGCAAGTTATTTAGGTTATAAAAGGACATATCCAATGTCTTGATAAAGTATGTGGTACCTCATTCAATTTTTAAAATATTTAGTCGATAGATTTTGTGAAGTCTGATTTTGTGTTGCCTTTCCACAAGATTACTCCTGATTGGTGAGAGTGATTGCCATAGAAACAATGACTCAGACCAATTTGGACCAGTCACTGCTTTATAAATTTTGTCTGGCTCCAAGATGGAGTGGCGAAAACATGGGAACTGATTTGACTGCAAATAACCCGTGGTCTTTAAATTAAAATATTTCATATTTTTCAGGCAAACCCCAAAGGCTGAATGGGAAAGTAAATGGTCAGGTCTTTGTCGGGTGGAACTCACAGGATCCAGTGGAGCTCAATAACAACGATTTGCACTCCTACGTGGTTGCCAATGATGGACGAGCATACATCGCTATCAGCCACATCCCAGACAGTGTGGGCCCCTCCCTGCAGCCACTGTCCTCCCTGGGGGGAGTCATTGGCTGGGCCTTTGCCCTGCAACAGCCTGGATACCAGAATGGCTTCAGTTTGATTGGTAACTTGTTGCAAGATTGTAATAATTGTGAGAATTCTGGGAAACTTTAATGGACTCTTGAATCTAACTCCAAAAGCTTTGGGTATAATAAAAGAAGTTGAGATGGTGGTGCAGAGGTGGAGTGGTCAACCTCTTATTGGACAATCCCAGATGCTGGGCCAGCCCATGTGCCGAAGTGTCCTAGGGCAAGACACTAAACCCCACAATAGTCCTGGTGGTTATAGATTGGCTCCAGCGGAGCCACCATCAGTGTGTGAATGTATGCATGGGCGAATGGGGATGTGACTGTAAAGCATTTTAAGCTTTCAATGAAAGAAGTAAAGTTCTATATAAGTACAGTGAAGCAAATAAGTATTTGATCACCTGCAATTTCATGGAGGGTCTGAAAAAGTCCACCTCCACTTGTTATCCTAAATTAGAAGCTCCTGTTTAAGGTTGTTAGCTGTAATAAGACACCTGTCCACCCCATGCAATCAAGTAAGACTTCAACTACTAAAGTGGCCAAGACCAAAGAGCTGTTCAAAGACACCAGAGACACAATTGTTGACCTCCACAAGACTGGAAAACACTATAGGGCAATTGTCAATCAGCTTGGTGAAAAAAACATCCAACGTTGGAGCAGTTATTCGAAAATAGAAAAAAACTAAACATGACTGTCAATCTCCCTTGGACTGGAACTCTATGAAAGATCTCACCTTGTGGGGTCTCAATGATCCTAAGAAAGGTGAGGAATCAGCCCAGAACTACACAGGAGGAGCTGGTCAATAGCCTGAAAAGAGGTGGGACCACCGTTTCCAACGTTACTGTTGGTAATACACTAAGATGTCATGGTTTGAAATCACTCATGGCTCAAACCATCACATGTCCAGGCCCGTCTTAAGCTTGCCAAAGATCATTTGGACGATCCAGAGGAGTCATAGGAGAAAGTCATTTGGTCACGTGAGACCAAGAGAAACCAAGTAGTGGCTCCATAAGAAGCATATCAACCTTCTGGAGTGGTCTAGCCAGTCTCCAGACCTAAACCCAATAGAAAGTCTTTGGAGGGAGCTCAAACTCCGTGTTTCCCATGTTTCCCAGCGACAGCCCAGAAACCTTCCTGTCCTAGAGAAGATCCATGTGGAGGAGTGGACCAAAATCCCCCCTGCGGTGTGGGAAAACATGCTGAAAACTACAGGAAACGTTTGAGCTCTGAAATCACAAACAAAGGCTACCGTACCGAATATTAACATCGATTTTCTCAGGTGTTCAAATACTTATTTACAGCAGTTGCATACAAATACATTAATTAAAAGACCATAGTGTGATTTCAATTTTTTTAGATCGTGTCTCTCACGGTTGACATGCACCTTAAATGAAATTTTCCTCCATGATTTCTAAGAGGGAGATTTGACTCACTGACATTTGAGAACTTTCTAGGAGAGCTGGAAATCTTCTTGTTTTGACCAAAAACCTCTAGAATAATGTTCGTTTAATTACAGTTTTTCTGCTAGTAAGAGTTAGTTTTGTCATTCTATCAAACTAAATGTTCTTTAATCAAACCTGCATATCGGCTGCATTATTGTCCATCAATGCAGGTGGAGTTTTTTCCCTCTTTGCCGAAGTGAGCTTCCATCCCGGAAATGAACGGCTGACCATCAAACAGGAGTTTAAAGGGATTAATGAGCACGACCAATTAGTGCTGAACACTAAACTGGACGGTCGTGTACCGGTCATCCCACTTGGACACTCTGTGCAAATCAACCCATACAAGGAGGTTTACCAATACAGCAGAAACTGTAAGACCCCTTCTACTGAAGCATTATTTCTGAAAATGATCTGGTGTTATGACTAGTTTTGATTGTGTTAAAGTTGGTTATTTCTGTGGTTAGCAAGAAATACCGTATTGTTTGGATTATATGTCGCAGGAGCAAAACATGTCTAATCAAGAAGAAGAAAACCATATTTGCCACAGCAAAAAATGAAAACAGGAATAGTGCCTTGATGCAAATGAGAAAAATATCAAAATTTAAGAGGAAAACAATC
The DNA here is from genome assembly GCF_002922805.2 of Oryzias melastigma. Lineage (NCBI taxonomy): Eukaryota > Metazoa > Chordata > Actinopteri > Beloniformes > Adrianichthyidae > Oryzias > Oryzias melastigma. The sequence goes on from NC_050512.1 coordinate 29,446,100, forward strand.
AGATTCTCCATGTTTGTTTTGGACAACACTTCTTCTGTCACTGTCAGAAGAAATTACAGCGCCCTCTGGTGGTTGTTAGCGGAAACAACCGCTAAAGAACAGCCTGTTGCTAGTGGAAAAATAATAAATATATGAGCCTATTTGTGTTAAGAAAAAATCACAAATAAGTCACTCTTGAGTATAAATTACACTCCTGGCTAAACTACGAAAAAAATGGCGACTTATGCTTCGGAAAATACGTCGCTTTTCTTTATGAGGAACTACATCTAAAGATTTTTTGGTCAACTGTCAATCTGCCGTTTCTCTAAAATATTTATATCTGTAATACAGTTCCAATAAGAAATTAAAGTCATTTTTTAACCCAAAGGATTAAATATTATCTTCTCCTCTTAGTGATCACCTCGTCATCTATCCGCAACTACACCGTCATCTCTCCGGACGGCAGTGTTCAGACCATGAGGTACCACTGGCGTCAAACCATCACTTTCGAGAGCTGTCCCCATCAGGACGCCACAGGAGAGGCGCCGCCCATCCAGCAGCTCAGTGTGGACCGGGTCTTTGTAATGTTTGACTCTCAGAACCAGCTGGTGCGCTACGCCATGAACAACATGATCGGGTCGATCCACAGTGAGTTTAAGCTTTTCTACATCGACAACATGAAAGCAACAGGAATGTACTCAACCTTTTTTGATCTCTGTACCCTTATGTCCTTTCTCTACTATCCCACTCCATCTTCTTTGTGTCCAAGCTAAAAAAATGTACCTAAATATATAGTTTAGCCTCAAAATACAAAAGGGGTTTATACAAATATACACCTTGTGTGTCAGAAGAGACTAAGCCCCCTTTTGTAAACAGTAATATCTGTCCAACACAAATTCAGCTCTGATCTGTTTCCACCGCTGCTGAACAGGACAAGTAAAAAAAAAATAAAGCAATAAAAATATAAAAAAATTACTGAGTTTTTTTCCATTTTGGTAATGCTTTAACCAGTTTAGACCATTGGTTAAATATGATGAAGTTCTGCAGATACTGCATATACGTAAAGCTGAATTAGCTTTTTTAGTTCTTAATTGAAGTTAATTTAATGTACGTATTTATTTTTCATTAGAACCTAAAGCTTTACAATTGTCAAGCAGTTGGTCTTTTTCATATTTTGCTCATGATTGTTTTCTTAAATGTTGATAAATTGTTATAATTAATCAATATATTGTTATTATGGGTGTTAAATTAGTAAATTAATGTGGCTTCTTGTTTATCATGAAAACAATAACCCGCATTAATCAAATGTCATGAAGAAGACATCTATATATTTTATAATAATTATTACGTGTGTAATGATTCATTTAAACAAAGATTTGAATCAATATTTGTAGTTGCCGATTTAATTCACTTTCGATTTTAGTTCATAATCAACCATGCGACTGGATCCGATTTACTAACACAAAATGGATCTTTAGTCAAAAATTCAACCAGTGTGACTTAGTGTGACTCGTACTGAACACTGCAGGTAAACCTTTCCAGATTCTTTGTGTTTCTTCAAGAAAATCAAGTGTAAATTAAATGTCTACAAACAAACAAGTAAGAATGAATGTCAAATCCATTCACATTTTAGTTTGATAAAGTTCAGCCCATTGTTGTTTTTCCACATCAAAATAATCCAAACAAGCTTTATTAGAACATTCAACCACACTGTATGCTCACTGTTTAATCGATTAATTGTTACACCCCGAATAATTACAGCTGATTTTAGGCAGTAAAACTCATAACTACTCACTTTATACATTTTTCTCAGACATACAAAAAGATTTTCACACTTTTCTCCCTTGCTTAAACACAAAATACAAAACAATACAAAAAAAATAAGTTTAATTGAATGAAAACCAAGATTGCAATG
>NC_050512.1:29448108-29458366 GCF_002922805.2 Oryzias melastigma
ACGTCCCTAAATTCTTCCGCGGCCCGGTGGCAATGGGTCTGCGGCCCGGTACCGGTCCGCGGCCCGGTGGTTGGGGACCACTGCTTTATAGCTTATATTATATACCCTTCACTGAATTTGTATTGATATTTGTGTTTTTACTTTTTTTTATTTCTAAACTTCTAGCTTTTATGTCAAGCAAAGAACAAGAAATATACATAATGACAAAAATAGAAGTGTAGTTTGAATTAACTAGCAGGACAGATTTCCCTTTTTCCCTGAGGGGAGTTCATTGGTTTGTAGGCCGGTCGTGGTCGTCTCCAGGTGTACTCTGTCAGCTTCACCGTTGGGGACAGTGGGACTAAAGTGCCGTGTTAAAAGCCAAAGGAATGCAGCGACAAACGCCTCCAGCAGTGAGTGCCTCCGAGGTGTTTGGGGTGGAACATCACAGGGAGATAAACAGTAATCTGAGCCTGGCTGTGTTTCCTCAGCTGCTATCAGAAAGGCTGGAAGAGGATTAGTGGGGGGTGAAGGTCAGACTTTCAGGTCAAATTGTTTTTTTTTTCCTTTTTCCTCCTTTTTTCAAGTAAAAATGAAGAGTTGGAGGTAGATGTGCAGGTGGGGATTATTTATGTGGTTATAAACAACATAAACAACATGTTCCAGCTGGTGTTCGCTGGCACAAAGTGGAACATCTGGGTCGGGTTTCCTGCAAGGCAAATTCTTTAAAATTAGCAGCCCCAAGGTGAAGCTGCACCATGAAAACTGTGTTTCTATTTTGGTTTTCTACAAAGATCTATCTACATTGCAACTTTTTTGAACTTGTTTTAAGATGTTTTAATTTTGTGGGAAGCTCAGAAGATTTATGTAAGGCTTTTTGTGCCATTATTCCAACCACAAGACTCACTTTTTTGAGTGTTAACATTTTTGCTTGCTCAAAAAATTAGTTTGCACTTAAAACAGAAAAATGCTATATGCAATCAAAACTATTCTGTGCTTAAAACAGAGCAGGGCATCGCATTACAAATATGCCACAAAAGCCAGCCAATCACAAACATGGACATGAAGTTTGATGCTAATTGGTCAGAAATTCTTCTAACCACGCTCATTAGTGAAGAGCTTTTGTTGAGTTCCATTTTTGTAGTGCAGTTTTAAGTGCAAAATCATTTTTAGCCCAAGTTTTATTCTCAAATAGTGCTTGGAATAATGGCAGAAAAATCCCTCCATAATGATTCAGTAGAAATCTGCATCAGATTGATAAATAAAGGAGAATAAAAACACGTCATAGACTGAGAAACTGCATTTTTAAAGGTTCTGGGTCTGGTTCATGTCATTACACAGTAATTTTGGTGTAGATCTGAAACTGTAGAAAAATATGTGCAAAAGAAATTGCAAAAAGTAAAATCAAACCGTTTAAATATTTTACGACAGAGATAAAAAAATATTTTTTTTCTCACTTCCTTCTGGTAAGAAGGATTATGAACCTCATCATTCGTTTCAAACTCTGAAGAATTAGAATATTTTTCCACATTCTCAAGTTCATCAAATTTACCTAATCAAAAATAGCTAAAAGTTATACTGGAAGTTTTCATTTATTTGTTTATTCCTCGATTTCTGTTGTGCACAACAAACAAGGATGGTCTGTTGCAACTTGTAAAATGAAATGCACTTTTAAATTTAATGATTTTGTCAATTATGTATCATAACTGGTTATGTTTGTTTAAAACCAAATATGTCAAAGCTAAAAACTTTTTTAAACTGTGTTTATTATGAATGAAAACTATATAAATGGGAGGCTATGTCATCGCTGCGTCATTGAAAACAGCCACTGTGGCTCACAAAGCGCTGGTACGTTCAGAGACGACTTTAGTCGACAAATGTCCCTGAGGTGCAGCAGACTTTTAAGAAAGAGGAGCTTTCAAGTTTGCAGATAAGAGCAGAGAACTTTTTTTAACCTTACCCCACACAGTAAAAGTATTTTGCTGCTCTCTATCGTAAACTGTAAAATACATTGTTTTTTTTGTATAAGTAAGCTGTTCTTTAGCTTTTTCCTTTAATCTCAGAATATTAACAGCACTTTTTAACACTAAAAGTTTTGTTTCTGACCAACTAACAATGCATCTAATTGTTTAAGCCATTATTTATCTACTTCTATTTATTTTATTTTTTGTATTTTTTAGTTGTTTTTTTAATTGTGCTTTTTTTAACATACATATTTTGTTTGTTGAACTATGTGTATTTTAATACAAAGCAGATTACACTTTTTTTACTCCATAAACAAATAGACAAACACATTTACAAACAAGCAGATTAATAAAAAAGTAAAACTTAAACTACTAACAAGTATTTAACATACATTAATAAAGCCTTTATCAATTGTAAGACCTTACTTCCAATAAAAAACAGTGAATTATGTTCATTTTGCAGATTTAAAATTTAAAACTTTACGTTTATTTCCAGCTGAACGTTTGCTTTGTTCCTCCCATCAGGTAACCCTTCAGAGCAGAACCCCTGCTTCACCGGGGGGCACCGCTGTCACACCGACGCAGTGTGCAGACCGGCTGAAGGCTCCCAGTACAGCTGTGAATGTACAGCTGGTTTCAGTGGAAACGGACACACTTGTGTCGGTAACTCAACATCCTCTTACTCCTAATTCTTCTCATTTACAAAGAGGTCATGTGGAAAATGTGTGAATGGTTCACAGAGAAGAGTTTCACTCCCAACAAGGAAAAATGATCAGATAAGATAAGAAAGGAGAAACACAATCAAAAGTTTCTGCAGCAGTAAATTTTCTGGTCGGGATATTTCATTTATGTAATTTAACCAGTGAATACGAGAAATGTAAAACACAATTTAAGATAATTAATCTGTTGTCAAAAGTAAATGATTTTAATTCAGGCAAAAACTGTGTTTTAATCTTATTTTTATGTTTTGCTTTAAGACAATCAAATAATACAAGTAACTTTTGTAATCATATCCACTAAAAACTCAAATGTTATGAAGCATTAAGTCCCAGTCTAATAATTTTAAAAAAAATATTTTTAAATTATCATTATGCTATTTTAAGTTAATCTAAAAACCTGTCGTTTTCTAGGACAGTTTCTGCAGAGTGGCAATAGTTAGAAATACACCTCCAAGTTGGGGGCAGGACTGTTAGTGTGAAGGAAGCCTGCCTTCATTTCCCATCATCCCTTTGTTTATTCTCTCTCCCGCGAGCTTCTATAGCCCTTCACAACCCCAACGGGTACAACGAAAACAGCAAACAATATGAAATCTTTCCAGCCGGACAGATCTGAGCCGGATTCCAGCTCAGACGCGGAAAACAAAATGGATCAAAAATATTACCAGAACATGTTAAAAACATCAACGTTCATTTTAATTGGAGTGGGTCTTTAATATACAATAATTACAGATGGAAATCAAAGATTCAAAAGCAACATTTTGATGACAGTCTTGTGTTAAATCCAAAAAACTAAATATAAAAATGCAGAATTAAATTTAAAAAAAAAAGTCCTAAAGTCTTTACCTACATTTGAATGCTGAAACATTCAGAATGGAGCAAGAATATGAGGTTTTCCCTCCCAAAAACTCAAAGTTTGACTCATTTTTAATGCAAACATCCTAAACTGAAATGTTTTGTTGTTGTGTACTTGATTAAATCAGCCATTTTTAAAACTGGTTTTATTAGATTCTCTGTGCCTTCAGGTTTTATATTTTCACATTGCTTGTTTTCAGACATAGACGAGTGCCAGTACCCCTCCCGGGTGTGTGGACCCAACGCCGTTTGCTTTAATCAGCCCGGATCGTTCCGCTGCGAGTGCTCCCCCGGCTTTGTGTTCGCCGCTGACGGAAAGACCTGCATGGGTACGTCCGAAGTGTTTGTGTGCTCTGACAGCCGTGTGGGTGGGCAGACTGTCGCTTTATGCGGGACTTTCCTTAAAGAGTTTAAAAGCACGGAAAGTTCAAAAGCTGCAAACATGTGTAAGCATAGACTTTGACGCATACATGGACTCTTGGAGCAAACATAGGCTTGAGCCCCTTCTTTAAAAAAACAGCTCTAAATGTTGCTTTTCCTTTAACCACAGTATTTTTCAAACTTGTTCTGTGAAGTTTTACACTGTAATCTAGTTTTGCAGCCTTGAATGTTTCAGTTTCTGTACCTGTAATCTCAGCTCTGCTGGCCTGTGGTTTCATATTTGAACTCAAAGATTACTCGAAACCCCTTTTTTGTTAGATGTCGCTAATTTGAAACATACTTTTTAATATGGGACTTTTGCAGAAATTTAGCATCACATTAAAATATATATATATATATATATATATATTAATAATTGGAAATGCATTAAGGCATGAAGGCGTAGAACAAAAACATCAGGACAAATGTTTGCAAAAGCGTAAAGACTTGTAATAAAGTAGCAGGATTTTATTTTAAAAATGATCTTATGATCTTAAAATCTAGTTGTTGCATTAAAAAACACTGCATAAATAGAGATCATGAGTGAGACGTCCATAAAACATGTCAAGCCACTAAAGTTTGACACCATCATTGATCATATAAAAGCAAACATTTCTCGTTGGCAACAAGAAATCTTATTTTTATGTCCTTTTGATCAGAAAGTGGAACTATAGGACCATTGACTGTACATGAGAACTGGACAGAGTGAGAGAGACGTCACACACAAACAATTATTTACGTCCATTGAACCAAATTCAGTCGCAATTTTTTTCACAATGCAGACGCCGCCACGTTGCAGTCAGACGATGGCAGTTTGCATTGATTGGTCAGAAACTAGAAACCTAAATACACAGAGGATGATTAAGTGAAACAATAATTATTCAATGAGATCAGGTTAGACTGTGACAATGAAAAAAAAGCCCCAAAATAAAAAATTACAGAAACTAAGAATATATAGTTGACAAACAAACCAATCAAAAGTCACAGTCTTCAAATTGACTTTTAAATAGTAAAGAAAATGTGTTGAACTTGATTTCTGAAATGATAACAGAAATAACTTTAAACATAGAACAATATTTTATCTGATTTTGAGGAAAGGAACTGTGATCAGAGTTACTTTGCTCATCCTTTTTTAAAATTTATTTAAATATATATGTAGTGTAAAACTGTGATTCATTTCCTGTTGCCATCATTGACTGTAAGAACTGGACTGGGTGACTCCTCCCCCTGACGTTTCAAACAGGAAGTAACGTATGGCTCCAATTAGCCAAAGTGCTAAAGACTTTTATTAAGAAATAAACATATTTACTCTGTCATTTTATTGGTCTATTAACCATTCTTTCTCTTTTTTTAACATTTTCATGCTACTCCTAGTTTTTGTTCCCAATATCATTATTTATTTTTTTTTGCAGTTCGAGTTATTGAAGTTAAAAACTGACCATTTAGATGCCTCAATTAAAGTGGGTGGTCTCACATCCAACGTTTAAAATTCTGCCAGCTTTCATGTAGGCTGCTTTCAAATAGTAGGGGTGTGGTCATCTAACAAGCTCACTCCTGATTGGAGGCAGTGGTTCCCATAGAAACGACTCAGACCAATCACTGCTTACTGACGTCGTCTGACTCCAACATGTCCATAGTGCAAGAATATGGCGACTCAATTGACTTTTTTTGGTTGCAGCTGAAAGTAAACCATTTCCAGGATGATGTCACACTTGGTCCAGTTCTCTCATACAGTCAATAGTTTCCATGATTTGCACAGATTTTTCTGAACCGTCTTTTTGTTTTAGCTCTACTCTGCTGTTTTTGTAGTAAATAGCAGCTAGCAGGTGTTGTGAAGAAGCTGCCTGTCAGTTTCCTCTGCAGCTCTCCTGTCATGTGGATTTTGCAGAGGAGCAGCGGCCGGTGGATCACTGCAGGAGAGGAAGCCATGACTGTGATGTTCCAGAGAGAGCCAAGTGCAGCTACACCGGTGGCTCAACCTACACGTGCTCCTGCCTGTCCGGGTTTGAGGGTGACGGTCGCCGATGTCGTGGTGAGACTGGCTGACTTTTTCACACTGACTCTGGCAGGTCGTCAGCCTGGACTTTGGGACTTTTTTATATTTATTTAGTAAGCTAAAGGTTGAAACTTTTGTGTAACCTTTTCTTGTCAAGGTTTTTAGAAACCAGCACTACTATCTGATTTTACCGCAAAACTACAAACTTCCACCAATAAGCCAAAGAAGATAAAAATTTAAAGCACCTTTCATGACGTCAAACAAACAAAAATAACAAATATTGGAATTTTTAATTTCTTGTATCACTAACTCAACCCCCTTAAAAAGACGATCTTTTAAATTTAAACATCTTAATGACTTCAGGAGCATCAAGAGTTTATGAGCTTTGTAAAATGTAAGGCTTTAGTCACACTTCCAGACTCCTACATGTGATGTAGATTTGTGGGTAGTCCTACTTCATCCTTTCTTACTCTTGTGTGCTGCATAGAAAAAAAAAATGTATGAACATTTTCACTCTATGGGTTCATGGTCAGTGGTCCACAATCTTACATTTTCCTACCCTTGTAGACGTTTCCCCATTTTTCTCCTGCAGACAGTCCACAAGGGTAGGAATTCAATAAATCAATACAATATGTGTTCGGTTAACAAATCAGGAACTCAGCTTTGGTCTGTGACTTGTTACTGATGCCATCGGTGGGTGGAGTCGACTCATGGAGGAGAATCGTGATCATTCCCCCTCCTTAACTTAATTTTTTCTTAATTGTACGGAGACAATCATAATTAGGTCCTACAATTTTATTATTTTTCTTATTTTTTCGGACTAATGCGGGACAGCAAGTCCTCAAACGGGATCACAGAGAGACAGAAGTACTGCTGAAAGCGTCCATCATTCAGACGCTGCTCCTCACCGTAGAGTCTCTGAATGATGTCATGAACCCAGACGTGATTACCAACGCTTTTTAGAACTCTTTAAAACACATAAACTAAAGAACTAAATGACATAAAATAAATCTCTCAACGTCATCTGTGTCTGCCATGTAGCGATGAGGCTGAAACTTTTGATGGAAGCTCCTCCCACACGCAGAAGGAGCGTTAAGTTGACAAAAAATTTTTTGGACAAACATTGAGGAGCGAATTTGATGCCTTCGGTTTGAGCTCAGCAAAAATCTTTATATCTTTGTTTTACAGTTAGTCGGTTTTAACTTGGATAAAAAGATCTCTTACTTACTTTTGTCACAAGCCACCTAGTGGTTAGTCGAGGAGCTGCGCCTGCCCTCATAAACTTTAGTTCTCAAGTAAGCTTCATCCTGGAAGTCCAGCTGGTGCCTCAAACTTTCAGATGTAGTTATTTTCTCAAAGTGCTGAAGAATCAGCTTCTCTTTAGTATGATGGACACACAAAAAACAGAACCCAGAAACGAAACTTCTTTTACTTTTGGCTTTTCCCATCAGTGAATCAGGAAAGCAAAAAAACAACAAAACAATCTTACAATTCAAACTACATACCAACCACACAGTAAATCATATTTAAAAATGTATATTCAATTATATAAAATGACATAAATCTACTCATGAATGAAGTAGATTTTTTGTGAAATAGTGCCTCATAAATGTGGCTTCGCTGTTGGTGCATAGATCACAAACAATGATGAAAACATCAGCAGAGGAGATAATCTTCAATCCTGTGTGGCCCACGTGCTTCTTATCCACTCCATCCTGCAATCAAGCTGCTTCTGTTTAAGAGGAAACTCTCCCAAAGACCCCCCCCACCGCCCCGCCGCACGGTGACTGTCACACCACCCAGGGTCTGATCCAGAAACATATGCAGATCATTCTTTAGGTTCTGTGGGTTGTGGTTCGGTTTCTGATCCGATCAGTGTGTTTAGAGTTCAGTGTTTGCAACTCAGATTGGGATGCGGTTAAATGCAACAGTTTGTGACGAGATTGTTAGTAACAAGTTTAAAAGAAAAAGAAAAAACACATGATTGAAGTTGGTTCGAAGCATAAAGAGGAAAGCAGCTGCTTTGTGTAGGCAGGCTTTGACAAACAAAGAAATCGTAATTAAATATTAATAAAAAAGATGCTTTTTGTCTTAAGTCTGCACATGTTTTCACACTTTTGAGATCAGTATATTTAATCACTGCGACAGCTGTACCTCGATCTTCAACACAGATGGAGATCATTTTCAGCAGGCAGATTTTGTATTTATTGTCAGTTTATTAATTTATGGATTGTTTTGCTAACAGTGTTAACAAACAATCTCAAAGTCAGATTGGGGAAAAACAAACAAAAATATCATGCACCTCTGATATTGTTCAGGGACCGGGCCAAACGTAGAGGTGGGCCGGATCTGGCCCGCGGGCCGTAGTTTGGCAACTTTCTTTCTTGCAATGAAATGCTGAGACTGAGCAGAAGAAAACACTCCACAAAAGTAGTTTTTGAGTCTATTTTTTGATTTATTAGTGGATCTCTTTCACCAGCCCCTCCTTTTATTTCCCTTTTCTTGTGATAACGAGAAAGCAGATCTCATTATCACAAGAAAACGATCCAAAAAAAAAAGTATTGCAGGCTCTTTTTAGCTTCCATACTACAGGAAAGTTGTGATTTACTTTTTTTGTTATAAAAATGTCCTTTTTTTATCTTTAAACATGATTTTCATTGTTTTGTCTAAATTTTTGACTTTGACAAAAGTGATTTTAAAAAGTACAAATTAAAAAACACAAAACTGTCAATTCTATTTCTTCCAAATTACTTTTTATTTACTCACCCATTGTCTGAGGGCGAGCATAAAGTCCTGGTTCCCTGTTTTGAACTCATTTAATTTTTCTATAAGCCACATTGTTGTCGAACAAACCAGCGTTCCATGGAGTCTTTGCATCTCTAAGGCTGCAGATCCAAAGCTTCACCTGTTCTCCTCTCACCTGTCCAGATGTTGACGAGTGTCTGCAGGAACCCTGCCACCGCGACGCTCTCTGCTCAAACACTCAGGGCTCCTACAGCTGCCGGTGTCGACCAGGTTTCCATGGAGACGGCTTTGGGTGCAGCCCTGCATTCACAGGTGAGGAGCCAGACTCTTTAATCAATCAGATTTATATAAAACCTCAGTCAACCAAAGAACTGTCCAGTTGGGAAAAAAATATAGTTGCAAGAGAATTTATGTGAACCTTTTGGGAGGAGCTCAATTTCTGTATGAAATGGTCACATGATGAGTATTTTTTAATGTCAACCTAAATCACATCAATGGAGAAAAACACTGACTGCTTAAATCACACCAAAAAATGTTTTTATTAAATGCAATTGTGAGTAAGTAATTCCAAAGAGTTCACATACTTTCTCTTGCTGCTGTAGATAAAAGCTATTCCATTAAAAAAAAAAACAATAAAATGTTTGTAAAATACCACAATACATTGTGGTAAAACAGCTTGTGATGGTAGAATGTGAGTTCAAGTCCCTAATTTTGATATAAAAAATGCAAAGAGTTTACAAAAAGTTCACCAAAAAATGATAAGGAAAGCAGCACAGAAAAAAACAGTAATTTGTCATATAAACTGTAAGATATAAATCCTTCAAACTAAATACCCACTTCAATGAAAATTGTATTTTTAACATGTTCTTGTGGCATTTTCTGATGATAGAGGACATTTATAATGAAAATGAAGCTTAAAATTGCATTTTTGAGTATTTATTTATTAAAATCGTTTTGAATCAGGAGCAGACAAAAATCCTGATCCTCAAAGAGATTAGGTGTGTTTGAGATCATGCAGACGGACCCGGCGCTGCGCAGATCACCTAGATTGCGGTGCATGTTGGTTAGTTTCTTGCACTGACGTCAAATGTGCGCCGTCATGAAGTATCGCGAGAAAGGGGCGGGTTCAAGGCGCCTTGCTAAGCCAGCGCAGCCAAAAAATAGGTACTGCGCTGGCTGCAGGCCGTCTTCTGGACTACAAAACAATGCATTGTGGGAAACTGAGTCCACACAGTTATTGTAGTTCAGTGTGAAATAACTGGCGTTAAATGAAGGACATCGGTGTATTTTATTACTTTTTCTGGAAGGTAGTGAATCACTGATGAAAAAATAAACAAGATTTCAAATAATCTGTGGTTATATTTGTTATTGTTGTCTCTAAAACTTAACTTTAATTTAATTTTATTTATTTATTTGGGACAGTGCACATGCAATGAATCCCGCTGCTATTTTATTAACAGTTTTACTCTAAAAGATGTTAAAAAATAATATAAAAGACACAACAGCACAAGTCATACTAGGAGGAGTGGCATATTAACTTTCAGCCGAATGTTAAAGACAATGCCCAACTCCTTGATCTCGTA
>NC_050512.1:29459193-29465687 GCF_002922805.2 Oryzias melastigma
CAATCACAAAATTGAAGCATAAAGTCTCCATCCTAACCCTAGTGTGTCTTGCCTCCTACATAACTGGTATATGAAGAGAGCAACCATTTGTAGCTTAAAAGACACAACTCTGACGGGATTTTTTTTTGTAACCATTACCAGTAAAAAGTGAGTTTCCAACAAACATAAAGCCTCATTTAAAATAAATAACAAATAATTCAAAAGTGAAACATTTACATGTTTCAAAAAAATATAAATCTGTGTAATAATCATAAAAACTGTGTCAGGAAAGTCGTATGAATGAGAAATATTTTGTCTTTTCTTGAGATGAGATCTACAGAATGGAAACCAAAAACAACCTGCCCTACTTTTTTAAAATCATTTTCTCGTGATAATGAGATGGACTCTGTCATTATCTCGAGAAAACTAAATTTGTTTTCTTGTGATAATGAGATAATGAAGAATATACTGTAGCACAGGGGTCCTCAAACTTTTTCTTTTGAGGGGAACATATCTTTTTTCTTCACTTATGAGGACCGGAGTCAGTTAGTAGGTTAACAGAGAAAGTGTTTTCTGATTGCTGTTCTTTCTGCGATTTTTGCAGAGTTTTCTGTTTGCAAAGCACAGTTTTTCTAGTGTTTTGCTAACAGTGTTAACAAACAATCTCAAAGCCAGATTGGGGAAAAACAAACAAACATATCATGCACCTCTGATATTGTTCAGGGGCCGGGCCAAACGTAGAGGTGGGCCGGATCTTGCCCGCGGGCCGTAGTTTGGCAATCCCTCTTTCTTTCTTGCAATGAAATGCTGAGACTGAGCAGAAGAAAACACTCCACAAAAGTAGTTTTTGAGTCTATTTTTTGATGTATTAGTGGATCTCTTTTACCAACCCCTCCTTTTATTTCCCTTTTCTTGTGATAACCAGAAAGCATATCTCATTATCACGAGAAAACGATCCAAAAAAAAAAAAAAGTAATGCAGGCTGTTTTTAGCCTCCATACTACAGGAACATTGTGATTACAAGTTATATCTATTTACTTTTTTTTTGTAAAAAAATCCTTTTTTATGGTTTAAATGTTATTTGAACTTTTGCAAAGTTTAATTGTTTTGTCTAAATTCTTAACTTTGACAAAAGTGATTTTAAAAAGTACAAATTAAAAAAACACAAAACTGTCAATTCTATTTCTTCCAAATTACTATTTATTTACTCATCCATTGTCTGAGGACGAGCATAAAGTCCTGGTTCCCTGTTTTGTACATTTAATTTTTCTATAAGCCACATTTTGATTGTTGTTGAACAAACTAGCGTTCCATGGAGTCTTTGCATCTCTAAGGCTGCAGATCCAAAGCTTCACCTGTTCTCCTCTCACCTGTCCAGATGTTGACGAGTGTCTGCAGGAGCCCTGCCACCGCGACGCTCTCTGCTCAAACACTCAGGGCTCCTACAGCTGCCGGTGTCGACCAGGTTTCCATGGAGACGGCTTTGGGTGCAGCCCTGCATTCACAGGTGAGGAGCCAGACTCTTTAATCAATCAGATTTAAATAAAACCTCAGTCAACCAAAGAACTGTCCTGTTGGGAAAAAATATAGTTGGAAGAAAATTTATGTGAACCTTTTGGGAGGAGCTCAGTTTCTGTATGAAGTGGTCACATGATGAGTATTTTTTATGTCAACCTAAATCACATCAATGGAGAAAAACATTGCCTGTTTAAATCACACCAAAAAATAGTTTTTATTAAACGCAATTGTGAGTAAGTAATTCCAAAGAGTTCACATACTTTCTCTTGCAGCTGTAGATTAAAGCTATTCCATTAAAAAAAAAACAATAAAATGTTTGTAAAATACCACAATACATTGTGGTAAAACAGCTTGTGATGGTAGAATATGAGTTCAAGTCCCTAATTTAGATACAAAAAATGCAAAGAGTTTACAAAAAGTTCACCAAAAAATGATAAGAAAACCGCACAGAAAAAAACAGTAATTTGTCATATAAACTGTAAGATACCGTATATCTTCCAATAATAGCCCCGGCGTTTATTCCAATAATTTGGCAGCCGGCCCGGCCTTTATAAGAGACAGGCATTTATCTGAGACCGGTGTTTATTCCGCCACACACAGAATGAAGATGGCTAATGGGTTCAAACTCGATCACAAAATATAGACAACACTGGATGAACATTTCAATAATATTTCCAGATTTATTAAAATTTTCAGAGCAATAAGGTAATAGGCTACCATTAGCATCAAGAAACTGGGTAATATGACAGGAACGATTTTTCGTCAAGAAATGCTATAAACGCTAGTCTGTTCCAGTCCAACTCTCCCACAAAAGCGTTCATCAGTCCAACAAATTCACTAGGTAACAGGATGAAATTAAAATCAGCAAAAACAGCTATAGAAAAAGAAACTTTCTTTCCGCAACTTTCTCGCCATAATGCCGTAGACGCTGACCGGGACCAGTCCGACTCCTCCCCAAAAGCATCCATCAGTCCAAAAAAAAATCACTAAGTTATGCAATAACGTCCAACTTGGCTCAGAAAACAGCCACGGGAACAAAAACATTTTATTTTTAGAACTTTCTCGCCACAATGCCGCTGGCATTGTACCGGTACCAGCCCGACTCCTTCACAAAAGCATTCACCGGCCCGACTAATCCCCTACAAAACATGAGGAAATGCAACAAGCTCAGAACCCTAGCATGCCGGTACAAGAGATCCAATAAAAACAATAAACAACAGTACTTACCACTATCTGAACCGGAGATGATTGGTTCGTTATTTTCCGGTTCATCCTCATCTTCCGCGTCTTGTGATGACAGCACAGCTGCTCCCGCAGTCTGCCGCGCAGTTTGAAGTTCTGCTCTCCCAGCATGACATGGCTGTGGATCAGATCATCCTCAGATCCATGGCATGCATTGATGATTGGTGATCTTGAAGGATTTTCTGATCACTTCTGGGGTGATTTCTTGCCACGCTGAAGCTATCCACGTAACCAGCGAACGCAGAGCGGGCGCTTTTATATTCCCGCTGGATGTCCACTCTTTATCTTCGTCCCCGAGCATCCACTTGTCAAATAATTCTCGAAGCTGATCTTTGAAGGGCTTGTTCCACACAAATTCAACAACAACCACCAGCCTGAAAGACGCTCTTCTTCTTCTTCTTCTTGTTCTTCTTCTTCTTGTTCTTCTTCTTGTTGTTGTTGTTGTTGTTGTTCTTCTTCTTCTTCTTCTTCTTCTTCTTCTTCTTCTTCTTCTTCTTCTTCTTCTTTGTTTTCTTGCTTAAATGGCAGACGGCACCAGCTTCAGAGTGCAATTCCGCCACCTAGTGTTTAGGAGTATGAATTGGCCGGTCCGGCTACCATTAAAGACCGGCGTCTAATAACAACAGCACGTGTTACACCCGGCTTTTAATGGAGATCGGCGTCTATCAGAGACCGGCTACTATTGGAAGATATACGGTATGAATCCTTCAAACTAAATACCCACTTCAATGAAAATAGTATTTTTAACATGTTCTTGTGGCATTTTCTGATGATAGAGGACATTTATAATGAAAATGAAGCTTAAAATTTGGTATTTCCCGTTGTGAATCAGGAGCAGACAAAAATCCTGATTCTCAAAGAGATTATTTGTGATGCAGAAAAAAGAAAAGAAAGGGGGGCGGGGTTACTCCACACCAATGGCTCCGCCCACAACTAAGAAGTGAATTTCTAATGAACTCCTGTCGCTCTGGAGAAACTATGTCTTTAAAAAAAGACACTTTTTTCTCCTGATTTTGCTTTAAAAAATCGTAATTACATTTTACCACATTTTTGCATCAATTTTATTGACTCATAATGTGTGCATTTTATTCATGTTTGTATGTAGTCTGATTGATTGTTTTACCTCTGTATTTTTATGGCGCTTTTCTCTGTTGATTTTATGTTTTAAGTTGACATTTTAAACATCTATCTAGGGACTACAAATGAAAAATAGCCTCTACGCTCATTCTGAAACATTGCAGTTATTCTTTTAACGTGCACTGACCCTGAGAAATAAACCAATAAATACATAAAAACCGTTGGGAACGCTTTAAAAATACATCAAAAGATGATCGGTGTGCAACTTTAGGATTTATATCAAAGAGGTAAAGATATGAACTATAAAGCTGAAGGATCAAACTTTGGGGAAAGTCCCACATTCTCCATCTGTCTGTCGTAAAAGTGAAACAGAACCAGCAGCACCGAGAGCCCATCACCGCGGATCACCACATGAAACTCTTTCGGTCTGCAGCCTCCTCCCGGTGCAGCATTTGTCTGCCAGCTGCCAAAAAAACATTCGACTGTGATTTTCAGAGCTGTAATCTTTACCTTCAGCACAGCTGCTTCAGCCGTCAACAATGACTGGAATTCCTGCAAGAATTTTTACCACAAAGAAAAGAAGAAACAAAAGAAGTGTTAATGCTTTGATTCAACAATTACGCCTCTTTTGATTACCATTTAATTCGTTTATTTTGCAGTGAATTGCAGTTTTCCCCTCACACTCTGACTGGTTGTTGTGTATTATCCACTTCCTGTTGACCCAAAGCTGCAGCCTCCTCCTGTGATTTCAAGTGTCAGGATCTGAGAGCTAATTACAGCTCCAGTCCGTCTCAGGGTTTGTTCATATTTCCATCTGTTTCATGGCCTCCCTGACAGCTGCAGGGCATCATTTACCGTCAGGACTTGTCACCGCGCCCTCTCTGCTGAAGCAGCACACCTTCAGCTTCCTTTTTCTCAGCGGTCGGTCGCTCTTTGATGTTCGGCCCGCTGTCTGTTGTCTGATTGCCGGGAGCAGACTGTCCCGTCCGACGTCTGTCAGAGGCGACTGTTATGGCTGCTGCGTGTTGTGTCCTTCAGATCAGAGCCGCTCTGTCACAACAGAGATAAAGACTCTCCTGCTCCTCTTCAGAGATCAGGTTTTTTTTAATTATTTGTCTGCAGCTTCCAAACTGTAAGAAGTTTTTCAAAGAAATTCTCAAAATAAAGAAGATTTATTGATTAATTAATGCATGGCACTAATTAAAGACCCACTCCAATGAAAACTGGGTTTTTAATATGGCAAATGTTCTCAAGATGAATATTTCCTTATTCAAATCTTTATGAATCAGGAGGAAAATAATAGCATATTTGTGCATATTTGCACATTAATAGCATATTTCTGTATATATATGCAAAAAATAGTCATTTCAAAAACACTTCCCAATATAAAGTATTCACATTTTGCCAAATAAGATTAAGTTGGTGCACATTTTGAGCACGACTAATGATGAGAGAAGCTTGTTTTGGTTTTGGTTTTGGTTTTTTTCCCTGCTTTGCTCCATTCTGATGGATCCACTTATAGACAAATAAATCCATGAATATCTTTGTATTCGGCATTTTTGTGGCACCGATGATGTTATGTTGGGGGTGTGAGGGGCTTCAACCCTTTGACACCAGATCTCCAGTGTTTATGTTCTTTAATTTACTGTAACTTTTAAACCATTAACATGATAATTCCAGCAGATTCTGAAGGAGGAAAGCACCTTTTCTCCTTCAGGATCTACCGGAAACGGTTGAAAAGTTACCGAACATTAAAGATTTTGTGTTTAAGCGTCACCGATGACGTCTCAGGTGTTAAAAGGTTAAGCTCGTGGGAGACCATGTGAACAGATGAGTAATGGGAAGGGGGCGGGCTTACTCAGCACCAACAGTCCCGCCCACAACTCGGAGGTGAATTTCCAATAAACCCCTGTCGCTCTGCAGAAACTATGTTCTAGAAAGCAATTTTTATTTTTAATAAATTGAAATGTTTTTACAGTCAATCAAAAGTTGTCCTTTTAGTTTAAGAAATTGATTTTTCTGTGCTTCAGAGCGCGAGAAGACGCCCTGTGAGCTGCAGAGAGAAAGCGCCCAAACTGCCGTCTCCTCAGGATCCGGCTTCTTCTCTCTCTTCCGTCCTCGTCCGGCCGTCACTCAGTACGTCCCTCAGTGCGACCAGCACGGCGCCTACGAGCCCACACAGTGTCACGCCAGCACGGGACAGTGTTGGTGCGTGGACGCCAACGGCCAGGAGATCCCAGACACTCGCACTGGAGCCGCCAACACCGCCCTGTGTGAGTCCTCCGCTCCAAAAAATGTTGTATCTGTATAAATATTAGGGGTGTGCCAAAATATCGATATTGCGATATATCGCGATATTTAGTCCTGCGATCGATTCTCGATGGGTTCTCACCGAGTATCGATATTATATTTTCATTTAAAGAGGCTATAGCGCTGAGCGTCTGAGTCGCGCGCCGGAACTATGGGCGCACGCTGCGTCGGACTTTTAATAGCGATGCACGCGCTCATTCGGGAGAAGCTCCGGTGAGATACAGGCTCTGTAGCGCGTGTGTGAAGCATGCCTACCTGTCAGCAAATATCCTCCATCTGTTGGAGATCCAGCCGGTAAGAAGTGACTTTGTCTGAGCGCTAGAATGTCAGCGATCTCTTACTTTCTGTTTGCTATGGGAACTGAGCGC
>NC_050512.1:29466346-29474647 GCF_002922805.2 Oryzias melastigma
TGTAAGTGTTGGTTGGATGATGAGCACTACCTTCTTTAAAAAACGTAAAACTAACAAGGAAACGTGTGATCACAACCAACGTCCATCTCAAGAGCTTCCAGTAGCTGTGTTTCTATTGCACATATGCAAAAAACTGGATCGAAATTCTAGAAATGTTAAAAAAACACAATTTTACAATTACCATTAAATCCTAATTATGCAAATAAACTCAAACCAACTCACACAATAAGTCATTCAAAAACAGGGATGTGATCAATACTTTGATTTACTGCAGATACATCCAAATTTCTGTCACAGTACTAGCGCTCATCATTAGCTATCAAAGGAGACGTTGGCGTCTTCTTTTTTTGACGGTAAGAGTTTTGTCAAAATTGTCGGTTTTTCCTTTAGACAAATTTATTATCACAAATCACATCAGCACAGTGTCTTAGTCAAATGAAGCTCAGCTGCTGTCAGAATCAAGACTTGGAATGACCTTTACACTCTCAACTTGCCACGCCCTCTTTCTTAACGATTCCGACGTCTGGACCTCCGTTTGATGCCGTTTCCTCCCCAGACCTTCAGAGTCCTGAGGGCATCGCCGTGGACCACGTGGCCCGTCTTCTCTTCTGGACCGATTCCATGCGGGACACCATAGAGGTCTCACAGCTGGACGGCAGCCAGCGCCTGGTCCTGTTTGACACAGACCTGGTCAATCCTCGACCCATCGTCACCAACCCGGCGTACGGGTGAGTGTCGGGGGGGACTTCTCCATCTGAGGTTTTGTGTGCTCAGCAGAAACATGTTCTCACAAAAACCACATGCTCTCTTGGTGGTGCGTTATGAGAACGTAAAGATGTGGTTTCTTTATGGAGTCATGTGTGGCGCGTTTCATGTTTGGTTTTATTATTCATAGAATCCAGCGATGTAGAGCGGTAAACAGCCTCATAGCTGGAGGAAATGTGTCAATCAAAACCAGATGTGACTGAATTCAGAAGAAGAATCTCACATGAAGGATAAAACAGGTGGAAAGAAAACTGGATTTTAGGAAAACTTAGGCTTTGGGAGCACAGAAAAATGACTAAAAGTAAAGTACAATAATATATCACAAACATATCACAAAACATAAATAAGAAACAGACAAATACAGAAGAACTGCTCTTAAACTGAGACTGACGGCTGAACTGAAGGAGAGACAGAAAAAGGATCATTTCAAAGTAATAATAAATGAAAAGAATTAGAGATTCTAACTAAATAATGCTTAATGTAGTTTTATTATTCTTATAACTTAAGTTTTGTTGGTTTAAGAACATGAGCTGATGATTTATAATTCATTAGTGTAAATATGTCTATTTATGATTAAGCAATAATAGCATCATTTACATGTGTATGTGGTTGTACTAGGACACCCTATAAAAGTCTGTTTTCACATATTTAGATACATACACATTAATTTGAACATCACTGAGAGATCCAAGGGACAGAACTTAACATAAAAAATGTAATCCTATTTAAATCTTTCTATAAAATGTAATTTCTGCTTTTGTTTAACTGTAGATACTTCACACATAATTTGTTTAGTGTTCCAAAGGTAAAATATGATCTTATATATGTATATATTTTACTCTGAAAGGCTTAAGAAAATCCTGGTATTAACCTTTGAGGGATAGATAATAGATGCCACAAAAAAGTCTCAATGACAGAACGTCGGCCAAAGGAACAAAAATAGCAAACAATAGGCAGGTTAATATCTTTTTTTGTATGAGAAATGTTATAGTGCAATTTTTATTAAGTCACTTTCTTTTTTCTAATTTTTCAAAATAAGATTGGACGTTGATATGTGACAAGTTTTTAAAGACAGAGCAGATTATTTAGGTGCTCCTATTTATTTTTCCTCTTTTACTTTTTCATTTCTTTTATTTTACATTCAGTTCCTTAGTAAGTTTGCTAATCAGAATTTTGTTGCATTATTTATTTATTTATTTGATTGTTTGAAATGAACCAACTCCATTTCTATATAACTCAAAACAGATCTAAGACAAAAATATCTGACTTTGTTTGGTCCTGTTGGTCTCAGGCGGATCTACTGGGCAGACTGGGACAGAGATGGACCCAAAATCGAGATGTCCCAAATGGACGGGACCGAGCGCAGCGTCCTCGTTAAGGAAGACCTCGGGCTCCCCAACGGCCTGACGCTGGACGCGGACAACCAGCAGCTCTGCTGGGCGGATGCCGGTCAGGAACCACTGGTGGAAAGGTTTCAGAGATGTCATTTCACCAAATGACCGATCCGTGTTGGTCTGCAGGAACCCAGAGGGTGGAGTGCATGGATCTGCACCGCCGGCTCAGGAGGCACATAGTCGAAGGGATCCAGTATCCTTTCGCTTTGGTGTCATTTGGAAAGAATCTCTACTACACAGACTGGAAGAGGTAACACACTAACACTCTCGGAGTTGTTTTTTATTTTTCCTGCATTTCAAGTTTAAGTTTCCTTTACGTTTCCTGCAACTTAAAGTGCTGGTTGTTCTCAGGGAGGCCGTGGTGGCCGTGGACCGCCACACACAGGCGGAGACGGAGGAGTTTCTACCACAGAAACGCTCCCGGCTGTATGGCATCACCACCACTCCAACGCAGTGTTCACAGAGTAAGACTGTCAGCTTTCACACTAAGATGTTTGGTCCACACCACACTCTGTTTCCCACAATTAACTGCTCTGTGTCGCAAAAACAAAGCTATTCGGGACTCTGTTCTGTTTGAAGTGAGAATTCACTTGAAAGTGAACTCTGGTGCAGTGCAGCAGCTGCTCCTGCCGCTACGATCAGAGCTGCAAATGACAAATGCAATTAAAAAAGAACACTTTTGTCACACTGCAGTGTTTTTTATTGGTTTTTCTCCTTAGCAACCATTTTATTTTTTGGTCACCCGGGGATGACAAACAAATCTTAGCTAATTTTAAATTAATCGGCTAACGTCAAATTTTTGGTTTTCCTTGGCAACAGTAGATTTTTGTTAACCACCCCTGAATTTCTAGTATTTTTTCATATCATACGTTCTTTGTTCCATTCAGCTTCACCCATGGACTCCTGTATTAAATTTTCTCTACATTTCCAGTAAAACGATGTGCAAGCAACATGGAAATACGCCACTGTTGCTAGCTCGCCACGCTAACACCGTTCAAAATCTATAAACTTTAAAAAGTTAGGAGGCGATAGATCAAAATTCCTAAGTTGGCGCTAAAGGTGACTTTTTAAAAAAAAATTCAAGATGGCGGCCTCCTGTCAAGGTCAAAGGTCAATGAGACTTTGGTTGTGGTTGAAGACTTGAAATTTTGGAATCGCTCCAGCAGAAGTTGTGTTTTAGATTATTGTGGTAAAATGTGAAAATGGCCATCCCATAATCCAGAATTCTTTTGGATATCCTCCACTAGGGCTGAGTATCGATTATAATTTCCAGAAATGATTCGATTCACAAAAGCCTGAATCAAATCAATTCTGATTTTTTTTTTTTTTTTTTAGATTCTATCAATTTTTTTTTAGAAATACATGAATAATCTACTATATGTTTTGAATATATCTATATGAATCTGATACAGTTCACATACTGTAAAATGTAATAATGAGATTGTTAATTTCTTACAGTGTTACATGGATTCTCTAAACGACAAAAATGTTCAGATCATTAACATAGTAAACATTGTTCTGCTTCTCCTGGAGGGCGTTTCAGTTTGGCCACTAGGTGGCGATCACATTTAAGCATTACAACTTATTCCAGAAAAAGAAAGTATGAACAAAAAAACTATGTTTTAGACCACAAATAGTTACTTTAAAAATATTTCCTTAAAAGAGTTTAGAAAATTCATACCTGTGAGTTTATAAAGATGTTCATTTAGTCAGAAATGTATGTTTAGGTCGACTGAGTGTTAGCATTAGCCGTCCTATAGGAAATTGCATTGAACATTAGCATCAAGCTAGCGGATTTTAGCTTTATGTGCTAAATTGATCTATTTTTTGATTAATCAATTTTGGCCCCCTTCTTTTTTTTGTGTGTGTACGTTTTCTCTGGCTGTGATGTCATCATATTTTTTGGTCTGGGTGCTACATACGTTCAAATTTTGGTGATTTCTTTTTGAGTTTGTGACGGTGGCGAAATTCAGCTCAAAAGAAGGAAATGCGAGAAAAATCTGGTTCTTACAGTCCAGAACTGTGGAATAATAAAGGCGGGAATTTAAATTAAAGTGATCCAGTAAATACTAAGTACCTGATCGGAAAAATACTTTAGTACCAGAGCTCCACGGAAACCGCCGCTTTTCTCCTTCAGAATCTACTGGAATTACATTGATTGTGTTAAAAAGTGACAGAATGTTAAAGATTTTGTGCATAAGCGTCACCGGTGTTAAAGGGTTAAGGATGTAGAGAACCATCATCTTCTCAGGAATGCACTGTCTCGGTCTGCTGTCCCAAAACAATGTAGCATCTGTGTGATGCGGAGGAACAAGGCCGGACTCTGCAGCCGCCAACACCGACAGGGTGCACTGCCAGAACCGCAGGACTCCCACAGAGTTCAGCATCCGTCCCCTGGTGGCTCACAATCTGCATAACAACATGTGTTCCCATGTCTCATCCACAATCTGTGCATTAATGTGGTTGAAGCCCTGCGTGTCATAATCGACTGCAGGCTCAGACTGAAGTAAATAACCGAGGCAGATGTGTCTTCAGGGGAACCAGGTGGAGCCACAGCTGCTGCTTTATCTCAAATCCATATTTTCTACAGTCTGCGAGTCAGACATAATAAACACATGAACCTTGTGGAGCGTTTTCTGTCCTTCAGTCTGTGTTAAAGGTTATTTTCGATCCTTGATCTTCTCTCTGTTTCTTCATGTCCCGGTTCAGTCTATAACTACTGCTCCAACAACGGCGGCTGCTCTCACCTGTGTCTGCCGCGGCTCGGAGGGTTCCGGTGCCGCTGCCCCGACGTCCACGGCAGCCGGTGCGTGGAGGCGTTCCCATGAATCTGCAGCTGCAAGAACGAAGACCAAACTGTTGTTTTTTTGTGTGTGTTTTATACTTTTCTTACTTGAACAGAACTCTGATTTTGAGGAGCTTACTGTAGTTTTTAGTCCTTGGAAAGTGTTCAAACGTCAGGTGTCAGTATTTATGATGTCAAAAGTTCCAGTGAGAAAACCCTCCTCCTGTCTGTTAGAGCTGAATTCAAATGTGCCTCATTCCTCTTTTTGCATCAGGGACTCCTCTTTTAAAGGTTTAAGTGAAAAATATCTTTATTAGGAGGTGAACATGGAAAAAAATACCAAATGTATTCATTTCTGCTTTAGATGAAGAACCAGCTACACCTCATTTTACTTTTCTATGCAATTTAATATGAAAAAAATGAATTCTGCTTTTTTTTTCTTTTATAAAATGAAAAAAATAGTCATCTGACTTACTCCTGATGTTGCCAAAGGCTTTAAAACTGTAATGATTTTGTTTTTTCTGTAGCAGCTGGATGTGTTGTTAGCAGTGAATTTTCAATTCAATCTCAAATGTTACCTACTGCGGTGCAACACTGCCCCCTTGTGGCCGTAGAAGCACATTTTTGTGAAACATTTCAGTTAAAAATCAAATATTTCCGTCTTTTTGATCCAGTATGTTTTTCAAACTTTAATACAAAATTGTGCAATAAAAACATTAAAAGGGCTAAACTTATTTCCTCTAACTTGCGTCTGATATTTATTTATCGTTTTAGTCACAACATTTCGTTTTAGTCATAAATTTGTTGTTTTGGGGGTTTTATATTTAACACCCATCTTTAAAATACAAATATTATTTTATGACCCAAATTAAAAAGTATATAATCCTGCTTTACTTTATGAAATTTTTTTTATAAAGAAAAAAAAATGTGTGCCAAAATGAAATGATTTAGTTAAAAAAGTAAACTGTTGCTTGTTTTAAAACTCCTCTTTTTATGTAAAAAAAAGTAAATAGTTATATTTAGAGATGACATTTGCAGTGTTTTTTTATATATATTATTCTGTGTTTTTACCTTTAAAAGAAAATTATTATTGTGAATGTGTGTGTTATTATGCTTGTTTGACAACTAAATTTCATATTTTCATTAAAAATCGATCAAATTGAGGTTTTACAGTTTGACAAATATTCTTTTTCAATTAAAGAAAACTTACTTTACGGTAAAACTCAGACCCATCTCTTTAGAAAAGTGTACTTTTAATGAAATGACCCACTCTGACTTCAAATAAATGTTGATTTTTATTATTTTTTTCATTCTATTCTGTTGTAAGGGGATCTTGAGGGTCTAGAAAGGTGTCTAATTGAATAAAATATTTTAAAATTATTATTAATTAATCAATATAAAAATTAATCTGCTGGTATAAATACAATAACTCTATTTTATTTGCAATAAATAGAGGATTTTGTCTAAAAACAGTGACAATATCAGCTTTTTTGTTTCCTATTTCCAAATTTTTCATTTTTCTTTATAAGATTTACATAAATCAGATGAAATGCTGCTGAAAAAAAGCTTGTAAATCTTCTGAAAATGGGAAACTCTGATCCTCTTTCTTTTTTGAACTCATTGAATGAAAAGCTTTTCGAGACGATTCAAAGTCTGTGTGCAATTCTTTGTTTTTTCTTTTCAGTGTTAGAGTGAATTCAGGAGAAATAGGAGTTTTCTGCTCAGATTCATAATGCTAAGTGTCGTGATTGAAGAGGTATTTTTTTTCAGACTCAATAAAAACATGTTCTTAACTGATCTGTTTCCTGCCGAGTCATTTTTATGATCTTAAGTTTGCTAAAACATGACATTATATCATGGCACTTACACAAAATCTTTAGTATATTCTAACTTTTTAATTGTTATAATGATGAACGTCATTCCAGTAGATTCTGAAGGAAAGAAGCGGCTCGACGAGCCGCTTCTTTCCTTCAGAATCTACTGGAATGACGTTCATCGCGGTAACAATTAAAAAGTTACAGTAAATCAAAGAACATAAACACCCAACACTAGCTGGGATAGGCTCCAGCAACCTTGAATCTGATGGATCTGGAGCATCAACAGTGGTTCATCTATTTTTTTTAAAGAAACATCTCCATTTAATCATTTTTTTTTTGTTAAAATTAACCAAAAATTGATTTATTTACTTTCAAGACTGTTTAATATTAGCATTTTTTTTTTAATGAAACCTGGGTTTTCTTGAAATATTTTTTTATTTATAAATACAAAAAAAGGTTAAATGTTGAGCACATGAACATGATGAATCCATGAGGCACTTTCATTTACATGTGATCATCTTCTGCTGTTTAACAAAGTTCACTTTTTATTTCATATTTCGTCATAAACAGTTTACTGACTCTTCAGCTTGGATTGAACTCAAAGATTTTTATTCTTTTTTATATTATAAATTCAGATTCAACTTTGAAAAACAGCAGAAAAGACAAACTCGTGTTTCTAAAGTCACATTTTCATTCTTTGTTCCTCTGAAATCCAAAGATTCAGAGCTGTATGCAGATTTGATGAGTCAGTGGCGTGAAGCTGTCAGCCGTGTAGAGGAGCACGCCGTGGCGTTGACTCCTCAGAATCCCAGTCCGGTTCTGTCAGGACCAGCGGACCAGCACCTGATCTCCATCCTCTACAGAGAAAAACTGCAGCGTTTTCTGGTCGTTGTTGATCTCAAACTCCACTTCAGGCTTCTGCGACAAACATGAGACACAGATTTGATGAAAACCCTGTTTTAACGTGTTCTTGTAGCATTTTTCTCATGTTTAAAAGACTTTACACTACATTTCTGACTGTTTCTTTGTTCAATCGTGTTGGATCAGATACAAACTGGACTTCCAGCTGTTTCCATGAGTTGGTTGGAGCTGCAGATGGAAACCAAAACGTGAACACGGATTACCTTGGGGGTTTTGTAGGACAGCTGCAGGTCAGCTGCAGGAACCTTCAGCGTTCGGTATAGGAGCCCCTTCACTTTCAGAACATCCATAGAAGCTGCAGAGGAGAAAACGAGCCGCTGAGTTCAGAGTTCTCTGCAAAGCCGAGCGGAACGTCTCCGGTTCTACCTGGAAGCTTCTTCTCTATCGGCTTCCGGTCAGGATCGCTGGGAAACACAAATGTGATCTCTGGTGGCGAGGACAACAGGAAGAGTTTAGAGGAGGCTGTGCTTCCAATGAAAGAGGAGGGAGTAGGAGAGAGGCGGGGCTTACTGATCAGCTGGTTTTTCAGAGTGGAAGGCTGCGGCTTCTTCAGCTCGCTCTCCTCTGGAGCTCCGTACTCTGAAGAACGATCATCAGAAAACCTTCAAAACTAACATTT
>NC_050512.1:29475578-29504222 GCF_002922805.2 Oryzias melastigma
AAAAAAAAAAAAAAACGGTTGTTTTTTAGGATATAGTTTCTGCAAAGTCATTTCGAACTGAATTTTCTTTATATGTCATCAGAAAAAAGCAATTAAAATAACACAATTTTCATAAGAGTAGATCTTTAAGGTTCTGCAGAAAAAGGACATTTTAGCCTTTTTTGTTTTACTGACTCAGATTTATATAAATAATACAAGTTGTTGAAAAACCGTAATATCATCAGTATAATGTTGTATTGAAATATACCTTACTAATGAATTGGTAGAGAAATACATACGTTTTTTTTTTTTTATGTTTGATTCTGCTTTTAAGAGTTCATTCATTTAAAACACTAAAACAAAGAGAAGCGTCCAATACAAACTATAAATGAAATAAATCTCTTTAAATCTGTTCAACAATTCTTCACGTTTTTATAAAATTAACTTCAGTCTCATCATTTTTAGGGAGACTTACTGTCAATGAGTTTTTGATAGCGGGGATGCTGCTTGATGAAGTCGGCATTGGGCTGACCCGGCCCCCCCGCCTTTAGCCACTCCTCCCCAAACATCTTGATGTAGTCAAGCTCCGCCCCCCTCCTTTCTTCAGAGGTGATCTGAAGAAAACAACAGGAAAACACAGTAAACCTCTGCATCATATGTACTGTAGGAAAGTACTTCTTCTCACCTGCAGGGGGCAGACTTGTGCAAGTCTATCAATACATTTGTGTGTTCATAAAAACGCTGAATTTGAGAGTTTAATATTCAACAAATATTAAATAAAAACACGTGGGATTCTGCAGACAGACGGTCACCTTGAAGCAAAACATTTACCTCCATAAAAAAGACTGAATGGTTTGTTTGGGTTGAATGAGTTACCGTGGCAACAGAAACCCAGGTGGAAATCACTCACCGAGCAGTTGTCCAGAATGTCCAGTTGTGCCAGTTTGGCGATGACCATCTGTCTGGCTGTCTTCAGGTTTCTGTCGCTGCTCACAAGTCGATTCCCTTTGCATGAAAGTTTCACCAAACTGGACAGTTTGGCCAGCTCGTCCACCACAAACCACTGGGAGTTGAAAAGAGGTGATTCAAATCAGTCTGAAAATGCTCCCACAGGTGATTCTCTCAGGGTTTCATCCAACACTGACCTCTGAGATGTTGTTGTTTGTCAGATTAAGGATGCTCAGAGCTGGAAACATGACCGTCTGCTCTCCTACAGAGAAACACATGTTTGTGTCATTTCACGTCCCACAAAACACAATTAATGCTAATATTTAAGGTACCAGGAGCAGCATCTTCAAATCGAATGACAGAGATTCCAGTTCCAGAAAGATTGAGGTTCTCCAGCCTGCAGCAGAGAGAACATGAATGTCACAGATCATTAGTAAAAGAACATCCCCTCGCTTTAGGATTCATGTCTTAAAACTGTTCTTCTCAGTGTTGCTGCTTTTTAAGATACAGAGTTTTAATATGAGGTTACTTTTACCTAATTTAACATTTTTAACCAACATTTTTTTACTATTTTATTCACCGTAACATTTTTTTAATCAATAAATCAAAGTATATTATGATGACACAAAAGGAAGATGCTACATACAGTATTATATATATGGATGATTTGTTCATTTATTTGACCTTTTATTGGTTATTATATCTGAAGCAGAACTGTGTGTGACTCAGGATGATTTAGTGAAGCGTTTCTCTCCACTAAACACTAAATAAAACAACAAACTGAGCCTCGTCATGCGGAGTGTACCTGGGCAGAGCAGAGAGACTGAGCAGAGAGTCCTCCACTAGAGGATTGTTAACGAGGCTGAGACTCTTGAGCGTCTGCAGGACGGTCTCTGGTCTTCAGGAGACAGAAAACAACAACACAAACGTTTGTTTTAGGAAGGAAAGAACTCAACCTCGAGGGTGAAGGAGACTAAACGGGGAGGAGTTTTACCTTTGGAGCTCTGTGATGTTGTTTTCTTCTAGAAACAGTTCTTCCACTTGAGGCCACATGATGGCGCACTCCAGGATCTGAAAAGACGGATTAAAGAAGTTCCACTTTGATCAGCTTTTGAACTCTTTTCAAAGCCTTCCAGCGATTTTAAAAAAATATGGATTATGAAGTTTTAAGCAAAAAACAAAAAATCTGTGTCGTTTTCTAGGACGTAGTTTCTGCAGAGCAGCAGGAATTCATCTCTGAGCTGTGGGCAGGACTGTTGGTGTGGTTCAACCCCTTCCCCACTTCCCATCATCCTCATCTGAGAGTTCTCGATTTACATCAGGGGTCTCAAATTCAAAATCTGCGGCCTCCGGGATGATAATTTGTGGGCCCATCTTAATATGAAAGATTACTGTTCGTGCGGTCCACAACACTGAAATGAACGACACTTGCTGTAAGCAGAGCTGAACGAACCAATCACAGTGAGGTATATGACTCTGGAGGGCGGGACATCGGCGGGCTGTCCAGTACCTCACTCATTCATCCATTCCTCCAGTCAGCTGGACGGAGGAGGAGCCATGAAGCTGCATGCCCCGCCCCTCTTTCATTCGCAGCTTGCCGCTTGTCAAAAAACGAGCCACCACCAGTGTGTGAATGTGTGTGTGAATGTGTGAATGGGTCTGTGACTGTGAAGTGTTTGGACCTTGAAGGAGGGTAGAAGGCGCTATACAAGTATACGCCATTTACCATTTCATCATGAGAAAAATGTCACAAAAACATTAAAAATACCATTTTCTTCACAGTTGTAAAGATTTGATGCCAACATTTAGTTTGTTTACATCACTTTCATGAATTTCTTTAAACCTTAATAAAACATAAATATTGTTTTAACAGATACTAATTACACTCTGACATTAACAATTAAGATAAAACTGTGTTTGCATGCCGTGAGTTGATGAGTGTACCTGTGGCCAGGTGAGCCGACACTGGTTGAGTGCGAGTAATTTGAGGTTGCAGAACGCTTGGGTGTGAACTGAAGGCTCTGAGGGCAAAGTTAGCCTGTTCCTGCTACAAACATAAACAGTAAACGTCAGAGGAAGAAGAGCAAACATCTGAGTGGTGCTGAGAGGATTTACTGGAGCTGCAGTCCTTCTAGTTTGTCCAGCTGTTCCGTGATGGCGGCCACGTCCTCCCAGCTGGACAGCAGAGTCCCGCTCAGGTCCAACCAGCGAATGTCTGATCGCTGCGGTTAAGGCGCCGACTGTCTTTCTACAAGCTCTGTAACTGGCAACATCTGCTCATTTACCGAATGATACGATCAAATGTGTTTATAAAGACAAGGCAAGGAAAATGGGGAAATTCAAAAACTGACGTTGCCTGGAGCTTTTATCCATCCAGCTGCAGCTCAAATTACACGTCGGATAAACCAATTATTCAGAATCAGACCCTGGATTTGCAGCAGAGTTTGAACTCACTCACAACTGATCCCAGAAGGCGTAGTTAGCTATTTGAGAGAATAAAAAAGAAAAGAAAATACCTGTTCCTTAAACACCCACTTCAATCATCGTCTGATCTATTTTCAAAGTGTTTCCAAAATCAAAAATCTGTCGTTTTCGAGGGAATAGTTTCTGCACAGCAGCTGGAGTTTGCTAGAAATTTGCCTCTGAGTTTGTTGCCACAGAGCAACCACACCCCCTTTCCCATCGCCCATTAGCTCACAACCCCAATCTAACAATGGTGGTGTTACAAAAATGGCGAGAAATACTGGAGCTATCCAGCCGTACGGGTTTGAGACAGCTCAGATGGAAGAAACAAACCAGATGGTCTAGTCATCTGCAAGAGAAATTGATTTTTTTGTCTGCTCCTGATTTACAACAATTTATTAAAAAAAATACTCATAAATCCATTTTTGAGTTTAATTATCTTTACATATATCCACCACATCAGGGAAATGCCACAAGAACATGTTAAAAACATAAACATTTCCCTGCAGTGGATTTAAGTCTATAACAGTAACTTCACTTCAACAATGTACATTTTCTATACAAACTAAATATAAAATTAACACATTTTTTTCTGATTTATTTGCACTACCTTCAGTTTTGTTCTGACGCACTGAACAAAGATACTGGGAAGCGTTTTCCTGATGTCTCCAGCAGCGCCCGGTCCGTTCACCTCTGAGCTGTTCAGCACCACAGATGGAAGATCCTGAAAACTTCACACAGAAACCCCAAACGTCACAGAGATGTGAGACCGAACGTCTACGACTAATGAGTTTGTACGAGATCATTCAGGAGGAGAAGGGAAACAGAATCCTGCTGCTTGTATTTTGTTTCATGGGTTTATTCCACTTTAGACTGAAATCCTGCTTTAAATTCAGTCCTTTTAAACTTTTTTAATGATCACACATTTATCTGAATGTTTTATGTAAAGCTCTTTCTTATTACACAAACTTCACAACCAAATTTAAACTTTTAGGATGAGATTTTTAGTTTAAAAACATGCATCTAACGTTTAAATCTTAAAGCCATACAGTAAATTAAAATAATAATATTTATGTAACTTTATCAAGCTTTTATAAGTGGTTTTGAAGATCTGAATTAAATATTAGACACTAATGATCCTCCCATTGATGGATCTATTCTGTCATTCATTTTCAGCTTCTTGATTGGTTTAGACGTTTACCGTCTGCTTATTTGGACCACTGATTAAAATATACAAAAATACTTTTGAATTAAACATTTCTATCATTAAATCATTATCTTTAATTATAGTAAATGTAAATAAAGCTAATAACACAAGAAAAAGCAGAGCAACAACAACAGAAGCCTCTCCAGAACACTAACAGACCTCAGACAGAATTATTCTGAACATAGTTTGGACCCGACCCGACTCACAGGAAAAGTAACCATCCAGACATGAATACGTTTCTCATCCACACAAACATCTCACCTGCGCTCCGTCACACCTTTCCAATTCACCTTCTTGCAAGAAACGGAGATGTCCTCACTCAGGACTTTCTCTGGGTTGATCAGATACTCCTGTTGCACAGCGGTCAGGAGGTCCACTCCGAAAGTCGCCTTCGCCGGCCGGACAAAGGAACCACCTTTAGGGTGACTGGAAGAGACACAAAGTCTCAGACACAACAATCTTCAGGTTCTACAGTTTCCTTTAAGTTTGAAGTTCTGTGATGTTCCCGTCTCAGCTTGTGTTTGACAGAATCTAATGAAGATTACCTGCATGTAAAATACTGAACGCCGCTGTGGCTGCCGTCATGTTTGCCTCTCTCGGGGTTATCCCATTCTACACCGAGCCACAGTCCTACAGCAAAAAATGTAAAGATTAAAACCATCAGAATAACTATTTTAAAAGGATTTTTGATTACATTCAATGTCTGGTTTCTAATCTAAATGAATCCAAACATTTTCTACCAGTTTTGTGGATTTTTGGTACATTGTTAACTAAAAATGTGTAGTTGAGGCAGCGTTGGCTGGCCTGTTTGCAGATGCTAACGAACAGTTCAGACCTCCAGAAGTATCAGAGCACATCTAACTTATTCACATTAGGAAAAAGGTAATTTTCCCCCTGATGGTCTGAAGAAGTCCCACTCTGATCATCTTTTGATCTATTCTCAAAGTGTTCCTAGTCGTTTTTTTAATTATGATTATGCTGTTTTAGGAGAAATAAAAATAATTTCTAGGACATAGTTTCTGCAGAGCAGCGGGAGTTCATTAGAAATTCACCTCTGAGCTGTTCGTATGGACTAACTCCACTCTTCTCCAATCATCCCCTTGTTTACACTCTCTTCCACTAGCTTACAGCCCTGTATGCCCACAAGATAGCATTAGCGGTGCAGCTAAAATGGCGAGCAATATTGGAGATATCCAGACATGCAGTTTTGATTCCAGCTCAAACGAGGAAAACAAAGATCTGTCTGTCTGTCTGCCATTGGATGCATCCGAATGGAGCAGAGAGCCTGTGGAGTACATTCTTTTTCCAACAACATCTTTGCTTCTGCTCCTGATTCACAACAATCTATATTTTAATTGTTGTTTATGTTAACTTCAGACTGAATGGGTACATGTAGCTGTAATCCTACCTGACGTGGGGGGCACCGGGCCCACATACCGGACCGTGGCTCTCTCCCCGCCGCAGAACACTCGTCTCCCCACCGCGTCCACAGGAACCTCCGGCTCTGTGTCTTCACTGCCCATGATGGAGCCGTCCTCCCGACAGAACGACCCGAACCGCGGAGACCCAGATCAGAACCCGGGGCGTCAGTTGTAAATTAGTCCAAAATATTATTTTATCCCATAAAATGTTAA
This sequence comes from Oryzias melastigma, assembly GCF_002922805.2. NCBI lineage: Eukaryota > Metazoa > Chordata > Actinopteri > Beloniformes > Adrianichthyidae > Oryzias > Oryzias melastigma. Next base: position 29,481,810 of record NC_050512.1, read on the forward strand.
TTTATATACACAGACAAAAGTACAGCGTTTAGTATTGATTTGATTCAAAAAATGTCTAAGAAAATGTCAACCAAACGTCTGATAAAAATGTTTATCATCGTCCTGTTGCGTACCGGAAACGACTCATTTCGAAGTTGTACTAACTTCCTGTACAATAATCTTACAACGGTGATATTATTTAGATAATTTGGTCATTTTAAGTTTAAATGTTTGTCTTTCTTTTATGTTTTTTTGTTTTCTGGGACTTTATTTTTTATCTTAACGTGTACTACTGTTTATTTAATTTAAAGAAAGTGTATAGGAACCTTGTACATTTGTTTCACGGGGGACCTCATTTAAAGGAGAACTTTAGAGAGTTAGTAAAGAAAACGTGCGAACGCAGCATTTAACATGTTTTAAAATGTATATTTCAGTTACGTGTTTATCTGACAGTTTGCATTGAAAGATATTTATTGGAAATTCAAACGAAAAACCGCTTTAAGTTTGGCAGTAAGATTGGAATCTTTGAAAGAAAACCATGAAGAAAAAGGGTCAACGCAGGTTTGTTTACACTTATTTTCCCTAGAATAATTTTCATTAAAAGTTAAGGACATACACATTGAGCTTAAACGTTTGTGTATGTAATTAAATTATTGTTTATAAGAGGTAGAAAGTAGCTGTCCTAAAAAAAAAATTAAGTATATTATTTATGTTTTATAAGTGCGTTCGTATAAGTAACGCGATGTTGTATTGTTATCAAAGATGCCTTCTGTTATTTTGCAATAACTATAATGAAACTATGAATATTAGATGTGAACATAAATGAATGTAGTTATTACAAAGCTAAAAGTGCATCAACGTCCTTATAATGTTGCTTTTGTTTCATCCTCTCCTGCGTCTCTCCTCAGTGGAGATCCAGCATCCGGCCTGCAGTCCTCTGACTATGTTGTGGGTCAGGTGTCTGGTAGTTTATTTCAGCAGAACTCTGCTGCTTCTGGGTCCCTTTCAGCTTTGTTCAGCACAGCCGCTACATCATCATCTCTCCTGTTCCAGCCGGCTCCGAAGGTACACGAGGTTTACATCAAAAAAAGCACTGACAAGGATTTAAAAAAACAATTCTAAAAATGTAGTTTTCTTTGTATTAGATGCTGCACCGTACCAGGTAAGTTTGAACTGTAACAAATGTATTTTTGATTCTGGCAGCTGATTCAGAAGACTGCAGAAAAAGAGGAGCTGCAGAAGGGAACTGCAGATGGAATAGATAAATTAGGCCAGGAGAAAAAGAAAAAGAAGAGGCCTCCTAAGGAGAGCTCCGTGGCAGAGCAGAGAGTGGAAAGCAGGTATGTAGCTTATTCACTTTTCTGTTTTGTTCCTTTTCTGATTAAAATTGTATTTTTAGGTGTTTTTAACATGTTCTTGTCGCCTTTTTGCTGATGTTGGTGGAAATATATGAAGAAAAATAAGCTTTAAATGGTTTCAGAGTATTTCTTTATTTAAAATGTTGTTATTTGGGAGCAGATGGAAAAAAATGCCATTCCTGAAAGAAGCTCTGCGCCAACTCTCCCAAGTCAGAAGCAAATTTCTAATCAATTCTTGTCACTCTGCAGAAACTATGTCCAAGAAAACGACATTTTTTTTTTTTATTTAGGCCAAAAACCAGCATAATCATAATTAAAAGTTCACTGGGAACACTTTGAAAATAGATCAAAAGATGATTGGAGTGGGTCTTTAAACATCTCTGTTTTCGTTTTCTTGATTTCTCACTTCAGAGAGAGCGGCTTACAGGAGGCAGATGATGATGAACAAGATGACTTGTCAGTGAAGAAGAAGAAGAAGATGAAGGTGATGGAATTGGATCGGGAACAGGGCGCAGAGTTCTGGGTGCTGAAGAGGCAGCAGCTGAAAGCCAGGAAACGCGAGGAGGCAACAAAGACGAAGAGGACGGTGTTTGTCGGCAACCTCCCCGTCACGTGCACGAAGAAGGTCCTTCTACAGGATATTATGTGCTTTGAATTAAAAAAAAATCCCTGAAGTCTCAGCTATCTGTTTAAATAACATAAAATTAATATCTTAGACAATATTTGAAGAATTATTTGCAAATTTGAGTTCATATCAATTGCATTCATGCAGCTTTACTGTGTAAACTGATTGCTGTTTTAGAAGTATTGATGACTAAAAACATTTTCAGGGATAATCTCTGACCTGATCGGAGCTCAAATGCATTATTTACTGGTTTGATCTTAAAATATTGTTTCTAATTCTTGATGTCAATTTGTTTGTTGTTTTTGTTCTGTGCTCAGATGTGATTTGTGAAACCTTTTTGTCCCTCTTCAGACCCTGTTGAGTCTCTTCAAGGATAAAGGATCCATTGAATCGATTCGCTTCCGCTCTCTGGTAAAAACACAAACTGAACCGATCCGTCAGCAGGATTTAGTTTCTCATTTTGACCACGTGTCATTTCTTCTGTTTATCCGCTGTAGGTCAGAGAGGATCCCGGCATGTCTCGAAAGCTGGCTACTATCAGGTAATTTTGATCAAAATAATTTCATTTTCTCATAGATGAAAAATAAATTTTAGATGAAGTTCACATTTCTCGGTACGTGGTGTAAATATAGTCTAAAAAAATCCTGACGAGACAAAAATTTTAAACTCACAAAAAAATCATAAAACTTTATATTTTTAATCCTACAGATTACATTTTTTTAATATTTTCACATAGATTTCCCACAAAAAAGAAGAATATTTTGGGATTTTTGAGGAGAACATTTGAATGTTTCATTTCTGGCCATTAAAACAGCATGTCTGAGTCTGATATAGAATAGAGTTTTATTATAGACGGAATGTCCAAATGTCACCACATACACACACAGAAGATATATTTTGTAATAAAAATATGAGTTTTAATATCTTAAAAAGAGACGTCTATTTCCGTATCTTCACATTGGGGAGTGGTAATGAAGAATACTGTGTCTGATGTTGGTGAGAGTTAGAATGATTTCATTCTGTTTATTCTGTTAACTTTATTCATTCTTTGTTCATTCAAGCATTAAGATGCTGAATAAATAAATAAATATGATTTTTTTAACCAGCGTAGACAGGACATTGGACGACAAATAATGATCTGAGGATCAAACCAGTCAAGGAGGAGCTTTCCGTCATCACTTCAACACCGTAGCCTTTTTAACACACTTGATCCTCCATTATTTTTCCCCAGATCACATGATAAAGTTCGTTCTAAATTCTGTTTTTTACTCGTTCTTGTGGCACTTTCTGATAATGGAGGACTTATATAAAGAAAATTAAGATCAAAATTGAATTTCTGAGTATTTCTTTATTCAGATTGTGAATGAAAAAAGTACAGTTGATAAAAATTTTGTAGATTTGACGTTGGACTTAATGCATTCACTTGAAGACAAATGAACGTCTTTGTTTTCCTCGTCTGAGCTGAAACTCTACGACTGGGTATATTACTCAGCGTTTATGTTGCACCGGGGATGTTAGGTTGGGGGTGTGAGGGGCTGTAAGCCAGTGGGAGACTGCTTACTCTGTCCTAGAAAATTACTTTTTTTAAATTTTATTTTGGCTTAAAACAGCACAGTCATAATTGAAAGACCACTTGGAACACTTTTAAAATAGATGAAAAGATGATCAGAGTGGGTTTTTAAACACTGAAATGTGGTGCACCACAAGGTTCTATTTTAGGTCCCACTCTTTAATTTTTTGTGTGAAGTAATAAAGAGTTTTTCTGGATTGTTTTTGTTTTTTCTTTCTAAAAAGTAGGTTAAAACGTCAGCTCCACTTCAGTTGTTTCTGCTCAAAAACTGATCTCTGGACCGGCAGTTTGGTTTCTGCTCTGCTCTCACACTTGTGGAAACCTCATTTTAATCTGGATTATCATGTTTCATCCAGGAGATTCTTTTTTGTTTTTCAGACGACAAGTTCATCCGCAGAGGAAGAGCATGAACGCCTACGTGGTTTTCAAAGAAGAGGCGGGAGCCGTCAAAGCTCTGGAGAGGTGCAGCATTTTTCGGACATAATCCCAGATTATAATTTTGCTCAATATTTTGCCAAAGTTTCCGAGCGTTTCACTTTGATTTAACAGCAACGGGGTGGAGGTGGAGACGAACTACAACATCCGAGTGGACAAAGTGACGGACGGCTCCTCTGTGAGTTTAAGAGCAACTCGATGAGTCGACAGAAATCCGGAAATCTGATGAGAAATCTTCTGTCTTGCAGCACGATCACAAGCGCTCCGTTTTTGTTGGGAATCTGCCGTTTGGTGAGTTGTTGGAGGACAGAAATCCTAAAACACTGTAAGATTTCAAATATCACGAACTCGTGTTTTTGCAGACATAAATGAGCAGGCGTTCCGAAAGCATTTTGAGACCTGCGGGGCGGTGGAAGGAGTCCGGCTGGTGCGGGACCAGAACTCGGGACTGGGAAAAGGGTTTGGATACGTCCTGTTTGAGGTACGATGAGTCCAAATCATCAAGTAGATTTATTTTTAGCCATATATAAGGTTTGTGTTTGGGTTTTTTTAGTGTATCGTTATCAAATGTCCTGTAGTGCTGGACCGAAGGACCAGATTGTTTTTGTGATTCTTCTTTTTCTCTTTGAGTGAGAGTGTTGCCCTCGCCACAAACTCAAAAATTTGCACTCACCTTGTATCTGGTGAAAATGAATTTTGGGCAGCAATGACCCCACCCCCAAAAAGATGACATCACAGCAGGAGAAACCATTAAAAAACATAAATGGGTCTAAAATATCTTATGCAGCTCAAAAAATGTTTAAATCTACTCACGAAACCTAAACACACATGTTGATTATATCCAAAAGAAGCCTAGAAATTATTATGGGATGGCCACAAGACTCACGACTCTGTTGCTATTTTGTGGTAAAGTGGGAAATGTTTCAATTTTCGCAATTTTGTACAATGATGGGGGACAAAAAAGGTTTTGTTCAAGTGATCTTCACAAAACTTCATAAACACGCTGCCAAAACCTAAGTTCAGTTGACCTTTGACCTCAAAACGAGGCCGCCACCTTTAAAAACAATCACCTGTAGTAGCATCTACAAGTATCTTGGGGTTTCGATCCATCACCTCCAACTCCTCGAGCGTCATTGGTAAGGTGGGTGGTTTTAAAAAAATTATTTCTATCACTCGCACATTTTTCACCAAAATATTATGAAAATTGAATAAATTAATTCTTTAGTCTGGCTTAATGAAACGATATGAAACACGACACAAAGATCTTAGGAATGTGGGCGTGGTTAATAAAAAGTTAAGTTGCTAAGGAAACTCAAAATGTTTTTGTTTTTTTAATTCTTCTAAGAATGACAAAGTTATGTTCATCACTCCCCAAAAATAATATTGTTGCTATGGAGATAAAAGCCACCATTTTGAAAAAGTTTTTTTTTTCACGAATGTGCGTTTCTGACCTGACTGGCAGAAATACGAATTGGTTTTTGTCCCACCGTGTTGCAAACAAAAGTCACAATGTTGAGATCACAATGTCCTAATTTACAAACAAAATGTGAAGTGTTAAGAGAATACCTTGATAATTTGCATATAAGAATATTAAATATTTGCTCTTGAAGATATATTTTTGCGTTTGTAGTATAAATGTTTTCAGGTGGGTTGTCTCTCATTTTACTTTCTCCTTACCTTTAATTTTGTGTTCATAAGTTTCAGTTTAATGTTAATTTCCACCGTGTCTTGTTTTTAAGAACTTGTTTGCCTTTGTCCAAAGGAAAAAACAAAATTATTCATAAAATTAGGAGACACTTGATAGGATAGAATCTCGACCAATCAGCATGAACCCTCTTGTCTGTGATTGGCTGTTTGGTCTGACACATTTGTTACGCTAAACTGAAACTTATGAACCCAAAATCAAAGATAGGGAGAAAGCGAGATGAAAACAATTGTGTTGGAATCCCAAAAATGTTTTTTTGAAGGCCAAAAAAAAGTTTTTGAAAGCAAATAATTCATATTTTAATTTGTAATTTATCGAGTTTTATACTTAAAGCTTTACATTTTGTTTGCAAATTAGGATATTTTGATCTCAAACCTGTGAATTTTGTTTACAATATTAAAGGAGTGAGGGGTGCGCAGACGGCACAGACGGGCTGTACAGCACCACTCGCTGCTTTAGTTAAGACCGAGTCTCCCTGTTTCAGAGCGCAGACTCAGTGGAGCTCGCCCTGGAGCTGAACGCCTCCAAGCTGGAGGGACGCTCCATCCGCGTGAAGAGGTCCGTGAAGAAGGAGAAACTGAAAAACAGCAAAGAAACCGCCAAGAAACCCGGAAAGAACAAGAGTTCATGGCAGGAGAAAACTCCCGGACGCTTCAAATCTACCAAGAAGTTTCTTGGCAATCAGCAGAAGTCAGAAAAAAGCTCCACGTCCTTCAAGGGAGAGATGGTGGATCCAAGCAAGAAGCCTAAAAAGAAAAATCTGAAGAAGAAAGGAAAGCCGAAGAAGAGCGTTCATATCTGAAGTGTTGGAGAGATTTCTGCTTTTGACAGAAGCTTCAGTTCTACCGGTTCTTCTTCCGTTCTCTCGGACTCCATCGAACCGTCTGTTCACTAAGAACATCGCAGTCACAGCATCCCAGAGTTCACCTCTAAACAGAACGAGTTTGACTTTTTCCTGATCATGTTCCGTGTTGCATCTGCTGGCTACGTTTCAAACGTGTAATTCACAGAAAGTTCTTTTGTAAAAAATATTAAAATGTTTTTAAAGATTCAGAGTACACTTTCCTAATGTTATAAACTTTATAAATCAGAACCACCAAAATCAAATTGATAAAAAACAAAGGATACATATGAATTTGTTCATGTTTATAGATATTTGTTGGCCAATGGGAGGCAAACGTGCCTCCATTGGTGGGAGTGTCAAGAAGGCACTGGGTCCCATTATTAGTCCTTGTTATGACTCAGCTTGGATTTGAACTCATGACCTCAAGGTGGACGCTCTACCACATGGCCACTGAGTCGGTGTCCTACATGTTTTCCAACCAACCCACCACTGAAGCTCCTTATTGGCTAAACACACCTGATCAGGTAATCAGCAGCAGATGAGGCTGGAGAACCATCCGGAGGCCGGCCCTCGAGGCCTGGATTTGAACGGCCCTGGTAGGCTAACCTTTTGCTAGCGCTAACCTTTGTTTTATTAATTTGAAACGTGTCAAAGCCAAGGCCCGGGGGCCGAATCCGGCCCTTCTGGTAATTCTATCCGGCCCTCCACATCATTTTATTATTGATGACCCGATGTTATCTTGCGTTTATTTGTAACTTGCAGAATTTTGACAAAATATGTTTTTATGGAGAGTAAAATATTGAAAGTTATTTAAGGTTTAAGTTGATTTATTCTGGAATAATATTCCTGTCTGTTTTTATTCATAATTACGTTAAGTTTCACTTTTAAAATTACAAAATGTAGTTTTAGTGTTCACTAAATGTTTATCCTGTTCGATCTAAGGTGTGTTTGGATTTTGCCTCCTGTGCAATTGAGTTTGACACTCCTGATTTAAAATATGCGGTAATTAAAAGTTCTGTTATTAGAAACATCCAGATCCCCACTCCCAAAATCATATGTATATATACACACAAATAAGCAACTTTTATAAAAAAAAAAACAAAAAAAACAATGAAATGTTTGTTAGCAGAAGTTGAAGCTTTTAAGTCTATTAAAAACCTACTCCAAAAAAAAAAAAAGTGCCTTTGGTGTTTTTAACATGTCATTGTGGCATTTTTCTGATTATGGAGGACGTATTGAAGGAAAATTAAACCCCAAATTTTATTTCTGAATATTTCTTCAGAAGAGCGCATTTGTTAAGTAGGAATTACACTGTGTGCCACAAGCTCTGTTCACCGCAATGTGGAGGGAAAGAGGGGCGGGGTTAAGTCCACACCAGTGGCCCCGCCCATAACTCAAATTTGCTCTGCAGAAGCTACAATTTGGCTAAAAGCAGCATAATTTAAAAAAATCACTGGGAACCTTTGAAAATAAATGAAAAGATGATCAAAGTTGCAGCCAATCTCTGCTAATCAGAAGTGAACCACTCTCGTTTGGGTGATTTGCTGATCAGAACCGTTCAGGGTCAGACGGGTCAGACCTCTGCAGTCCTTTGTTTCTATTTACAAAGACACACATGCTTTCAGAACAAACACACGACATCTCAGGAGACTTTTTGAATGTTTTATTTTCCCCAAAAGGGCCATCTTCTTTTATCTGAACATAACCTGTTTTTTTTTTAAATCACTTTAAAAAAGTGTTTCCAAGTTGAACTGAAAGCAACAATAACTGATAATAAATACTCCAAGTATCCAGACGACTCGACCTCTGCCGCTCTACAGTTGATGTCGTAGTGAAGATGGTTGGTACAAACATGTCAGACTTCAGAGTGATGCTTCCTACACCCTGAAGGAAGGAGTCCAATTACAAATGACTTCCTGTATTTTCCAGACTTCTGCACGCGTGAACATTAAATTCATCACATGATTTTTTTCTGATACCCCAAAACGGGTATTTAATGTTTAAAATAACCGACACTGACAGCATAAAAAACTAAATCCCTTCGTTCCACCCTGGTGGGAAGTGAAGGCCGGAGCGGCGGAGTCACCGGACGGGCAGGCTGGAAGGATGGAAGAGGGTACATGAGGAAGAGGAGGAGGAGGATCCGCTCCTTATTCTATATCGTCCTCGCTCAGGCTCTGTGCACTCACGATGCGCTGCGGACACAACACACACAGATGAAGCGCTGGATCGTCACGGGAACGTAGAGATGGACGTGGAGTACCTGACTGATGCTGGGCAGTTTGGTGAGCAGCATCTGGAAGACGGGAGGAGGCAGCGTCTGCTGCAGCACCTGCAGCAGCTGCTGAGGCTGACCGCACACGGCGATGGCGTTGGTCAGGTGATCCACGCCGTTCTCGTAGTCTCCTGTGGGGACCAGCACCAGAGTTAAAGCGCTGACAAATTTTGGCTTGAAACAGACTTTAAAACAGTCGTTTATAACATTTTGTATGCCAGTTTAATGTTAGATGATATTTTCACGGACCGGTCTGAATCAGATGTAGCTTCACTTTGAGGGTAAATCTTCGTCCTCTGCAGCAGATTTGAACTTTATTTGTTCACTAGATTTCACAAGAACCAATAAAATGTGATATAGATTTTCCCATGACTGTCCAAGTAAAACTGGACCCTTTTCTAAATGTTTTGGTCGCTCAGTCCAGTGAAACATGTGAGGCGTTTGTCGTGTGAAGGTTACCCTGAGCCAGAAGCTCCTCCCCCAGCTGGATCTCCTCCAGAAAGAACTTCTGCACCGCCTCTGCATCCTTCAGGTCTGGAAGCTGCAGAGAGGCAAACATTTAACCAAAAGAAGGAAGTCTGATCAAAACCAAAATAACAAACATGATAAAGACGCACTTCCACACCATATAGTCCTTGTAGGTTACGGAGTGGAGAGTAAAGGTGAACATGGTCAATGTGTTCCTCTTTAATTCTAACTAACATATTATACTATTTGTATAAGCTAGCTACAGAAAAACAAGACTTGTTTGTATATTTTTATAAGAATTATCCTAAATTCCAAGACAAACCAGAATGAGGTCACGAGGAATCTTCAAACATTTGCTGATCTGGGTTCAGAACATTGACTGAATACAGAAAACTGGATTGAGTGACCCCTCTCCCCTCATGTTCCAAACAGGAAGTACCTGCTGGCTTCAGAAGACAAAATCCCATAGAATTCTATAGAGAAATAAACAGTTATTACTGTTATTCTGTTGGTCAGAATAACCGTTCTTGCTCTGACATATATTTTTCTAAAAACATCTTCTTGCTGATCCTAAGATCTTTTTTTCTAAATATTTTCTTTGTCACAAGTTATTTAAGTTTTAAACTGACATATCAAATGCTTCAGTGAAGCACGGGGTGCCCACTGGCCCACACCCCAAACACTTGATTGACAAATTCTCCCGCGCCTGTTTTCAGTGGACTTAGAATGAGCTTCCTCATGACTGACAACAGTAGTTGTCATAGAAACGATGTCTCAGACCGACTCGGACCAATCACTGTCATCTGGCTCCAACATGGCGACGTCAGCATCGTTGAAAAATGGCGACTGAATTGTCTTCATTTCATTAGACCCAGAGATAAGGCACTTTTTTAATGGGTGGCGTCACACCTGCTCTGTCCTGTTCTCTATATATAGTCAATGGTTCTTTCCAGTTCTCTATTAACAGTCAATAGTGCTGTTCAGTTCTCCATATACAGTTAAATGTGCTGTCCAGTTTTCTATATATTGATGGTTTTGTCTGGTTCTTAATATACAGTCAATGGTTTCCCAGTTCAGTTAATTGTTCTGTCCAGTTCTCTATATACAGCCACATTTATTTCCAGTTTTCTGTGTGGTGTCAATGGTTCTTTCCAGCTCTCAACATACAGCCAACAGTACTGTTTAGCTTTCTATAATGGTTCTGTCCAGTTCTTCAACTAGAGTTAATGATTATGTCCACTTCTCTACATACAGTCAATTGTGCTGTCCAGCTCTCTATATAGAGTGAATGGCTCTGCCCAGTTCTCTATAAACAGACAAAACTATTTCAAGTTTTCTGTAGTGTCAATGGTTCTTCCAGATCTCTATATACAGTAAATGTTTCTGTACAGATCTCTATATACAGTTAATTTGCTATCCAGTTCTTTAACTACAGTCAAATGTTCTGGCCAGTTTCCATTTACAGTCAATGGTTCTATCAAGTTCTTTAAATAGTTAATTGTTTTGTCCAACTATCTATATACAGCCAACTGTACTGTCCAGTTCTCTGTATACAGTCAACTGTTCTGAGTACGTGATCACTCTCACCTTTGACAGGCCGGCCCTCTCTTTAGCTGCTTTCTGTTTTCTTCTCCCTAAAACACAAAGAAAAACATACAAAATGTAAACTATAAAGGAGCTACAGCTCAGCTTTAGCTCAGTTCTATCACTCGTCAAGAAAGTAGGTTTTGTATAAATAACATTTCATCATCTGCATAAAGCTCAACACCAGCCAGACTGAGAACAGCAGAGACAACAAACGGCTCAGCGAGGTGGTCAACCAAAGGTCAACAGGTGGAAGCTCCTTTAAAGAAGCTCCTCTAATCCTTCACAAATGAGAAGCTTTGAACAGAAAGAGTCTGCAGACTGCAGCACGTCTGCACTGCAGTGATGCTGTGAGGATCTTCATTTGGCTGGAAGCCCAGCTCTCACTGTTAGCAACATCTCTATGAATCTGATTGCATTTCTTTTTTTCTGCAGGCTGAGCTTTTATTTTTAAAACCAGACTTTTACAAGTCAATTCTAATTAGTCAAACCCAATAAAAGTTAATGAGTTAAAGCCTCAAATGGGAACAATGATTCTCTCCAGAGAAACTTGAATGTTTACGTGAGCTTCACTGCAGATATTTAGTGGTGATCAAAAAGCAAAAAGCAATCGTCAGTGAGTCAAAGAGGATCCATTTATTGAGCTAAAGGAAAACAAAGGTTTTTTTTTTTAGCAGAAATACTCAAGGTTGAAGTAGGTTAGAGTTCAAATAGTCAAAAATATTAGTTCCTTTTAAAAGAATTAGAACACCTAGTGTGTTCACTCAAATTACAATATATTTGGATTGTTATAAATTATAACAACATTATATCATATGATTGTGATTTAAAATCGTACATAATTACAGGCAAGCCAGGCTTTATTTCCTCATTATAATTTAGCACTAAGAACCGGAAAGGCATGTTTACCTTTAATATACGCCGCAATTTCATACTGCTAAATGGTGTAGGATGGAGGGGAACACAGAAAACCCTAAAATAAAGTATTTATTGTACATTTTAGTACACAATGATGAAAATCTCACAAAGATTTAGTACAAGATAAACGTTTCTCCAAACACAGTGTATTAAATTTGCTGCTTGTAAGTTTACAGCTAATGTGAGTTTGATCTGGAATCTAATCTCACTGAGATTTTTAAAGTTTACCATAATTAATTCAACACAAACTGTTGGTTTGGAGCGGAAACGTTATTTCACATACACGTCAAAGATGAAATACTGCAGGTTTATGATGTACTCGTGATCCAAGCTGTACTTGGGATATTACATTTATAGTCTATGAATTACAGTAAAATGTATGACATGTTTATGATTTTAGGATACACAATGCAGTTTAACAATCCAGAGAAGATTAGATATTCACCTTTTTTCTGTTGTATGAAATGAAAGACTTTTTTATAATTTGTTTTCATTGATTATTATTTTAAAATTGGAATTTGTTGATATAAGTCCATCAAAACAACACTCTAGATCCTGTTAACTCTACACTTTCGGCAAATTAATAACATATCTAAACTTGTAAATTGACATGTAGCCATATATTCAACATTAAGATTCAACAAGTTAAAATCATAGCAAAAAAGTTAGCTAAAAAAAATTAAAATATCACAATTATACGTGTTTAATTGAAGTTAACAACCAACAAAAATACATCATTTGTTCTCCTTTTTATTATCATAATCACCATTGTTGTTAATACTACTGTGTTTAATTATATCACTTTATTTTCCCCTTCTGTACATCTGCTTGATTCGTATGTAACCTTGGTGGGCGAAAAAGCAGAATGAAACAAAACTACGAAAAAAACAAAACATGTTTTATTTAATTTAAGACTAAAAAGACATTTGAGGGCTGTAGTTGAGTCCCGGACGTGATGAAGGTGAGGAGGAGGGAGGTCAACACTCACGTTCCCGCAGCCTGTTCTTGAAGTTGGGGTCACTCCGCCGTTTTCTATCAAAATAGATGCAATAACCGACGAGCAGAGCCCCGCAAACGCCCGCAGCTATCGCGCTCGTCCTGCTGCCCATCATCGAGTCCAGCAGCTGCTCCGTTCCGGGAAGATATCGGTATATTTGACCGTTTTTGATTCCCGGTGTAGCCCGTTTCTGTCAGGCGGCCAGCGAGGCTGAAGGAAGGAAGGACCCCAAAAGGACCCCGCGGTCTGACAGATTGTAGCCGACCAAAGTGCCTGATTAAAATGTACAGAAATCGGGTATTTTATCATTTTTTAACAGTTTGAATCAACAATTTGTAACATATTTGAGAGCTATCGTGAGTATAAAACAAATATAAATATTTACACCCGTACATATTTTTTAGTATTTTTATATGTATAATTACTGTAGCTTTTATGTATGTTTTTTTTTAATAGGCTTGCTATTTTAACCTTGAGTCCGTAATAATAAATTATTCTATTCTATTCTGTTCTATTCTATTCTATTCTATTCTATTCTATTCTATTCTATTCTATTCTATTCTATTCTATTCTATTCTATTTGAGAATTACAGACAAAAAATGAATGAATGCATACAAATAACACAGAACATTTAGATAAGTTTATTTGGCCCTTTTAGGAAAACTTGTTGAATAATTATAATAATAGTAATAACCATAATAAAATGTTTTATTGCAAGGATTGGACACTTTTTAACTATGCCACCAGGGGGCAGTAGACAGACCAGTATGACACAGCAACTCAAACCATTTACTAATGTTTTTTTGTGTTTAAAAAATATTTTGAAATAAAAAGATGCTGATTTACTGTATACAATTGATTCATCTTATATAAGCTACATGCAAATACATTTGCATTAATTGTATTAATCTTTGTGTTTCCAGGTTAAGAAGAATTTCTTTAGTCAGAAATGTGAAGTCTGACAGATGCAAACAGGAGAGGGGAATGTCTGCAATCTTCCAGTAGGGGTAGCTGTGGTTCTATTGCAGAGGTCACAGTGCACACACGCACACACACCAATACACAAACACAGTTTTACCAGCTGTGCGTGTGCAGACTCTACATCCTGTCAGGCTGTGATATCTTGATACTGAGGCCTGTGTGTTTTCAGGATTTAAAAAGACAGCTCACCGACTCCAGCATGAATGAATGTTACACAACACTGAAATCAGAGAGTGTGCATCTTTCTGGGTGCACCACAAAACTGTGGCAGCCTCATGCACTGTTAGAGCACAGTCACACGGCAGGAAAGGACTGTTTACTGTTAGTGTGAGAAGATTGGCCTTGTTTATTTAAAACAGCTGACAAGTGACTTCTACCTGACTCCTCCGAAGCATCAAATGATCTCTAATCTATTTTACGACAGAAATTCACTGAAATTCTTACATTTTACACCCATTCATACATTTGTCTTTTCTTTTATGTTTTATTTTATAGTCTTTTGTTGAGATTATTTTATATTTTCTCACTTTGCTGTTAATTGAATGTATTAATTTGAGAAAAAATGACAGCACTAAATCTAAGGGATCAGATAGCTGGACATGTTTCATGTCTTTCAGTGTATCTTCAGCACTTCCTGGCGTGTGTGTGAAGTGTGTTTGCTTTGGCAGCATCCTGTTCTCCACAGATGGCAGCTCTCTGTGTGAAGTCTCCTCTGACAACTGCCAGCAGGCCCGATCCTGCACAGACAAAGAGGATGAGAGGTGTGTGATGACACAAAGTGGAATCTGTCAATAAAATTCAAATACCAGCACACCATCAATGTGAATTATTTTGTTTTTAATTAATCATATTTAAGGCTTGTCCTCTTAGTGTGGTCATGATTTTAATATTTTGTTCACCAATGTTTATAACAAATGCTGTTTGGGACTGACGTATGGAAATCAGATACATTTTTAAGTTAAATATTAGAATTGGAATTAAATATGCTTGAATTGTTTGAGATACATATTTTGTTTTATGTTTTTATTGTTTTAGCCTAAAACAATTCCACATTTTTATAGAGTTTCTTCAGTATTTGTTTTATTTTAACCTTTATTTTACCAGGTGAAAATAATTCCAGTAAAACATTAAATATATCTTAAGACTCCTAAATAACACACACGTTGAATATATTCATAGTTATTTAACTACTTTAATCGAGTACCTTTGGTATGTTTCTACTTTCACTTACAATATATTTGTGGAGAACATCTTCTCTGAAGCTACGGACACGTATGTGACACGTGTTTAAGAACATGCTAAACGTCAGGATCTTGAACGTGCATTTAGCCCATGGTGTTCACATGGGACAAGCAGGGAGGGGCTTCTTTGTCTTCTTATTTTTCTATTTACTAACTCATATCCACCACCTACAGTTGAAAGAGGCTGGTGCAAATGTTGCTCCAGGCTGTTTTCTTTTACTGCTCTACTCCGATATATGAAAGACTTACATTTAATCTCCTCCCTGATCAGTTTTCAAATATTTGTAAATTCTGCGAATTCTATTCGTCACTACCAAATCTGAGTCCTGATTGGTCAAAGTTCAACTGGTTAAACTTTCAACACGTGTTCAGTACATGAATGTTTTTGTATGTAAAGCCCAAAAATAATCAAAACTTGCACAATTAAATGAAAGTGCAAGATTTTTTGAACGTGGAAGCCCAAAACATGCATTTGCATAGACTTTTCATTGGAAGAGGCTGCTTGAACACGTGTTGCCAACGGTAAAGTGAACTTTTTTTTTTTTTTTTTTTACTGAACTTTAACCTTATTTTCAGAAATATAAGAAGATTAAATGTCTTTCATCCATGCGTAACTTTGGGAAAGTAGTACAAAACAGTTAAAATTACAAAATCTAAAATGAGCTACAACATTTCTGCATCGTCAGAGTGCAGGAATGTTGATACTTTTAACTTTAGTCTTCTCTGTATTTTTACATTAAAGTAGTGATTTAAAGATATGTGTGGTATCTCCAAAATAGTTTTTTTCCATTGTTTGCTTGTTGTTTTTCCCTAAAAAATCAGTTTCCTTTTAGTTTTCACAGGTTAAACCTGTTTTCCTGATATGAACATAAAGGTTATTACATGATTTGTTGCTCAGTATTTGGCAAACAGCATTAATACCCTTCTCCTTTACTTTTATCATCCAATGAAAAGGAGACGTCTGGCTGTGATGTTGCTCCTGAGCTGCTCGAGTGTGATGAAGCGGAAACCAAATCCTCTCTGTGCGACAATCTGTCTGCCGCAGGAATCAACTCCTGGGACTGTTTGACCCAGTAACCTCTGAGCCTTTCAGATCGACCAGAAGGTACCTGCACTCTCACAAATCAGCTTTACTCCTTGGCGTGTCAACAGAGGCTCTGCGATCAGATGTGATTGATTCGCTCTTCCTCGGTGGCTGTGGCACAGATTGGAAGGTTGCGGCTTTGCTTCCCGCTTTTCCCATATTCCAGATAATCTGGGTAGCACCTGAGCGTCAGCTCTGACACCATCAGTATGAATGTATGAGTACATGGGTGAATGGGACTTGTGATTGCAAAGCATTCTGAGCTTTAATTAAAGTAGAAAAACCTTATATAATCATCAGTACATACTAGTGACTGTATATGAGAGACCCTTCCCCTATGGGCTCCAAGAAGCCAAAATCCCAAAGACCTCCATAGAGAAATAACAGTATTACTCAGTTATTCTATTTGTCAGAATGACCATTCTGGATCTGATACTTTTTTGGTAACATGTTCTTGTTTATACTCATTTAATGTCTTTAGTGCAAGTTGTTCAAGTCATTAACTGGCCAAAGTAGGTGGTGCCTGCTGCCAACCCCCATGTCCAATGGTCAAAGCATTTGATTCACAGATTTCATGTAGAACCCTTCTAAGTGGTAGACAGACCGACTCGGACTAATCACGGCTTACTGACGATTTCTAGTTCTAACCTGGCGGTGTCCGTATTGTGAAACAATGGCGACTGAATCGAAGTCATTTGGTTGGAGCAGGAAGTAGGTCATTTTTTATGGGTGACATGACACTGAATTGGTCCAGTTTTCACATACAGGTACAGGTACATGTACATGTACACATACAAGTACACGTACAGGTTCACGTACATACGTACATACAGATGACGGAGCCCCTGACCTGACATGGCGAAAAATAATCCTAAACCGTTCCCTCAAAATAATAATTAGTTCCCACAAAATAATAATTCTTTCCCACGGAGTAATAATTTATCTCCAAGAAATAATGATTCCTTTGAATGAGGTACGGATTGGTACAGATAGGTAGACAGAAAGACAGACGGACGGTCCTTCCAAACATTTGTGTCTGGGTTTATTTGCAGGTGTTCCGACAGATTTAATATGACTCTCCAGCCAAAGATACATCTGCGTATTAGTTCACTCTGTTTCTCTCTTTGTGTTTCCACTTTCAGTATTAGGTAAGGTGTACAGCTGTGTAAGAAGACATTAGCTTTTAAGAGATGGCTCAGTCCACCTCTTCTGCTTGTTATAAAACACTTAGAGCAGTTATTCATCACCACTGGATTGAATAATAGAGCAAGAGCCGCCAAGTGCTCCACACATCTGAATTCAATCTGGAGCGCGGCAGTGTCTTTCAGAAGAAGGCGAAGCTGAGTTCAAAGTGTTGTTTTCCAGGGGGAAAAAAAATCAAACATAAAAAATCTCTATCCGCTCGTCTCACAGAAGAGCAAAGGTTCAGATGAAAACCACAGGCCTGGCTGCTTCAGGGGGATGGAGTCGTGTGTCCGTTCCCCAGTTATTTTTATCTGCTCTCTGATCCATTACCGACTGTACGCACTCTCCAGGTGCAGCATCCTTTTATTCTCAAATCACCAACTGGAAGAGAGAGAATGAAATTACAGCGCGCCGCTGGCTGTAATTGTTTGAGACGTTCTTCTGGTCAGGCACAGAGGACACTGCAGGAGGAGGGACAGGAGGACGACGGATGGTCGGAGTTACCATTGAGAGAAAAAGCTCCTCCAAAAGGAGAGCATCACTGCTGCTCCAGGTATGACAGGGAAGAAGCTGGGAAGGAGAAAAGAAACTAAAAGATAGTCAGTGTTCCCTCATTTATGGTGGGGGATAGGTTTCATAAATAACACACAAATGGTGAAATCCCCAAAGTAGGATTACAGACGCTTTATGGCTGTAAACTCCTCACTACACATTTCATGGAGTTTGTACAGTGTGTCTCTGTACAGGAGACAAAGCATGGATGAGAATAATTGACAATGTCAACAGCCAACCAGGACACAGTTTAAAATAAATAAATAAATAAATAAAGCATCTAAAGTTCTGATGGGTGAACCATGACATAGAGAGGGAACACTCTATTAAGTCTTGGTCACCATAAGGGTCGACCCATATGGGGGCTAAAAGCTTTTGTCTTTAGAGACCCACTCCAATGAAAATCCTCTTTTTCATGGTTTTAACACATTCGTGTATCAATATTCTATATAAAATAATTTATTTATTTCTGAGTATTTCCTAATTCAAATCGTGTTGGATCAGAAAACCAGATGTTTACACTAATGACTCCATTTTCCTCGTCACAGAAGGCCTCTGGCTCAAAACTGTACGCCTGGATTGATTCGATATCACTCATCATTATTTTTGTGCTGTTGATGTTAGTTTGAGGCTATAAGTTTGCAACAGAGTTGATCCAAGCCAACAGTCCCGCCCACAACCCAGAACTGAATTTCTAATGAGCTACAGCCTCTGTGCATAAAATGTGTCTTGAAAACAACAAAAGCTTTTTGATTTTGGGCTAAATCGTCATAATCATAATTAAAAGACCACTGGGAATAATTTTACAATATAAAAAAATATGGTTGGAGTTGGACTTTAAGATGTCTTGCGGTTCCCTTGTGCCTCATGCAGCCACCATAAGAACGCCATGAAAACGGAACGAACCATTGTCGTGAGTGTGGTAAGTGTATGGTGAAGTATTTCTAAGGATCATTTCAGTTACACAGACCTACAAGTGATGCAGTCGTGGTCCGAATCTGAATTCTCCCTCTATCTATCCAATTGTAGGGGCATTTGGAGGGGTAAGGTTGTCCGAAATAGTTCTTTGAAGGGCCAACCCTCGTACGCACTTTGCTGCACAGGAGAAGAGCTTTTCTTCACATTGGTGAACTCTGAAGTACATTTAATTGTGAGTAATGACTTTTTTTTAGTATGACCTTTTTAAAGTGACAATGTTGTTGTGTATATTCGAGCGCTAGCAGCTCTGCAGTAATGTAGCGACTATTGATGACATCATCGAGTGGGAGAAACGTCCAAATTTGAAGTCAATATTTTTGCGTAACTCTTTGGAGAGCTAAATGTAAGGGTTAGGGAATGATTTGGATTCTGCTACACTAGAGCCAATAGTAGATGCAAGTACTGGCTCTTTACTGACCATGTGCAAAGTACACAAACTCATACGACATATAAACTGTTGTGGGATGTGTACACAAACTACACTGTGATTGTCTTATTTCCTCATTCCTAACATCCGTAGAAAAACATGCACAAACATGTTCTCTCTATGGCTTCACTGAGTGGTCTACAATCTTAAAATTTCATACAGGACACCTGTGTACGTGGTACAGGCTTGCCAATTTTTCACCTGCAGACAGCCTGTTTCCATCCTTAAAGGCAGTTGTGACATTGCACATCAAGTATGAGACAAACCAGAATCCACAACTGTATATACCTCTGCAGATACACATGCAAAATGATGGAAGGACGTTAAAATAAGCATTTTCTACTGTGGAAGAAATGCCGCTTTGCACAAGTTATATAACATATGGAAAGAGGAGTTTTCATCAGCTCAGACGTTCAATGTTTGATCTCGTTTTGGTACTGGATCCTTTTACATCAACCGACGGAGCTCTCGACTGAATGTTTGCAACCAAATTCACTTCTGCTCCATTTTTGTTTAAGTTTTCAGCCTCAAATGGTCAAAATGATTGACTACAGAAGCAACATTTGTTGAGAACTTGATCTGACTTTTGTTGCATTCAATAACAAATGGGAACTCACAGTTACCAGCGTCTTTCTGTTAAAACAATCAAAGGAAATGGCAGCAAGAGGTCAGGTTTCCTAGTCGGTCCAAAACCGCAACAATGGTGGACATTGTGAGAACGTCAGCCAACATGTGTGTGTGTGTGGGGGGGGGGGGCATCGTACCTAAGCCTCTTGCCTGAGCAAAAGCTGGTTGAGCTGCAGATGGAGACGAATGTGGATCCTACATGAATTCAGCAGCGTTAACTCTATGAGGTAAAAAAATATGGAAACCATACGAAGAATGAATCATGGTTATTCGGTCAGATCATCTGGGCTGCATTTTGTTACCGTTTGGAGCCCACAGATGAACCCACATGGGATCCATCTTTGAAGCCCACTTTGTAAAGATGGAGTAACCAAAACTTCAATGAACAATAACCCTTTTATATTTCCATTCTGATCAATTTTTGAGTTTTCCCAACAATCCAGATTTTCTGAAAGATTTAAAACACTGTATTTGTTTAAATGTAAGAGACATATCTGTTTGCTAAAGGAAGGAAATGAATGACATTTTCCAGTCAGAATCTATTGGGTGACAACAGGGACTATTGATCTCCCATCGAGTGTGAATATGTCTGTTACCGGCCTAACATTAATCCTCTGGGGGTCGTTTCAGGATGAACTGGATGCTTTTCCTCCCTCTATAACATATAAATGCATATATCATTGGTGCAGTTGGCCCAAAGACAGATTGGTGACCTTGTCTGGAGAGTCCATCAGTAGCTAGGATAGGCCCCAGCAACCCTGAGACCTTAAAACGGATAAACGTCCCACCCTTATCATCTTATGATCTTTTGTAAAAGCAGTGCCAGTTGTCTTTTGATGATAATAATGCAGTTTTTATACAGAATCAATAAACCTGTGTTGTTTTCTAGGACATAGTTTCTGCAGAACTGCAGTAGCTTATTAGAAGTTTGCCTCTGAGTGGTGGGTGCAGTTGGTGCAGAGCAAGCTCGCCCCCCTTCCCTTCCTCATCGTTGTTTACACACTCTCCCGCTGGCCTACAGTCCCTCACACCCACAAATTAGTGCAACAAAAATGGCGAGCAATCCAAGAAAACCAGGACGTATATCAATCTAATTGTCTAAAGTGAAGCTTGTGACCCACCTAACTAATTTTCTACATCACAAATATTATTTTTTTCCAAGAGCATTTTTTGTCTGCTCCTTATTCACAACAATTTCAATAAAGACATACTCAAAAATTCAATTTTTAGGTTAATTTTCTAATATAAGTATGTCCTCCATCATCAGAAAAAAATGCCACTAGTACACGTTACAAACACCAAAAACACAATTTTCATTGCAATGGTTCAACATGTGAGTTTGGAAAATGTCTCTCTTATGTTAGAAATGTTCTTCACAGAGTCTGGTTCTGCTGGACGGTTCTACCTTGTCTTCCATTTAGCTGTTCCTGAGCTGTTCCTCTCCAAAGTTACCTTAGCATAGTAAATACGACAAACGCACTGAAACTCTCCAGAGTGATTTGTTATTTAAAGATAATCTGCATTTGTTTGAAATGATCCAAACTAAACTGTATGGCAACAACCTTCAATCCTTCGGAATAAAGTGGATTTTATTTTATTTTTGTTGTTCTTGGTGTAGCTTTTTAAGACGACCTCAGTTGAGAGTTGGCACTTTATGGGAAAAAAATCTGAACTGAATTTAAATGTTCACGCTGCCATAGCAACACATCCTTTTCACACCAGTAGAACCCAAATGTGTTGGCGTGTCATGCATGAATTACCTTTACAGTCCCACTGTTTAACATTTTGTGACAGAAATGGATGGAGTAACGTACACGCAGAGTCACATTTAACAGAGAAACAAATGTGAACTGGCAGCCACCCTTTAACAGATGGACGCTGACAGGTGCAGCGTGCCCTCACCTCACATGGAGGTCCGATCCAGCCCTTTCTGGGTGGGGTTTGCCTGTCCTTCTCATGCATGTATGTGCAGATTTTTCTAGGTATTCTTTCGCCTTCAGGCTGTCGGAAAAACACGCGTGTCAGGCTGATTAATGAGTCAGAAGCGCCTCAGAGGGGTGTGTTGTTTACTTCTTTGTGGCCCTGATGTGGACAGGTGACCTCTGATGGGTGCGCCAGTCATCTGACCGGATGACAGCTTTGATAGGTGCCAGCAGACCCCTTTGACCCCAAAAAGAATGAATATTTAAACGGGAAACAAAATGATCTGGAGGCTGGGTTTGTGCTTTATTCTGAGGATGCTCCACATATTTATGGAATGTTGTTTAATCCAATCATTTATAATCTTGTGTTGGTAGCATCATCAAAGAATTTGGTCAACATCTTAAAGACAAACATTTTTACGTCTTGCTGCTGCTCTGATGCACCCTTTCCACAAGCCCTGCCATTTTGTTCACCTGGCAGGTGAACCCAATGATCTTAATCAACACTTGCCAGGTATTTAAGACAGAGGAGGCCTCACCAAGGCAGGCAGGGCACAGAGTAGGAGGCGGCTGAGGTTGAGGTTGAGGTTGAGGTTGAGGTTGAGGTTGAGGTTGAGGTTGAGGTTGAGGTTGAGGTTGAGGTTGAGGTTGAGGTTG
>NC_050512.1:29504604-29517555 GCF_002922805.2 Oryzias melastigma
GAAAAAATGCTGTTTGAAAAAGATTTGAGAATAGATCAAAAGATGACCAGACTGGGTCTTTAAGTTAGAATTTTAAAAGATTTAATGCAGAAGGATCCATTTACTTTCTTTGATGTTTATTTCCATCAGTTCTGGTAGAGAACCTTTAAGAACCTTCTATAAATTCTCTACTTATCAAAAAATGAAATAAATATTGTTATTTGATGCTGTAAATATTTCAAAATGTCCATCATGACATAACAGAATATCCAACCCTGGTCTCTATTTCTGTGTCATTCTGTGCTATGTTGGGAGTGCAGCACCTACACAATAAGCCTGCACAGAACACACAGCTGTTATGTAACACAGTGTCCATACAGACACCTACAAGTGCTGCTCACCACCAATCACAGCGCAGACTTGATTTTTTCCATGACGACTGGTTGCCAAGGAGAGTTTCCTCAGCAGCTGCTGCAGACACAGAAAACCCCAGCGAGCTGCTGTCTGATGGAAGAGCAGGCTTCCAGATTCATGAGTTTGTCTGACACAACTGAAAAAGGATTTATGAATAAAAAGATGTAAAGAACTTGATTAAAAACAAAAGCAAACCCAAAATCTTTATACAATTCAGATTTACCATTAAAGTAAAAATCCTGATGCTATCAGGCATGTTTTAGTAGATTTTAGTTGAGTACTACACATTAGCATCACCATTAAAAGAACAATTTCTGTCTTTTGGCACCAAATATAACATCATGTGAAAAAAAAAAAATCATTTTTTGCCAAAAAGCTTTTGTATTTTTAATTATATTTAGATGAAAACAAGCAAGCATGTTTTGAACATCCAGATCAAAAAAGTCTACTTTAAAAATCAACTGGTCGATTCAAACTACATGATGGCTGCAGTTTAACCAAATCTCAGAATCTTATTGGTTGAAAAAAAAGAGCAAGAATAAAAAAAAAAAAAGATGGTAAATTAAACTGTTGCACTGCATAAAGGAGGAAGAGTACATGTGTGCACTCTACTGACAACCAGAGATAAACATTTTTTTTCCATACAAAGTTGTTTTTAATATATAATACTTTTTTTCCCAATGCCCCTTTAGGGGCTCCGTATAATCATGTGTGCAGTTAGGCAGAATTTTGGTTCAGATTTTATGGATTGTTGGGTGAAAAAGTCCAGTCAGGTATGTTTATTGTAGAGGACAAACCTGCTACATCTCAGCGAGGGGATCAATCTGTCACTGAAGCTGCTCTCCAGGGCAGACAGGACTTCCTGCAGGGGATGGGATACGTAGTCCAGCATGGATGTTAGTTTATCTAGGACCTGTCTGTCACCCATTTCCTAGAAGGATTTCAGGGTTCAACCGAAGACAGAGCGGCACTTTGTGATGCTGCTGCTCTTGTACACGACGGCTGAATCATCAATCAATCAATCAATCAATCAATCCGAGTTACAGAAGATCCTCAGGAGTAACCCCTTAACTCCAAAGGGCCGCAGTCTCTGCAGCAGATACGACCTGCTTTGTTCCTTTGTACAGTGCATAAATATGTGTTTATATTTCATTCACGCAGGAGAAAAGTGTCACTCCTGAGAGGAAATATTCACAGATTTCTAGTGGAGTCCTCTCTCCAAACCCTGTTGTCCCATCAATGATCTTTATCCCCTACAAAGTGTTCATCAGTACCTGCAAGCGATACGAATCAGTAGTTAAACTGCATTTTTTTGTTGTTTTTTTTTCATTTTTCTTGTCATGTTTGTCCAACACTTTCCAGTTTCTACCATGTTTGTCACATTTTCCCAGCATTGGAGTCCTCCACAAACTGATTTTTATGAATTTTTATGGATCCAGTTGAAGTGTTATCTACAGTCTGACATGATGACATCATGATGTTGGCAGAGTCATTTCTTGTATTTTATAAAACTATTTAACAGAATTTTCAAACCATTCCAAATTTTGAAAGAAAGAAAATGAGTTTTTTTTCAGAACAACATTTTATTGCAATGTTGTATTTCTCTGTTTTTTTTAAATCCATTTGAAGAAAGGAAATCATTAATCGAAACAAATTCTTCTCTGATGTAAAATGTTATCGTACACCTAATTGGAAAAATGGATTTAAATGAAAAGTTAAAGTGAATGGTCAAAGGATGATTTCATTTGATGTGTGCACAGAACACCTGTGACCCACCTGTGAGGACATCTCCGATGAGTCCTTGACACTTCATCAGCCCCCATACATCTTTCTGAGGATCACTTCTGCAGCCATCGTCCTTCAAACGTCCCCGCATTAGCATTTCTCTTTTGCTGGTGAGCACAGGCTGCGGTCACTATGGTTACGTGCCCGTATCCCGCCTGATTGAGCGATGGCAGCAGCTGAGGATGAGAGGACCCTGAGAGGGAGGGGAGGAGGAAGGCGGGTAATTTGGCTGAGAGGGTCAGTGATAACGAGGACGAGTCGCCGGGGAAGCGGCGTGCAGCGCAGACGAGGCTTCTGCTGATGAGCTCGTTCAGAAATATTGACCTACGCCGTTGTGCAATCACCTTACGGAGAGGATTTCTGGAGATGAGCAAATAATCCTGAGAAACCTTCAAAACTTTTTTGAAGAATCGGATCTGTGTGGTGGTGAAAGTTACAACCACCACGTCTCCAGTCTTCTGTGTGCTGATCCCAAATCCAAATAAATGCAGGGAGTGGGAGCCATGAGGGCATCTGCTGTAAAAATCAAGCCAAATAATGTGGGGTTTGCTGTGGCAACACATGCAGAGGGCAGCCAAAAGAAAAACAAACAACAATTTTGTTATTTTTTTGTGCAATCATTGTCAGGGTTTCAAACGTGGATTAAAGATTTGTTGTAATGGATTTGGAACAAAAATAAAAAAGGATCCAGGCTGAACTCAAGTGTTTTTTGGGTGTACTGCGTCCCTTACGTTCAACATCCTGCAGTAGTTGAAGTCAGTGAAGTCGTCAGCATTCATTTTAACAAAATTCTAGACGTTATAAGACTGACAAACTCCTCACAACACACTTTCTACAGTTTTCTCAGACAGACACGAACATGTTGACACTCTTTTTCTTTTTTAAACTCTCAAAGTTCAAACATTCATAGAAGAATAAGTTCAGTTTTATAGAATAAAAACAAAGATCTGATCACAATCAAAGATTTATGCAGATCTGGCAGAGTCTGTACATGATAATTCTGTGCTGGAGACACAGTAGGGAGGAGATTAACATCAGTCTACAGCCGGTAAGGATGCAGAACACAATGCATTGTGAAAAATTAAAAGCATGTAAAAGAACACTAAAGACTTAAATAGAGAGACTGCAACAGTTATGGCTGATGTTCTACTCTTGGGTTTGTTTATTGCAGGTTGGCTGCCTGCATTATCTCCTTTGGTTTCAGTATTTAGGGAAGAGTCTTTTTCTGTATTTGGTCTTCATGTTTGGTTGTATGATCTGGAGCTGTTGGAGTCGTCCTGCATGGCTTCATCTCTGCTGCCTATCCATAACAGTTGTAGTGAGGAAACATCTGAGCCTTTCAAAACTACCCTCCGGTGGAGATTTAAGGAGCTGCAACATCTGATATTTTCGAGTTTTTACTTTAAACTTTGGAAGATGGGAGTAAAATGATTGTGTTTAATATATATATATATATATATATATATATATATATATACATGTATGCTTTTGTTGTTTTCTTTTGTAAACAGTGTTTCTGAAAGCCATCATGCATGCAAGTTAAAAATATTTTTGATCTATTTTCAAAGTGGTCTTTCAATGATGATGACGTCGGTTTTAGCCAAAATCCAAGAACCTGTGATGTTTTCTAGGACATAGTTTCTGCAGAGTGGCAGGAGTTCATTGGAAATTTACCTCTGAGTTGTGGGAGGCACTAATGGCTCAGAGCAACCCCGCCCCCCTTCCCAGACTACCTCTGAGAGCTCGGAGCAGGGAGCTAGTGGACAGCCCAGAGTATTTTCTAAGCCACAAATACGCTCTTTTTTAAAGGACATTTTTTTGTTTGCTCCTGATTCACAACAATTTGATTAAAAAATACTCAAGAATGCAACTTTAAAAGTAATTTTCTTATTGTATGTTTTCCATCATCAGAAAAATACCATAAGAAGATTATAAAACACCAAAAACATGATTTTCATAGGAGTTGGTCTTTAAGTTGCAATACAAAGCCTGATACTTTTACAGTAATAATGTACTACTTTGGTGACATTAAAAGAAAACATAAAAATATAAAAATACTTTTTGTCCTTAAGGCGGAACGTGATAGTTTGGAGCTCCGGGAAACGACCTCCCTCAGCATGATGCTTCAGTCTGCCTCTGACCTTTCCTCTAAAGGGCTTAGTCTCTCCTAACCGACTGTGAAAGAGGTTAGGAACATTGACATTTGCGAGTCATTAAAGTCACATGATTGCCTGATGTCTCTGGATCCTCTGGGGTCATTGAGGTCACGGTTCATTGTGGTCGAATCACGTGGAACGCTTTGAACATTCTTCATGTTGCTCTTCGTTCTGGTTCTTTTCTGGGTTTTTTCAGCGTCTCGCTCTGGCTTGGAGACGTTGTTTTGTTTTCCATTTCTCCAATAAAATCAAAAGCATCATACCAGATTGGATGATTTGAAGTTCCGACTGAGTGGCTTTCACATGAGTCATAGTTTGGATGAAGTTCCTCTGATCGCTATATGCTGGTGTGAGCGCCGTCAGTTCCCACGCTTCTCTCATCAGCGCTGCTGAGAAATCATCTGCAGTCCTGCTGTGTAGAAAAAATACCAAAAAGTTTTCTCCTCCGGTGTCTCATCCAGTCATAATAACTGAAATTACACCTTTTATTTAAAGTCTTTCTGATAAAGTGCACTTGGAAAGGATCTGGACTCCAATGAGTTGTAAAATCAATCTGCGAGCTTTATTTTTTTGTGGTTAACCAAATGCTTTCATCTGAACGGCTTCTGGCTCGACCTGCAGGCTTTGCATTTTCTCTCCATAAAACAAAAACAAAATGGCAGATGTATTTGGTTTCTGAGCCCCTCCCCTGCAGAGGACAAATGCTTCTCCAGCCAGCTTCATGGAGCTTGTCCAAATGCTCCCTTGGCTTTGATTAGGTGAAAACCTTCCAAAAGCTTTCACTTTTTTTCTTTCTTTTTTTTAAGTGTCTTGAAATGTTCCCACACAAATTCATCAGAAAGTATTGGAAGCCCTCATGCATCACATGACATCTAACTATCAGATGTAGCCTATTAATGACCCACTGATGAAAAATGATGATTTT
This sequence comes from Oryzias melastigma, assembly GCF_002922805.2. NCBI lineage: Eukaryota > Metazoa > Chordata > Actinopteri > Beloniformes > Adrianichthyidae > Oryzias > Oryzias melastigma. The sequence goes on from NC_050512.1 coordinate 29,509,864, forward strand.
TCTGATCTTGGAGGATAAATAAGGATAATGAAGCCCACAATTGTGTTTCTGAGTATTTCTTTATTTAAATTCTTATGAATCAGAAGCAGATGAAAAAATGTGGTTTGAAAAAGTGAATTTGTGACAAAGAAGTTACAATCTGCAAGCCACAAGCTCCCTCTTCAACTCCACTCCGATGTCTGTAGATCCATGTAAGTTTTGAATTCTGCTCGCAATTGTACGGCTGGAAAACTGATTGAGACTTTAAATACTACATCATTTCAGGAGAAAAATATCTAACATAAATCATAATAAAATAAGGCGTTTTATACTATTTTTTTTTTCAGATTTTACTTTTCTATATATTTTCTGAAAGATTTTGTATCATTAAAGCAAAACCAAAGGAGATCACTGTTTTGTCCACCAACACACCTCTGCCGTCACCTCTTTGTATGTCCGGAAATTCATTTTCTAAACAGGATTTCTTTCTAACAAAAGCTCTTGACATACTAATCAAGTCTCTGCACTGACAAAACACACTGGACTATTGACTGTATCTGAGAACTGGACTGAGTGAGTGTGACATCACCCTTAGAAAATCCTTTCTTCAGGTTCCTTTGAAATGTAGTCAATTCAGTCACATTTGTTTAAGATACGAGATCTGCCATGTTGGAACCAGACACTGTCAGTAGGCAGTGATTGGTCCACAACATATTTGAGTTGACTTTCCTATCACAACCACTGTCACCAATCAGGAGCGAGCTTGTTAGATGGCCACACCCCTACCACTTGAAAGCAGGCAACATGAAATCCAACGTGTTGAATGTTAGACGTGGAGGCCAGCAGGCTCCACCTACTTTTATTGAAGCATCTGATTGGTCAGTTTAAAACTTGCATTATAGAAAAAAAGTCATGAAAAAATAAGAATTAGCAAGAACGTGTTAAACAAAAAATATCAGAGCAATTCTGACAAATAGAATGACTTGGAGCCAGCGGGTATTTCCTGTTTGGAACACGAGGGAGTCATTCAATCCAGTTCTCATATACAATCAAAGATCTGCACCAAGAAATCAGATTAGTGAAGATAGTTTTGACAAAATAAACACAGGTTTTATTGTTGTATGTGTTGTTGAAATTGCAGTTTGTTTGGTTTCTCTCTTAAGATGTCACATTTTTAATGATTTTAAGCAAATATTTATCAAAATAACCAAAAAGGACTTAAGCTGAAGCATCAGGCTCACCAAGAAAACCAGATTGAAGTTCAGACAAAATGAACTTCCAAATATCTCGTCTGTGCTCTTGTCTCTGGCTGTGGACCTCGCCTCTGGCTCGTCTCTGCTACACTATTCACATACGTAGTTGTTGAGCTAGATAAGCTAATTCTTCTTTGACAGTCCTGGTATATCGTCTGTCCGTCCAGAGAGAAGATCCCTCCTTCATGTGGACATCCCTGAGGTTTCTTCTTTTTTTCCTGGAATATGTTTTTTACGGAGTTTTTCCTTATTGAGAAGGAGGGTCAAAGGGCAGAGACGCCCAGTTTAGTTTGGTCTGTTAGTTTAGGTTAGCAATCAGGTATTGTTTATATTTTACTAGTGATTTCTTTATTTTTTTATTTTTGTGGAAAGGGTGTTGAGACAACCGTGTGGTAAAATTAAGGTTTATAAATTAAATTGACTTGAATTCAGTTGAACAAATATGCCACAATGATACACAAACTAAAATAAAATAAATACATTAGAATATACAACACACCATTAGATACATATCTAAATATACATCTACAAACACAAATACATGTATGTTCATTAGTACAAAGATAGATAAAGGTAAAAGGTACTTTTTCACTGCATTTGCTGGCATGTCTTCTGATGACAGAAAACACTTTTTAACGGGAAACTCAACAGGTGTGTTTTCTAGGTTTGTTTTCCTGTCCCTTCAGTTTCATGTGGACATTCTCATCCTCGTGTTACACGCTTGTATTGATGTTCTGGAGGGTTGTGCAATGGAAACGTGGAGCTGTGGCTTTCTGACGTACAGTCTCCCTCACTGTGCACAGTCTGAGTCCAGCAAAGACAGCTTGTTGCAGGAGTTTTTGCATCCTCCCTGCTGACTCCAACGCTGCTGCCATCTGAGCAGTTAAATATCAAAGCCAAACTTTTAGCATTTTGTCTTTTGATATTGGTGTTTTTAGAGTTCCGGTTTCTCTTAAATATATTGAACTTGAAAAGCATGTTCTTAAAATACTAATATGTATTTTTTTAAGTAGTGACAGAGATGTTCATCTGTAGCTGGAACCAAGATTTAAAAATGACGGCTGACTTCCATCCAGCATATTTTTGTCTGGAGGAGAAGCCACGCCTCCTCAATAGCTGAAAATAAAAACAGACAAGAAACAAAAGAGGGTCAGTAGGTTAGTGAGGAGTCATACTTCCTGCTCTGGCCGTTTCCAGGAAAAACACTTTGGAGCTTCCTGGAGGAAGAGGGCTCATCCCTCCTGGAAGAGTTTGCTGCTTCTGTGTAGATTCAAGAAAGACGGATTGTTTCCCACCGAATCAGTGGTGAAATAATGTCGGGATTTTGTTATGCATGACAGTAAAACAGAGGTTTTAATCTTTTATAAGTTAATTATATGAAAAAAAGGGGTTTTCAAAATGTTAAAAATATATTTCTAATAACATTTAATGAGTTCTTGTGAGAATTATCCCATCAGTTCTAAGAGGATAAAATCTATTCTCAATTTCTGTTCTCTATCCTTCAGGTTGGACAGCAGTGATGAAATCTGCTTAATATATATATATATATATATATATATATATATATATATATATATATATATATAATAGGTGCAGTAATCTTGAGATGTGACAATAACTGCATTTTCAATACACAAATTTGCAAACCTTTATTGAAATTCTAGGAATATTGAAAAATCATAATTTCAAAATTACATGGTTTCCACATTTATGCAAATAAACACAAACCAACTCACAAAATAAGTCATTAAAACACAGAGATCGATGTGAACAATGTTTTAATTTATGGTAGATACATTAACATTTCTGCCACAACACTAGCGCTCATCATTATCTATCAAAGGAGACGTCGGCGTCTAATTCAGGCCGTGGAGCGGCGAGCTCTGTGGGAGTGGCAACGGATGAGAAGAGAGTTTTGGAGATGGTGGTTTGGATTTACAGTAACATCGACCTTTGACTCTTCTTTTTTTAATATTTGTTCTGAGATTTTATTAATCCTTTTTACTTTTTTTTAAACCATCTCCACCTGTGATGGTAATGTAGAAATGACTGTTCAGAAGTTTAGAACCAAATTATGATAATTATGTAGGAATAAAAAATAAAAAGTTTTTTTTTTTTTTTTTTTTTTTTAACTCTTCAAACTACGTTCCTCTCCCTAGTGAAGCTGGTTTGGTTGCTTTTTCACACAAATCCTGCATTTTGTGGTACAAGCTCCACACTTCTTTCAGAAAAGCGTCTTAGCCAGAAAAATCCAAAATGGTGGCCATTTGTAAAGATGGCGACCATTCGCTCAATTGTTACAAAATCATTTAATATGTAATTGCCCCAATCTCAAGAATATGGGTTGTTCATGCACAAAAACATTCTGCACAAATTCCTGATCGTTTTTCTTTTCAATGTATTATTATTTTTTGTATTATTATATCATTCTTTGATAAATACAATCTGCAAAAATTGTCTTTTTTTAATGAGTGTTTAGATTATTGTTACTGAGTAATTTAAATGATTTGTCTGTGGATGTTTTGAAATTTGATTACATCACTGATATTAATGATCCTTAATAACCCCAATTTATTTTTTATAAAAGTAAAATTTTTATAAAGTAAAAATGTTGCTTTCTGTTTGTCCAGCAGGAGAATATGTGACAAGTTTCCCGGAAAGGTCGAATATATTTCAAATGTACCCATTGGCAAATGCCTACGAATATGTGTTTTTTTGCGTTCACATTTCTAACTGATATGTGGCAGGATTGACGTTATCAGTGATGGATTTGAGCCTGAAGGAACTATGATCCATCCTCTGAACAAACATGAAGGAGGTGGAAAACAAGAAAATGAGGAATCATCCACATTATGCTAAATTTGTTCTTGGAAGGATGCAGGCATCAAACAGCTTTTTATTTTGTAAAACATGTTTGATCAGACACAGAGTGTGTGTATTTATTCCAGAACAGCCTGCGGCTGCAGAGAGTGGAAAATCCAGTCTGGTTTGCATCAGAGTTTCATCAGGTGTTTCCAATTCAGCCCCTCAATCTGAATGAAAATAAAAGCAGGAACAGAAAGACTCATGTGAAACTCTACAGCAATCCTCGCCCTGAAATCAGCAACGCGTCTTCAGAGGAACAGTCTGCTGTGAGGCGCTACACCTGCACCTGCAGCGAACACAAACCTGCTGCTGTGCATGTCATCGAGTCGAGAACAGAGTCGAGGTTTGTGTGAAAACCAAGTCAAGAGCTGCAACTGAGGTCAAAGCGTTCCAGTTTTTATTATTTTTATTCAATTGGGGGCATTTTCACTGCAGGATAATTCACTGAAAGAGTGAGATGTTTAAAATAAGACGCAGCAACTGCTCTTTAGGGGGAAATATTGCATCAAATCAGCTCCAACTAAAGTAAAAAAACAAAAAAAAATAATTATCAACCGAAAAATTACAAATATTTTGTGATGTATGCGTCTTACGATTTATGTTTGGACTCATTTTTCCCAACCATCTCCTTGAGTCACATTGTAGCTGAACCACAATTGATTCTTGTTTCAGAGTTTTACGATTGTCCACACTTGGAATCAGGTGGATTTTCACTCGGCAGACCCTCCAAATAAATTAAAAAACGCATGTATTAGAGAGGACCAAACAGTCTAGGGTGAATGCCTTTTAAAATTTAAAGGACGAGAGAGAAATTACCTCAAGTTCAAAAGCAGTTTTAATGACTCAACTATATATACATTGTATTTTATTTTATTTTTTTAGACTTTGAGTTCATCTTGAAGTGATGATTCTGTCGTGATTTCAAACAGTGCAGTATTATAGTTAAATAAGTTGAACCCTAAACTTGAATTTAAGCTTCATTAAAAAAAAAAACAAGGAAATTGTGCTTTTATAAACCATTGACTGTATATGAGTATTGGACTGAGAGGCCCATCCCTCATGCTCCAAACAGGAAGTGCTCACAGGTTCCATGTAGCCAAAATCCCATAGACTTCTGTAGGCAAGACAAGTTTATTTGTAGCACATTTCATGTACAGAGACAATTCAAAGTGCTTTACATAAAACATTCAAAGAAACAATCAAGAGAAATAGTAAAAGTGTGATCATTTAAAATTAAAAGAAAGTAAAAATAACTTAATTTAAACCTTTGAATCCATACTTGTCAAATGCAACTGAGAACAGATGAGTGTTTAGCCTGGATTTGAGTGTTTCAGCTGATCTAATGTTTTCAGGAGGTCTATTCCAGATCTGTGGTGCATAGAAGCTGAATGCAGCTTCTCCATGTTTAGTTCTGACTCTAGGAACTGATAAAAGACCGGATCCAGATGACCGGAGAGGTCTGGCTGGTACATACTGGGTCAGGAGGTCAGTCATGTATTTTGGTGCTAAACCATTCAAAGCTTTATAAACCAGTAACAGAACTTTAAAGTCTATCCTCTGACAGACAGGTAACCAGTGTAAAGACCTCAGAACTGGACTGATGTGGTCTACTTTCTTGGTCCTTGTGAGAACCCGAGCAGCAGAGTTCTGAATAAGCTGCAGTTTCCTGATGGATATTTTTTGGTAGTCCTGTAAAAACACTGTTACAGTAATCAAGTCGACTAAAGATGAAAGCATGCACTAGTTTCTCCAGGTCCTGCTTAGACATCAGATCTTTAATCCTTGAGATATTTTTGAGATGATAATAGGCTGATTTAGTGACTGCCTTAATGTGTTTATCAAAATTTAAGTCTGTGTCTATCACTACACCCAAGTTTCTGGCCTGGTTAGTAGTTTTTAGTTGAATAGATTGAAGCTCTGTAGTGACGTCCAACCTTTTTTCTTTAGCCCCAAAGACAACAATCTCAGTTTTGTTTTTGTCTAATTGAAGTAAGTTGTGACACATCCAGTCATTAATGTCCTCAATGCATTTACCAAGAGCCTGTACAGGGCCTCGGTCTCCTGGTGTCAGTCTAATATATATCTGTGTGTCATCTGCATAGCTATGGTAACTCATGTTGTTGTTCTTTATAACCTGGGCCAGTGGGAGCATGTAGATGTTAAATAGAAGTGGTCCCAGGATGGAGCCTTGAGGAACTCCACATGTAATTTCTGTTAGCTACAGATAAATAGCCATAATTCACTCATTCTGTTTTAGAATAACCATTTCTTCTCTGATACTTTTAGAACATGTTTTTGATAATCCTCATTTTTTTTACATGATTTTTTTTTTCCGAAGTACAAGTTATTTACGTTATTAACTGGCCAATCAGACACCACAATTAAAGTAGGTGGAGCCTGCTGGTCCCCACATCCAAGGTTTAAAACATTTGACTGACTTTGTGCCATAGTAACATCAACTCATACCAATTCAAACCAACCAGTGCTAACTGACAACGTCTGGCTAATAAATATCAACTTCATGTCGTTGGAACCTGAAGTAAGACATCTTTTATGGGTGATATCACGCTCACTCTGTCCAGTTTTCAGATCCAAGTAATATTAGAAAGTGTTGGCAGAAGGATTGAAATGGTTGTTTAGTGTGTACCAGAAGTTATAGCAATTTTCATCAGTTATCTGTCTGTCAGTGCAGAGGAGTCAGGTTCATTGTTGTGTTGTCTAGTTCTAACAACAGTTTAAATGTCAGTAGTTAATGAAATACAGCTGTGATAAAATACCTAAACACACAATAAGAACTACAATGACGTTAAAGTCAGAAGTGTACAGAACAACTTCCTAAATGTCTTTGACAGAAAGCTGGCTCAGTAACCGACCAGGCACAAACCCAAAGTGGGTCACATACACTGAGAACAGGAAGACAGGAACCAAGGGCAACTTGACTGAGGTCTACGTTATTTGAGCTGTAAACAACCCTACCAGCAGGTGCAGGAAAAAGGAAAAATACTGAATGAGGACGACGTGAGAAAGGTCGAGAACAATAGAAGGATGGCAGGTAGAGCGTCCTGATGCAGAAGGTGGGAAACAGGTTACGTTGATTCGCAGTCTGGTGGAGACATGCTGAGGACGGAGGCTTTGTCGTGTATGTTCATGACCTACAGGAAAACAAATCCGCTCGTACAAATGTCAACAAACAGTGAAACTACAGCAGATGGCTTGTTAGGAGATGAGAGTAATGAGCTTCTGTCGATACTGAGAGCCTCAGCAGACTTTTCAGAACACTTCTAAATTAAAAAAACTAAAAAAAAAAAAAAAAACAATCAGGCAATGCTGAGAAATGCACATGGAAAGGTAGAACACACTCTTTTGCCACATATACACACACACAAGAACATCACTGCACGCAAAGAAAAAAAAAATCAAAAACACTGTAGATGCCTGGAATAGTTAAAAATAAGTATTTATTTAATTTTAATTCTCCAGAACTAAATAAAAATCACTTACATTTTTTTTTCTTTTTTTCTTAGCATAACAATACATCTCCCTAGCTAGGACATGGATCATCAACCTTTGCAATGGAAAGTGGTCGCACTTACCA
>NC_050512.1:29517729-29518238 GCF_002922805.2 Oryzias melastigma
AAAAAAAAAAAAAAAAATGGTGGGTTAAACAAGCCTAGGCGGCCGCCTGGCTCGCCTGTGCCCAGGGCCCTGGTGGGAATCCAACCTGTTATCTTCCAATTGGTGAAAAAATAGTTGATCCATTGTGGTTTTTTTTCTTTCTAATTTGTATTTTTACTGATGAAAATTAGGGTATTAGGTTCATGCATTTGAAAATACATTTGTGTGAAATTGACACAAAAGTTTAAAGTATGCAGACTATGAGACCGGGAGCGGGTGGGACTCGCGGCGGGTCTTTCTTGCGGATATTCCCAGCCGGGGGTCCCCTGTCCCAGCGGGGTACCCCATAGACCGTAAAGCATATAAACTGTCAATGGGTACCCCCGGTGAGGCGAATCCAAGTGTTTAAGTAAAACAAAGCATCACGAGAACGGCGGGTACTGTCCATGGTGCTGACGCCATTTGAATTCTGACCAGTGCTCTGAATGTCAGAATCAATGAAGCGGAACTTACGTGTTCTTTGAGTTATT
>NC_050512.1:29518786-29529135 GCF_002922805.2 Oryzias melastigma
TGGTCAGGGAGAGCTAGAAAACAGGCAGGGTTGAGGCTCTTGAGGACCAGGGTTGGCCACCCCTACCATAGACCGTAAAGCATATAAACTGTCAATGGGTACCCCCGGTGAGCTCCCTCTGCTGGTGCCTAGAACTTAGAACTGGTGCAGACCAGGCGAATCCAAGTGTTTAAGTAAAACAAAGCATCACGAGAACGGTAGGTACTGTCCATGGTGCTGACACCATGTGATTTCTGACCAGTGCTCTGAATGTCAGAATCAGTGAAGCGGAACATACGTGTTCTTTGAGTCATTGCGTTTATTCATGCTTCTTCAGTGGTTTTAATGCACATGAATATTCACTTATGACCAATTTTCATCCGTGCAATATGTGCAAAATGTACGTAGTGGCTGTGTGACAAATGCAATTGCAGAAATTTTGCTCTTTAAAACAGACAACGTATAAAAGGGACATTTACAAACATATTTTAATACATTGAAAAGTCATTAAAACGACTAAAGCTGAAGTATCTGAGTGCACCCTTTTCCGAATAAACCCCCAACATGATACTGAACATCTTAACCTAAAAAAGAAGAGATAAAGATAAAAAGAATTGGCATCCAAACCCAGCCTGGGGCTGATAAAGAGGAGCTCCTGCTAGCTAGAGCTAATCTTCTTTTAGTTTTTCACTGCAGCACCAATCACAGCCAAGCATCTGGAGACTGAAACTAACATTCATAATACACAAAGTAAACAGAGACCAACCATCAAAGAAAGAAGCACTTCATTCAAATGTCTCTATTTTTCCTTGCTACGGTTGTCTTTCTTGGGTTGTATCAGAGAAAAACTCCCCTTTGAGATGGAAAAACTGAGAGGTTTTGTGTAGATTTGCATGGCCTCATCCTCTGCAACATTTCAGCAGACTGATGTCATCTAACATCCTCCTCGGCTAAAACAGGAAGCTGCTAGCTGATTAATTTAAGTCAAGAGTGTCTGCAATCTGTCTAATGCACTGGCTTCTCCTCATCACAGCCAGCGAGCTCCCTTTCATGATGTCATTTCTCCTTAGCGTGAGTGTCAGCTTTCATCCTTCGCTCGTTGAAACGCTCACCGATCCACACAGACTGAGGAGGAAGAGTCTAAGTGGATCATTTTGACATTTTCTCCACTCGACTGGAAAAACACGAGAGTCTAATGTGAATTCTTAGTGTAATAAAATTAGGAAAATGTGTTCAAACTTCGGAATTTACTCAACATAATGAAGGGAATCTGAAAAGAGTTGAAAGTGGACATTTTATGGGCCTGACTGCAGCATCACAAGCTGTGTTTCCATGACACACGTGCAAAACTTTATTGAAATTCTAGAAATGAAAAAAAAAAAAACAATTTTGCATTTAGACTGTTTCCATTAAATCCTAATTACCATATTTTCCTGACTATAAGTCACGTTTTTTTTTATACTTAGGAGTGACTAATTTGTTATATTTTATATAAATATAGATATTTTTCGGTTGCCCTTTAGCAGTGGTTTCCCATAACAACCATTAGAGGGCGCTTCATCTGAGTATAAGTATTTACTACTGACAGCAGCAGAAGAAGTGTCATCAAAACAAACATGGAAGAGAATCTGATTGTTTTCTTCTTAAACTTAGATATTTTTTCTTAAACAGATTAAAAGTTTAGTATTGTTGTATTTATTTATTTATTTTTAGCTGCGCTTGGCTTAGCGGATTTGTTCTGAAACGTCAGACTTTTCTCCCAAAAGTGCGACTTAAACTCCAGAGCCACTTATTTCTGGTTTTCTTCTTCTTGATTAGACATTTTTTGCTCTTGCGACTCATATTCCGGAAAATTTACGGTATATGAAGAAAGAAAAAAACAACTCACATAAGTCATATAAAAAACATGGATATGAACAATACTTTGATTCATAGCAGATTCATTTACATTTCTGCCACGCCACTAGCGCTCATGATCATCTATCAAAGGAGACGCCGGCGACTTTATCCGGTCATGGAGAAAGGATTTGGGGAAAAGGTTGGTTGGTGATTTTACAGGAGCTGTGGATCCAACGATTCCACATGATACACTCAACTTTTGATGAGCTGGGATGCTGTGGAACCTCTTGTCGCGCCAAGTCACTGTTGGTCATGTGACTCACTTAACCCTTTAACACCAGAGCTCCAGTTCTTTGACATACTGTAACTTTTCAACCGTTAACACGATCAACATCATTCCAGTAGATTCTGAAAAGCGATGCTTTACTCCTTCAGAATCTGCTGGAATTATCTAACAGTTGAAAAGTTACAGTATGTGAAAGATTTTGTGTTTAAGCGTCACCGGTGACGCCTTATGTGTTGAAAGGTTAATTTAAAAAAAGTGTTTCTATCTCTGTTTTGCAAAATATGTCAATTCCAATCCACCTTAACTTCCTCCAGGCGCACAAACTTTGTTTTAATGTTTATTGTTGTGTTTCCATAAGGGAATTTATTGTTACAGCTATGGACACTATCAGAGAAAGAGTCACCAAGAGGAAAATCCTGTGAAAATTGTATTTTTGGTGATTTTAACTTGTTCTTGTGGCATTTTTCTGATGATAGAGGACATATATTAAGAAAAGAAAGATCTATATTGTATTTCTTTAATCAAATTGTTGTGAATCAGGAGCAGAGGAAATAATTGTATTTGTATAAGATCACATTTGGGTCACAAGCTCCCTACTGCGTTCCATGCTGATGAATCCACTCGTAGATCCATGAACGTCTTTGTTTTTCTCATCTGAGCTGACGTCAGAACTGTACGGCTGATTGCCATTTTTGTTGCACCTGTAATGTTAGGTTGAGGTTGTGAGAGCTCTTAGTTATGGCTGTGGAGAAGTTGGGACAATTTGCAGAAACTATGTCCTAGAAAACAATACAGATTTTTTGATTTTGTCTAAAAATGGCAAAATCATGATTAAAGACGACTGGAAACTCTAAAAATAGATCAAAAGATGATCAAAGTGGATCTTATTGTGGATGAGTTTCTCCTTTTTTTATAGGTTCCTTAACTTTTTTTCTTTTTTTCTCTAGTACATCTTCTGTGGGCACACCTGTTCTGAGATGACCACCAGGCTTGGGCCTGATTAGTACCTGAGAAACACCTGGGACCTGTCAGTTGTTGGCCCCACATGGGGGCATTTCCCGGTGTCTGTATCCCCAGTCTGGGTCAAAGCCGAGTTTTGGGTTACTGTTAAACCGAAGCCAAATCACAGAAGAACTTCCTGTCACCACCCCTGAAAGGAGAAGCTGGAAGGTAAAAGACGTTTCATAGTCTTCTGTTCCATCGTGTCCTCAGCAGGTTTCAGTTTTCACACCTGCTTCTGATAGTTCATAAACATTTGTTTATTTATAGGAGTTTGACTTTTAGCTCGTCTCGTCTTCATGTTTCAGCTGCAGGTCAGTTCTTTGTTTCTAACATTTATTAAGTTTAGGATGTGTTTTTGATTTTATTGATTTCAGCAATAAGAGATTAAATAAATGTGAGAAAAAGTATTTTTTATTTGTGACACATAGAGATGTGAATGAAAAAAGTCCATAATCTGTGGCGGTTCGGCTCTGGGCTGATAATGTTTTGCGTCTTTGGGATAAGCTTGGACCCGACGTGTAAACTTTAGAGCCTACACGCTGATAGCATTTGACCCTTTGACATCAGAGCTTTAGCTCCACCTTCTTTCGAGTCTTCAACCGTCCATCCATGATGCCCTCAGGGTGTTGATTTTATGCTCCTACATGGAAAACCAATTGTTTTTCACAGTCTTTTGTGCCCTCAGCAGTTACACTGTTGAACTTAGATAGCCGACTAACCAAAGATATCCAGACTTCCTTCTCCCCGGTCACTTCCTCCAGCTCCTCTGGAGCGACACCCAAGAGGTCCCAGGCCAGCCGAGAGACCTAGTCTCTCCAGCGTGTCCTGGGTCATCCCCGGGGCCTCCATCAGAGGGACATGCCCAGAATGCATTTCCCCATTATTAATAATAATAATAAAATCCACTCAATGATCAAAACAAATAATCATAGTCCAACATTAAAGATCATTGTAATGTTAATTATTATGCAAATTCTTTATTTTTTTTCAGATTTCTTTCAAATCTGTTTTTGTGTAGTATTTCAATTCTTGAAAGTTTGATTTATTAATTTCATTTTATTTAAAAAATGACAAATAGTTAAAAAATACATCTAATGTATTTAAGACATTAATTAATGTTGTTTAGAACATAAAAAAAGAAAATGAAGCTTCTTGATCTTTGTGAGATTGGCTCCCTCTAAATCCTAAATGGATATAAAACGTTGATCACAATGTATCCACTAAATATAGTACAATTGTCAAAGACAGTTTAATTAATTACTTGAAAAGGAGTGATAGAAGGAAAACTGTCAGTCTTATATTTTATTTTGCTTGTTTTTCTCTTTCTGTTAATTTCTTCTTTGAAAAAGTTTTTTCTCTTCATCGACTTCGTTGGAGTTTCACACATGTGAGCCACACTGTCATCTGCATACAATGCAGGAGATTTCCTTCCTCTTGCGCAGCACCTTAAAGTGCAGACCAACCCTGAAAGTCAGGTCACCCCTGTCCTACAAGTGAGAAAAAGGCGGGAAAATCCAGTAACGGTTAAACTGATGTCACCAGCTCACCGCGAAATACTCTCATTTCCTCCCTGTGAGTCTCACTTCCTCCACTGCGAGTGAAAGTAGAAAACTGAGAGAACAGCAGCTTCTTTTGAAATCGTGACCTCAGACGTGTCGTTATGGCTCTTATTTTCTGCTCACAGAATGTAGCCGGTTTCAATGTTAAGTCGGTAGAACAGACGCGACATGAGGCGTTCTGAAATTTGAGCGACGGGCGCGGCGCAAAGGTCTGCCAGCAACTCCATTTGAGCAGAAGGGTCGGGCGGCACAGCCAAAGTTTAAATTAAGTTTGACTAGTCGCTGCATCACATCTGCCAATCAGGAACTCAGCTTTGATCATGTGACGTTTTCATTGACTTGATAAGCGGGTTCAATAAAAAGTGAGCGTTTTTGAGCTGAACTTCTATCTTTTACCCGTTGGAGCCGCAGGTTTGCAGAGCTCATCCGTCTACTTTGGGGCGAAGGTGGGAAACACTCTGGACAGATCGCCTGCTTTCACTCCCGCTGCGGAACTCACTCGCTTGATATGCCGACAGACTAAGAACCGCTGCGGGGCGCGGAGGCTGCTGGCTCTGGCCTCATCAAGACATAAAAAAAAAAAGGAAAATTTGTAAATTCTTTTTTCCCCCCTCTGGTTTATACGAGACAGTGAGCCTTCAAGTCCAGCCACAGAGACACAGAAACACAGTGGAAGTGGCTGTCATACTGACACAGCCCCCTGTACCGGGAAAATCTTTGAATAATTATAATATAAACACAAGTATCTCCATGTTACCATGATTACTGATGTTTTTGTAGAACTCTTCACAATAAATAAAACATCATCTGTCTTCATACATTCTAAGTGACACTGATCCTTATAGCGACCATCCTGAATGCATTTTAGCTCCTCCCACATGTGACGGCGGCGTCAAGCTCAGGAACACATTTTTTTACATCATTCGGTGTGAATGGACCTTTAGAGATCAACTGTCAGGCAAATTGAAGGAGAACTTAAGGAATAATTTTTCATTTTTGTTTGACCTTACGAATAATATATGTTTTAAACATGTGTTTAACAGCTCTTCTGTTCAACTATCACCACATTTTGTTATCTGGTAAAGTCCCCAGTCCAACGACAGACAGATCTGTCTTCTCTGACTGCTGGTGACCTCTGACCCATGTTAAAAATGGACACATGCAGCTACTGGCACCCATGGAGAACTCTAAAGCACTACTCTCACCTCAGCGTGACCTTTTGAGACGGTAATCCAAGCTGGACTATGCTGGATAATGCTGAGTAAAGACGGTGGTGAAACTAATCCCAGTCAATCAGCTCGGGAATCCTGGAGCGTCTGAGTGGTTGAAGAGAGAATTCAATCCTCAAGAAAATTAGCTTTTTCTGTTTTTATTGGGGACTGTCACGATTAGTTGAATAGACGGATTGACTATTAAAATAGTTGACGACTAATTTAATAGTCGATTAGTTGTTATTTATATTATATGGAGTCAGAGTGTAGTAAAGTGGAAAATTATGATGGCATTATGCTAGATTTTGGACTATTTTGGCATTTATTTTTTAGGCTATTTTGAAGTTCAGCTATATTTTTGGCTACATGCTAGCTGTGTTGGCTAATTTAGGCTTTTCTTTTTATGATTTTTTAGGCTGTTTTAGAGTTTAGCTAATATTTACATGCTAGCTGTGTTGGCTAATTTAGGCTTTTCTTTTTATTATTTTTTAGGCTGTTTTAGAATTTAGCTAATATTTACATGCTAGCTGTTTTGACTAATTTAGGTTTTTTTCAATTTTACAGGATTTTTTTTTTGCTATTTTGACATTTTAACTAACGTTTTAGCTGGCTATCAGCTTCAGTGTTTTCAGCTAATCATTCAGCGTTTTCAGCTATTAACTTCAGCATTTTTAGCTATTAGCTTTAGCATTTTTAGCTATCAATTTTAGCATCTTCAGCTTACATCATTCACACTAGCATTATTGCAGGTAATGCATTATATCTAGTTCTTAGTTAGTTTAAAGCAAATGATGTTAAGATGTGTCTTTCATATCCCGTTTGACCTGATTAGTCGACTAATCTGAACAAATAATCAGTGATTATTGACTATTAAAATAATCGTTAGTGGCAGCACAAGTTTTTATCAATGTGTAGTCACTTCACAGAATATAAGCCTTTTTTAGCTCCAGTTTTAGCATATTTGCTTTAAAGTTTGCAAGTTTGTAGTATGGCTTTCATATAATCGATTTTTTAACCCTTTAATACTGGAGGTCCAGTGTTCATGTTTTTTTTATTTACTGTGACTTTTTAAAGGGTTAACAAATAGAAAACTTAGTTATTGGGCTGACGATTATCACTAAAACAGGGTTTAAAGTAATGACTTGGTGCATCAGACTGAAGCTTTACCGACTCAGCACGGGAGCTCTGTTTATGAAGGAGGTAAAAGGACAATAAAAGGTAAAAGGCGAACCAAACGCCTGCTTCCTCCTTGGTTGTGATGACTTCAGCTTTCTGTCACGCAGTGGTTGGAGAAAAACATCCACCCAACCCCTGTCTCACTTCCTGTAGTAAAACGACTGTCTGCTGAGCCCAGCAACAGCGTTCACAACAGGAAGAGAGAGCGGAGCTGCCGCATAACAGCGCACGCTGACAGAGCGCCACGCCTTTATTTACTACAGCAGACCACATGTGACTGACAATGCATGCTGCTCTCGGCTTGTCGTCTCTTCAAGGATCTTTTGCTTGACGTTCATACGTTTTACCTGCATTTATTTTAGAAAACGATATTTGATCAATTAAAAAACAAACAGCATTAGAAAGTACAACTATTGATGAGTCAGTAATATGTTAATATTTTGCATATAACATCTCAAATGATTGTTTATCAGTCGGTTTGGTCATAGTAGTAAAACATTTGACTTTTTACATCCATTAATACTTTTTAGAATCTAAAGACACGCCCACTACACCAGTGTAAACAATAAATCAATGCTGTCAAATGAACAGCAAGTGTAAGGGGTGTGGCCTTCCAACATGCTCTGTCCTGATTGTAGAGAAGCTGATAAAATCAAATATTCATAGGAATTCTGCAAGCGTCAAATCTGACATGGTAAATTCTCTAGAAAATGCCAGTCAAATCTGCAAGATCGGCAATTTGAAAATACAAGATGGAGGTAATTTGTCAAGATGCCCGCTAGAATAACCCATTGAAGCCACATATTTCATAGAAATGCATCTATTTTAGGAAAATTATGGTCTAGTAATATGTTTTTTAGCATGCCGAATTTACTTTTTTGTAGTTTTAGCAGCTTAAATAGGATATTAGCGCATGTTTTTACTAATTAATAAACATTTTCCTGTATTTTGGCTGCATGATTAGTTTATTTAATTGTAAAAATAAAAGTTTTGAAGTCCTGAGTCATTTTGAAGTATGTTTAAGCAATTGCTGTCAGTCTGGGGGTGTTGGTTGGGTTTTGACTCTTGCATTAGTCCTTTAATATTTACCTAACCCTCCCCTATATTGACCAGAGTGCTTTCCAAAGAAACAATAACTCAGACCGATTTGGACCAATTCCTGCTTACTGACGACGTCTGGCTCCAACATGGTGGCGTCCATATAGTGAAAAGATGGCGACTGAATTAACTATTTGGTTGGAGCTGGAAGTAAACCATTTTCTATGGGTGGTGTCACACTAACTCAGTCCAGTTCTCAGATACAGTCGGCATTTTGGATCAAATATAACTCAGTTACTCACTACAAATGCACGATCTGAAGCACGACTTTATTTTGCCTTTCGTTGTTTTTGACTGAAGCAGCCTAAGATGCACTTAACGTTTAACCTAAAGAACCACTGCAGACAAAGTAGTAAATATTTTTAGTCTTTTGGGGTGGAAAACATAGTCATTTGGTTCACGTTTTTTGTCTCTAGCAGGAGGAATCGGTGATCTGCTCTTTGACCGGTCAGCAAGTTGCAGGCCTTGTTAGGTCCCTCCTTGACTCACTGAAGGATTGATTTATTGGTTGATTGATTTGGGAGGCCGTGTCAGCATGTTTCCATGTAACGGTGTTTCTGGGAAAACACGTGCATCAAGCGTGTTCTCCTCTAAGTCGGACGGCTCAGAGCTAATGAGGGGAAAGATTTACTCCGATGTTTTCCCGTGGCAGCGTAATCAACTCTGAGCCCTTTAACCAAAAATGCACATAACACACAACTGATGGTGAAAAGCCCGTCAGGCTGGCCTTGTTTGGACGGAACATAGAAAGCACCGGCAGGTATGCTGCTGAAAGCTGGCACACTGACTCACGGCTGGGAGACGCTATGCAGTCACCACTGGCAGAGGTCCAGGAGTTGATCTACTCGGGGTGGTAAAGTGTGGCAGTAAGTCAGAGAAAGGATCTGCATTCATTCAGCAAACATCCTCTTTCAATTTTAAAGATAGAATCTCATTAGTTGTCACACATCTACGTCTGTGAAATTCACTCTCCACATTTGACTGGGGGAGTGGTGAGCTGCAGACACAGCTGCAATCGGGAACCATTTGGTTGTTTTAACCCCCATCCAACTAATGCTGAGTGTCAAGCAAGGAGGCATGTTTAGAGTCTTTGCTATGACTGGATTTGAGCTGACCTACTGTATATCTAAAACTTTTATTTGTGTTCTTGTTGCAACACATTTCTTAATATTGCTAAAGAGAGCTCTTGAAAAAGACTGAAGCTACAAATGTGTTGAGGTTAAATTTCACTCCATCTTAAACCTCAATAACTTTTTTAACACTCTCCAGCTAGCTTACAGCCCTCACACCCCCAACCTAACATTAAGCAGATTACTCTAAATAGGTTTTTTACTTTCCTGAAAATCAATCAAGAATCCTATAAACAGTGTTTATGTTTCTACATTTATTTTTCTCTGCATACCTGTTACATTTTTCATATTTTGACCTACTGCTGCATGTAACTTTTTATTTTTATTTTTCTCTTTCTGGACCATTTTATTCATTTTAATGTCACTTCATAATGACGTGTTGATTCATCTTGGGGAGGTCATCCTTGTAAATGAGATCTTGATCTCAACGGATCTTTTATCTGGTTAAATAAAGGCAATGCAATTACTGGTGCAAGAATGGCGGCAAACAAACATTGGAGCTAACCAGCCGTAAACTTTAGATCCAGATTCCAGCTCAGATGAGGAAAACGAAGACATACACGGATCTATTTATTTAAAAGTGGATGTATCGGAATGGAGCAGAGCAGAGAGCTTCTGGGGTGCAGACAGTAGCATCTAAGTCACAAATTCAACTTTTTTCCAATTGCGTTTATTTTGTCTGCTCCTAATTCACCACAGTTTGAATAAAAAAATACAATTTTAGTCTTAATTTTCTTTATACATGTCCTCCATTGTCAGAAAAATGCCACAAAAGCATGTTAAAAACACCAAAAACATATATGAGGAGAGTATTTTTTTAAGTTTTGTCATTTCTGTCTAGATTTTTAACATGTCAAGCATCTGAGAAAAAACAGTTTAATTCACTGTCGCATATTCTGTAGAAATATTATTTAAATTTGGATTTTTAATTTGTAGTTAGTCGAATGAAAGTCAAAAAAATATTTTTAGTTTGGCAAGTTACGGTAACGTGGTTAAAGTTGTGAACAAATGTGGTTTAAAATGATTAAAACTGACGTACAGTTGTGTGTTTTCAATAAAAAGCTCAGGT
>NC_050512.1:29530781-29553524 GCF_002922805.2 Oryzias melastigma
AGTGTCAAGCAAGGAGGCATGTTTAGAGTCTTTGCTATGACTGGATTTGAGCTGACCTACTGTATATCTAAAACTTTTATTTGTGTTATTGTTGCAACACATTTCTTAATATTGCTAAAGAGAGCTCTTGAAAAAGACTAAAGCTACAAATGTGTTGAAGTTAAATTTCACTCCATCTTAAACCTCAATAACTTTTTTAACACTCTCCAGCTAGCTTACAGCCCTCACACTCCCAACCTAACATTAACCAGATTACTCTAAATACGTTTTTTACTTTCCTGAAAATCAATCAAGAATCCTATAAACAGTGTTTATGTTTCTACATTTATTTTTCTCTGCACACCTGTTACATTTTTCATATTTTGACCTACTGCTGCATGTAACTTTTTATTTTTCTCTTTCTGGACCATTTTATTCATTTGGATGTCACTTCATAATGACGTGTTGATTCATCTTGGGGAGGTCATCCTTCTAAATGAGATCTCAACGGATCTTTTATCTGGTTAAATAAAGGCAATGCAATTACTGGTGCAAGAATGACGGCAAACAAACATTGGAGCTAACCAGCCGTAAACTTTAGATCCAGATTTCAGCTCAGACGAGGAAAACGAAGACATACACGGATCTATTTATCTCAAAGTGGATGTATCGGAATGGAGCAGAGCAGAGAGCTTGTGGGGTGCAGACAGTAGCATTTAAGTCACAAATACAACTTTTTTCCAATTCAGTTTATTTCGTCTGCTCCTAATTCACCACAGTTTGAATAAAGAAAGACAATTTTAGTCTTAATTTTCTTTATAAATGTCCTCCATTGTCAGAAAAATGCTACAAAAGCATGTTAAAAACACCAAAAACATATATGAGGAGAGTAATTTTTTAAGTTTTGTCATTTCTGTCTAGATTTTTAACGTGTCAAGCATCTGAGAAAAAACAGTTTATTCTGTAGAAATATCCATCCATCCATCTTCTTGACCGCTTCTACCCTTTCGGGGTCGCGGGGGTGCCGGAGCCTATCCCGGCTACTGAAGGGCGAAGGCGGGGTACACCCTGGACAGGTCGCCAGTCTGTCTCAGGGCCTCAATCACACACATTCACTCTCACATTCACACCTAGGGGCAATTTAGAGTCACCAATTAACCTATGAAGCATGTTTTTGGACGGTGGGAGGAAGCCGGAGTCCCCGGTGAAAACCCACGCATGCACGGGGAGAACATGCAAACTCCACACAGAAAGGTCCCAGCCGGGATTCGAACCGGGGCCTTCTCGCTGTGAGGCGAGAGCGCTAACCACTGCGCCACCGTGCAGCCCTGTAGAAATATTATTTAAATATTATTTAAATTTGGATTTTTAATTTGTAGTTAGTCGAATGAAAGTCTATAAAATATTTTTAGTTTGGCAAGTTACGGTAACGTGGTTAAAGTTGTGAACAAATGTGGTTTAAAATGATTAAAAATGACGTACAGTTGTGTGTTTTCAATAAAAAGCTCAGGTTATTCTAAATATTTTGAGTTTTTTTTTATAGTTTTTATCAATATGTTTATTTTTTATATTAAAAGGAAATAAAAAAGCAAAACAAAATACTAATGATAAAAAAATATGTTTGAAAGCCTTGCATTTTTATTAAATTTTTAGTTTGCAATATTTTAATTTTAATATTTTATTTTGATTTTAATATTATATTTAGTTTGTATTTTAAAACTACATGTTTAAATAAATGCTAAATTGTCAAAGAAGCCTAAATATTGTGCATTTTTAAACGATAAAATGTGACTTTGTGGCTCTCGGTGGGTTCTGGTCTGTAAGAAACTGGACCAATCGGCTCTTTTTGTGTTACAGACCCCTGACCCACAAAGTCCCACTGTTCAAACTGGTTTGTCACATTAAACTTTTAGAACATTTCCTTTAGAGTATTTGGGTTGAGTTTGTGCCAGTCGCTGCACAGAGGGAGGAAAGGTCCAAACTATGATGAAGGTCTGGGCAGAAAGATAAAGGGGCGAGCCTTCACTTGCCTCCTCTGCTCGCCGCTCCGTCGTCTCCCACACCCCCGACAACTTTCATCCAAGTCTCGCCAGACAGTTTTCAAAGGGAGGAAAAAGTAGGTCACAAAGTTTGAAGAGAGGGAGGGAAGGATAAGAAGAAAATGAAAGCGACAGAGAGAAGGAGAACATCCAACACGGAAATTAGTTAGGAAATTAATGAGCAGGGAGCGATTCTGTGGGAAATTTCACAATTTAGCTCAGAAAATATGAAAGAAAGCGGATTAAGACAAAAAGTCTTAAGTAAAAAGGATTTTTTATCAAATTAAATCGGATTCTGATCAGTTTTCTTAAGAGGAGCAAAAGCAACAAACGATTCAGAATTTAAAAGAAAAATAATACAATTAAGCAAATTAATAACTAGATGTTAGGAACTGGTGGTGAAAGACCATAGATGCAGTAGACCAGGCTTGGAGGCAGAAATGAAAACATTTAATAAACTAAAACATGAGGGAAACATAGGAGCAACAAAGAAGATGACCAAACAATATTTTTCTGTAACTATGTTTTTATTTTCATTATCATTAAAATCTCTCTCAAATGCAAAGAGAGGAGTCTCCTACTTGCAGGAATCAGGTTGACGCAGCTCATGGAATGAATGCTAAAGATGTGAAAACGGCAGATAAAGGAGATGGATGGTGCAGAAGGAGGCAGAGCTGCCGGCAAACCCAGCCTCTTATCTGAGCAAACAGGAACACAAAGATTTGGCACAGCGAGATGTCTGTGATAGAGACGACGATCTGATGAGAGCCAGGTCCCACACTGAGGAGAATAAAGAGGTGGAGACATCGTTCCAGTTTGAGAAAGCTGCTCATCACAGACATCTCCATTCACATCAGATTTTAGGTTCTTCTTTTAGTAATCTTTAGCACATTTTCCAGAAATATTTTATTGCGTTTGGGGGATAAATCTACTTTAGTATGAATGCAACTTAAAGAAAAAAAATACAACATCATAAAGTAGCCAGTACTCGCAGGACGTTGTAAGACAGCATCACCCATTTGTCATAATTGTGTGAAACTTACATTACAAATACTTAATGATACACTTACCACATTCACAACAAATATATGTTCCATTTTCATGATGTCACTAAGGTATGAGCCTCAAGAGAACTGCAAGACACACCTGCACGCCTCTCTTGTACCCTCCATGGTCAACACTCATGCAGGTGTGTGTGACTTAGGCTGCAGAAATTGTCTCCACAACATTTTTGCAGCTAAAGAAATGATAATAAAACTCTTTGTCACTCCCAACATATTGACGTTTGGTTGAGGACTCCTCCGCGTCACTTTTTGACGTTTTGGGCGTCCTTAACTCGTCGTTTTTTTGATGTACTGGCTGTTCCCATTAAATCACGGGTCCCCAACCTCAGAGACACGAACTGGCAGCGGTCCAGTACTGGGACGCGGAGCACACCAGTACTCTAACGCCTAGTTCACACTGGACGCGGAAGCCTTGTTAACCTGTGGTGCGGTTCACACCAGGGGCGGAGCGCCGCGGTCCTCCGCAGAAGGCTCGCGCCGTGGAGCGTCTGGTCAATTTTGTGCGCGAGCCGCGAGCGATCCGCATCAATTCTGACAGGATGTTTCATCAAGATACATGAGAAAATCCGGTTCATTTTCAAAATATTACACATTTTTCACAATAAAGCGCTGCGATTGCCAAATGCGATCATGGTTTTGTTTCTAAACAGATTGTAGAGATGAAAATGAACATACAATCACAACACACACACACAAGTCAACGTAGTGGCCCGACTCCAGATTAGGGGGCGGGGCTGGGTTTTGGTTGTAAAAAAACAAGAAACAAATACGACCCAATTGCCAGGTGTAAAATAAAATAAAAAAATAATAATAATAATTTGACCTTTGATTTTACAAACAGCCAGCATGTAAAAAAAGGGCGAGTTTGGGACACCCAAAGAGTAATGCAAAGGGGTCCTTAACCAAACGTCAATATGTGACGACTTGGGGATGAAAATGTGTTGGATAAACTCTGTTCCTACAGGTCATGGTGCACCACAGCTTCTCATAAGCATTAAACAATCCTCACTTTCAGCCAGAGCATGTCTGAATGACACCTGTGACTCACTGTTTGACGTGATTCAATTCTGGTCTGTTTCCCGTTTTCTTTGGTGGTAGAAATGTTGTTTTTCTCCTCCTACAACGCCTGGGGATATTTGGTCTTTATTCTGTCACATTTGCATCATTCCCTTTTAAGAGTGGATGTGACACATCCATCAGAGGCTTGCAAATACTCAGTATTCTTTTGAACCCACAAAAATGAAGTCCTTGGAATTACCAGCTGCTAACAAGACGGTCTCATGGTTAGTTTGAGCGAAGAAGTGCTGGTGTGGCCTCATTTCTAGAAATGTGGATTCACACAGGAACGACTCATTCAGAATAGAAAAGAACTCGTGTTTACTGACCAAATGCCCTTTCAGAATTCAACACCATAAAAACAGCATACACAGAAATGATCAGATTGATAGAAGATTAGTAGAAAACAAGCGGTACCAGAACCTCCAAATTGTGGACTGGAAATATTAATAATATTATATTTTTATATTATATTCTATATTAAATATATAATTTTTTATGCTAAAAAAACAATACAAACATTTTGATCGACTTGTTTTGCAAGTTGTTGCAATAAAAGTTGTCTAAACGTGAGTTCATTTTAACAAGCTTCACATCATGTTGCTGTTTCTGCGTACAGAATAATAATCTGGTGTCTCAGCTGATCTTCTGAAGGCCTTGAACATCTGCATCCGTATCTTTGTGCGACTCTTTTTGTCACCTTGTTTATTTATGGCTCAACACTCGGGCAGCTGTTAAGACGCCCGCGGGGGAGTTGTCACATTTCTTCTTCAGATGAATAGAAGGAGTGGGTGTTTGTGCACCAGCGTACTCACATCAAAAGATGTTGGAATTCTGTCTGCAGATGATTTTCCTCTGGAGAAGGAAAGCTACTTCTGGTTTCCTCATTTAAATATATGATATAGAATGAAAGTGAAAATGTTTAGGGTTGATGATGTTCTGAGGTGGCTCAGATGTGAGTTTTGTTTGGCTTTTATTTGGACCCCTGACTTGTTGCAGAATCCTGACAGAATTGATTCATGGACTGACTTGAGCTCCGCCTCCGTCCCTGAGTAGGTGGTCCTTCAGTCTGCTGGACACACTCAGGTGTCTCCAATGCATCATCGAGGTTTGACAGACACACTAACTTGTGTACGTGTGTTTATTTGAATGGGGTAACAAGTTTGATCATGTCTGCTGGCATCTGCAACAGCAAGCGCGTTTGCGTGTGTCCGGGAGCCAAAAGGTAAAGGTCGTCACCAGGCACCGCGTGAGCTGTTTGCCTGTAAACACCACACGGTTGCTGGGAGTCCGAGCTGGAACATGGAGTCTATTTTGAGGTCCAACCCCGACACTCTATTCCACGCTCGAAAGGTGCTCCTGCAGGAGTCAGAGATTTGACCAGCAGCTCCATAACTTTCTCAGAAATTCTCCTTCTCCACAACAAAAGAGGTCTGAGAAACGAATAAAAAACAAAAATAAAAAACAAGCAAAGACAACTGATACCTTTTCTGCAAAACTATAGAAGTTGTAATCCGATTCTAAATTATTGATTATATTATTGATTATGAAATGAGTCAAATCAGAGAGTCCAGAACTGTTCTATACAATACTAATGATCATAATTAACACACACAAACACGACCCCACAAACAATGAATACTTATAGAAGTAAATTGTATAAAAAAAACTGTATTGTGTATTTAGCGTTTTGCTGATCACTGCTGCCTTTGCGGAGAAACAGTGTGTGTTTGTGTTAGCCTGGGGGCGGGGCTAGACTCTTCTTGGAAGGGGCTGTTCTCACTTTGTGACATCAACTCGTGACAACTTTTTCGTTTTCGGGGCTGGTACTCGGATCCCAAGTTTTTAGAGGAGTACTCAGAAATGCATGAACGGATCAAAATACTGCTTTGGGTTCTTTATAGTGAGAAATGAACATTTCAACACACAACAGCTTGAAAAGTTGGTATTGGCGGATAGGCCCTTGTGTAAATTACATTCAGTAAATGTGATCAGTATTCTCTTTTTTTGTTTCAGGTTTTCCTACAGTTCTTTGTCTACAAAAATAACTGATTGTTGTTGTTTTTTGGTTTTCCTTCTTTTCTTTTGAAATCTCAGTTTTTCTCCTTAGTTTGTGATTGGGTCAAACTCATCGAAGGGGTCGCTCATCAATAAAGTTTAAAATCTGCATTCGGGACATTACAAACAATCCTTCTCCTGGTTTGGATCGTCCCTCTTTCCTCTTCCTTCTGCCCCCCACTCGTTTAATTAAAAGAATAGCTGCTCCGTCAACACATTCAGTCTTTGTGTACAGTCAGGAGCAGCATTGCTGTGGACAGTGCCAGTCAATTCTCATTAAAGAGATTACATGTTTGCCCTCTCTTGTGGTCAGCTTAGTCTCCGGTGCTCACAGACCTTTGACAAATCAGCAGGAACTGTTCATCAAACACCAGTGTCTGATTAGTGGATCAATGTTGTCTTTTTTGCATTGATGTTGCGCAGCAGGCTGTGAGCGTCAGGACAGCCTGACGTCCAAAGGATGAACGGAAAAACATCTGCTGGAATCTCTGGTTAAGGAAGCACCTCGGTCTAAGAGAAGCACTGGTTTGTGCAATAACTGAGGAGGACAGTAGAGACTGTGATCAACTGATCAAAGCATCAATGAAAAGAGTCATAAATCATCAGCCTGACCCTCAAACGCATGACTGCTGAGGGAAACAAAACAGGAAATAATCAGACACTCACTTATGTAAGAGATAATGCCTGACAAGGTCTGCATTATCAGCAATGAATGGACAACAAAGAGGCGGGAACTGTCTGACTCTAATCAGAGGACGGTTGCTTCCTCAAAGTCTATTATTTCTGATAACAGATATCATGAAGGACAATATCCCACTTATACGTGGTCAATTATATACAGTATATAAAAATAAAATGAATTTCATCTTGTTATTTTGTTTACGTTTAAACCATTTTTTGACATATTTGATATGAAGTGTGATGAGTTGTCATGGTAACGGCGACAGAGCTGGCCTCACTTTGGTAAGGGCTAACCAGCAGAGGAAAGTGGTTTATACACTACACTATACTATATTTAGTAATATAAGTGTCATTTGATAGATACATTTTGCCTTTTCCTGCTTGTTTTTGTCCAGACGGTGAAGCAAAAGTTTGTTTCAAAGATCACTTTTATTGAATCGACATCAACAATTAACTCTGATCATTGAATGAGTTTCGACAAACAAACAATTTTGTTAGTTAATTAATGATACTTTTTTTTTCCTGAACACATATGAACTCCATATCAAGCAATGAGGTTAATAGGACAGACAATCAACTGTATAAGATTAAAGACAGAGTTTTTGTTGATGGTAAAATGTTGCATGTCCATCATAGAAAGACAGACATCTTTTCTGTCTTTATGTTGTGATAAACTGTGGAATAACATCCGTTCATCTATGTTCCAAGTTTCTGTTGTTCTGGTTACCAATTGGTGATTAGGCCAATAATAAGGAACAAACAGGCCATGTGATCGGAACTTGTTTTTTAGGTGTCCATTTTCCTTTTTTAATGGAAACCCTTACAGCCAATCAGAATCGAGTATTCACCTGGACCATGTTATAAGCTTCTTTATGTCTTTTTGTTTGTATCAAACTCGTGTTTTTCCAGAAAGCTGCGCTGTACACCTTAATGGGTTTATCTAAGCCCTTTAAAACAGTTTTGTTAGCACTGAGCTGCTGTCAAAGAGACTTTTCATTCAAGGCTGTGAGTGTCCAAAATAAAGCTATTAACTGTGATGGTCAGTTTTAAGACAAAGAAAAACATACTGAAAACATCTTTATTTGGACTGTGACGTTTCTCATTCATTCGGGTTTGCTCTATATCTACAAAATGTCACAAAACAAGAAACTTGTCCTCCTGTGAGTTAATAACAAACGCTCAGCTCGATGATTGAAAACGCTTCTTGGATAAGAGGTACAACGACTTCTGTGAAAAACCAGGTCCAGATGACATTGATTTAAAAAAAAAATAATGACATCTTTATTTGGAAAATCTGCTTTGACAACATAAAACATAAAAAAAATGTCAAAGTTAAAATCTAAATTTTAATCTGTATTTTGTCCCTCAAGTTTGTTCAGGAACTATCTTTGGTCATTTGATTCAAACAGTGTTTTAGACATTAAAAAAAGGCCAAGTATGGAAGTTAAGGTTCAGTCGAGGTGACATCAGGACAACATCTGTCCTTGGACAGACGAGAAGTAGAGGTAAAGGGAAAAATCGATTCGGGGATATATCGTGACTTTTATCGTATCGTGATACACGTATCGAGATATCATCGTATCATCAGACTCTTGTCAATTCCCTAATGAGAAGCTCCAGCTAAATCTGCTGAGCTTGTTTCCAGGAACTCACTCTCAGACAGGTTGAAGCAGAAACACTTGACATACTATCAGCCGTGTGTGACTGTCCAAACATTCTGGACTCTTCTCTGCGTGTTCCTCCTGCTGCACCAGCCTCTCAGGTACCACCCCCCTGTAGACTCCATGACTTCATCTGCTCTAACTGACTTCCAAAAATACATTTTCTATTCATATAGAAATCATTTTTTGAATGTTTCTGATTTTTTAAGTAATGCAGATTCAATAGTATCATCATGAAATGTGACAAAAATGTTGTTTCAAATGCTATTTTTCTCATTTAATAACATATTTCAAATAAGTGACATGTTTTCATCCAAGTATGAAGTAAAAATCAGTCAACATGAGGAAACTATTCCAGGTTTGTCAAATCTCTCCAGGTATCAAAAAAGTACATATGACATTTTTACTGGAGGTTTAATCTAAAAAATCCCCCAAATGATTCTGAAGGCTATAAGCCTGAAGAGGACTGAGGTGCTGCAAAAGGCTGAATGAGCAGGATTAAATAAGCTAACATTTATTTCAGTCCATCCACCTGTGAGTTAAAAGAAAGGGCTTTTAAAGGCTGCTTATGGGTTCATTTTGCATGTAAAATCTGACCTTTTAACATGGGAGTCAATGGAAATCTGCTGACGTATTATTCATGAGCTGAAGGTCGGGACTTTGGTTGAACTCGCTTACTCGGGAGATGATGTGGAAGTAGATCCACATGATGTGGACGCATGACGTGAGATGTTCTGTTGTGACTGGAAACTGTCCTTACGAAGCAACAAAATGTTTTTTGAAAACTTTTGAAATACTCCAACTATTACTGTTTTTTTTATATTGAAATAAACTGATACATATACTGCAATATATTGCTCTATGTACTGAAACATGATATATATATATATATATATGTATAGGTTGACCATCCATGTTTTGCAATCTTTTCAAAAACATATGGGTAAATGACCGACATATTGAGATATATTTCTTAATATATTGGCAATATATCTATATTATACAATCATTCCCAGTGACCTTTTAATTTTGATTATAAAGTTTTTAGCCAAAATCAAAAAGACTATCAATCAAGTATAAGCTGCATCTATTTGCTTTTGTTTTTAAGACATACTGTATATTATGCACAGAGGCAGGAGCTCATTAGAAATGCTATTCTAGTTTGTGGGCGGGACTATAGGCAAGCCCGCCCCCTTCCCAATTGAGAGCTCTGTTTGTGCGCTCACGCATGAGTTTATAGCCTCAAGCTAACATTAGCAAACACACAAATAATGAGGAGCAATACTGGATCATAAGTCTGAGCATTTTCAAGCATCTGGTTTTCATCTGCTCCTGATTTGAATTAAGAAATGCTCAGAAACGCAGTTTTAATAGTAAGTTATTTCTTCTAGTAAGGCTAACAAGAGCATTTTAAAAACACACAAAAAGACCATTTTCATTGGAGTGGGTCTTTTATTGGCTTTAGTGGAGTTCAGCAAAAGGGGAAATGAATGAATCAACCAAAGCAGATTCTGGAAGTAAATCTGCTCACTGTGACAGATTCCTTCATCCTTTGTTGAACGAATAATGATTGTTTTTTAGCTCAAATCATCTCAGCTGTGAAGTGCCTCCTCTTCCTCAGGGAGCAGTGAGGGGATATCCTGAATTTTGAGAGGGTTGCTGACACACAGAAGAGTATATATCTTTCATTAAAAGTGTGTTTTTTTTTATTTTTTAAAAAAATCTTCATTAAAGTTCGTAGAGACATAACATTGAAGTCTTTGAAGGGTTAACGTGCAAAAGAATAAATAAGGACTTCCAACTTATTTAACTGCTTTGCTGGCATTTTCTGTGCCAAGATTATATTCTTATGAATTTGTTGTAACGAAATGAACCCAAACGTAAGTAAATTAAAATGATTTAATTATGAAGAATGATAAACTATGAGAGCTCAACTGTGTGCTCAGACTTGCCTGCTGGACTTTTCTGATATAGTTTTAAAATGTTATTGTTTCAGTTTTAAAATGGACATGTTGGGATTTGATCATTCCAAACACAATCTGAGATTTCTTTCTCTAAACAAGCAGATTTGCTGTGTTGTTGCACAAACAAGGTTTTTGTGTGTTAGATAAACGTTTCATTTTTCTTTGTTTCACCAGACCAAAACTTCACGATTGTCCTGTAAAAAAATGTTTACCTTCCTGCATATGTCCTTCTATGACTGCTTAATGACTTCAGTATCTTAAAAATAAAAAATCTCAAAACTCGTAGTTTTGGGGATTTTTGTGGAAAAAAAAAGAATAAATAAATGCGCTAACTAAAAATATTTCCATTTAATTAATATTCTGATCCTGAAGGAAGTTTTACTTTGAAAGACTTCCAAATTCTATTCACATCTGTCTGGGTCACGTGACCTAAAGCAGCTTCCTACATGGCTAACTGGATTGCTAAGCTAGTGGCTCAACAGTAAATACAAAAAACAAACAATAAAACATATTTTGAAAGTTTCTTCTGAGAGAAAAAATCCAGTGAGGAAACCAAAGAAGAGCCTTTGACTTCAAAAAATAATAAAAATACAAAAAAATAACAATAATTTCATTAAATCTTCATCATCTGCATATCTACTAATATTTTTAGAATTGTTTAAACAAAATTTCTTGCAGTGGCATTTTCTTTTGAAATGTTTTCATAAACCGCAAGCTTAAAAATGCCAACTTCGGACTGGTCTGCGGAAATAGTGTCCCATTTAAACCGGTCCATGGCCTGAAAGAGGTTGGGGACCACTGCTGTAAAGCACTTTGGGCCTTCGAGGATGGTAGAAAAGCGCTCTACAAGTATCCGCCATTTACCATTTACCCACTCAACATGGTGTGCAGCATCTGTGTAACAGTTCTTCTAGAACCTGAAATAAAAGCTGCTCATCCACACGTAATAACTCACAACCCAAACCACAGCAGGGGTTTCTCTGCAGCAGCTCTGTTTCACAGCAGAAACAATCCGAAGCTTCTGAGAAGCAGAACTGTGTCTGCGCTCTGACTGAACACTGAATCGGTGTCCATTATGGCTGTCATTCATCCCAGCGGTGCAAAAATACACGGAATTTTGACAAAAGAGTCTACATTTTCACTGAACTTTTATGGTCACCTCAAACAATTTAAATCTGTCAAGCGGCACAACAGATTTAAAGGCTGCAGCTGATGTTACCTGAAAGGTCTCAGATGGCTGTCAGCATGTTTGTCTGCCTCTCTCAGCTACCATCCATCCCTGCTTAGTCAACACATTGGCATGGGTCCAAGGCTGCTTGTTAGGCTTCCTCCCCCTCCCCACACACTTTCTAGCTCCTTTCGAAGGTCATGGTGGTGTCACGTAGAGCAGAGTGAGGTATCCTTGACAGACACCTAAATCTTTTTATCTCCACACATAAATCCCTGCCATCTGCCAGGCAGTTTCCCCAACATCATTTGAGCTAAACTGAGAACTTTGGTAACTTGAGGAGCATCCTCTGTCGCTCTGGGGACAGAAGCAATGCTGACACCCTTGCCCCACCTGTCTGGCTTACATGAGGACACGCCGGGCTCCTCTGATTTCCTTGACATTCAATACAGGGGACACACACCAGGCCATGTGCTCCCAGTTACAGGAAAACACATGGGGATTTGGTTTCGCTGCTTCAGTCTTGCCTTGTTTGTGCCAGTTGCACGCATGCAGATTTCCATGCCAGCCTGCATGCTAATTTAAGATGGGGCTAAAAAAAGGAAGGTTGCATGCACAGCTGTGATGATGGAAAACATTTTGTTCTGTGTGATCCAAACCTCCATTCATAGGAACTTCTAGCACTCTTTTTTTATACCTTATGTCAGTGGTGTCATGACATCTTCATTAACAACTCTACACTTTTTCAGAAATATAAGCTGCATCTATTTGCTTTATTAAACCGGATTATGTAGAATCAATCGCATTAACGGACAGAACAGAATTCAAATTAGCCCTCAGGAGGAATCTGGAGAAATATCCTGTCCTGATTTGAGGTATTTCCTACCAAACAATCCATTCTCAACTGTACTAATACACCGTTATTCATCTCGCTTGACTATTCTCTGGTAAACCCTTTAACCCTAAAGACTGCGATTGAGCACTATGATGTAACTGTTTCAGTATTTCACGGATGGTAGGAGGAAGTAGCATAAGAAGACTTCTTTCCAGTTCATCAATTACGGTCAAATCCAGTCCTGACTAACAATCAGCCACTGATGTTCTGAAGATAAACACATCTCTGACAAGAAGTGGATCTGAATTATCTGGGACGTCTCAGAATCATGCACATTATGAGTAGACGATGTAAGCAATGGATTCTCAAACATGTTCATCATCTCTGAGGAACAGTAGACATGTCCAACTGAGGAGAGGCGGCCGTCAGTGGAAGAAGAGTCTATTGTACTGAAAAGATGAGAAGGTGGAAAACAGGGGAAGAATATGTCTGCTTAAACTACAGACTCTGAAAACAGCAAGAAATAATGAATACATGGATGGACAGACAACTTCTGGACATATAAAAATGGGATTAAAAAATGACATGAAAACTACAAAACTAACTAGTTGGTTGTGAATCAGCAGAGTTCATTATCTTAAAACATGATTTATTGGAAAATGTTTCCATTGCCGTTGTTAATATAAAAAGCCTAGTGACTACTGAAATCGAAAACATCTAAAAAGTACTTGAAGACGTGACAAACATCCGGTTTCAACAGAAGCTTCTACCAGAGATTATTGTAGGAGTTGTGGAGGTAACTAAAGAAATAAGGAGATGTTGAGCCCAGTATGGACAACATGATTGATATACTCAAGAAAAACGAGTGGATAATAACTCTCTAAGATTAACATTGTGGTTCTTATTTCCAATCAAACCTCACTTCAAAGGCTAATGCATCTATGCCAAAGCCAGCCCGTAGTATAGGCAGTATGGGAGAAAGCTAAGGGTACTGCACATCCAGGGGGCGCCAGAACAGGAGGAATAAAAAACAGACAATTATTATTATTTTTTTTTCTATCTCTAAACCTTCAACAATGAAGATTTTTATACCTTTAACACTGTAGATTAGTCTGTAAAACAATAATACAACCTGTATGATGGCGCAGTGGCTAGAACTCCTTCCTACTGCAGTTCAAGACCTTTTCTGACTGTTTCTGTTCCCGATGGTAGGGTGGTGTTTTGGGGGGTGGGGGCTCCATGCAGGCCATGGTCGGGTTTGCAAACGATGTCACAAATCCCTGGGAGCTGGAAGGCAACACAGCAGATTGAAGCATTTTTCAAGTCTGGGATAGGCAACTCCAGGCCTCGAGGGCCCCAGTGTCTCCATGGTTTCTGAATATCCAAGCCCTACTCCTGACTGATTACCTGGCTCAGGTGTGTCCAGCCAATTAGAACATGCCAGAGCAGGGTATGTTGGAAAACATGCAGGAATGTGGCCCTCGAGGCTTGGAGTTACCTACCTATGACAGAGCACATGTCTGTACCTGAATAAGGTTTTTTTTTGTCAAAGTGTTTGCATGAAATTACGTCATTGGATGCACACACTGTACCGCTTTACCATCTGTTGCATTTCACTTTGTTTAGTTTAATGGAAACCCCTGGATTTTGGTTGTTTTGTGATTTATTTGTTCACTTCCTGTTTTATTTTGGAGCACTTCCTGTTTCAGGAAGTCCAGTGATTTGGTTTTCCTTTGACAGGCCTGTTTAAAATTAAAAATGTTTTCTTTGAACTTTGTATTTCTATTTGGAATTGATGTTTAATGGGAGACATATTTTTGTTTTATGTTTAATTTCTTAAAAGTAAAATGCACATTAATGTTTGTTTCTTATGATATGTGTTTAATTTTTGATTAGGTTGGTTTGGTGGAGGGGTGGGGCTAGCCACCTATAAAAGAGGACCTCTTCTCAAAATGGAGGCCTCCTGTTTGTATGGCTTGATGATGCAGCACTGTGGGTTGTTTCCTGCCATACTTTTCCTTGGAAAAAAATTATGATTTGAAAAAACCAAGATAAAAGAAAAGAGACACTTGACATCTTGTGTGGACAGTGGTTTGTTCTTCTGACACTACCACTGTTTCAACTAATGATGGACAACCAACAAACTTTGGCTGAGTCCACATTTTTCCCCACCCTTACAGCTTGTCCCATTTGTGTTCATATTACTCTGTATAGATAGAGATATTTGTATATTTAATTTGGGCTGAATAAGAAGGAAGATCTTTGGACTTGATAAGCTTTTAGCTTTATCCAAATCCCCTTTCTAAACTCGGAACATTCTTGTTACGCCTGAGATTGTTTGTGGGATCATTTGCATTGTTTTTTTGTTTTGTTGTTCTTGTTCAAAATTAAAAATTGAAATTGAACCCCAACATTTAGTTATGGAAGAAAAGTGTCTTCAAATTTGGACGACTCTACCCCTCAGTTACATCATCATTAATTGCCGGTCATCTACATTAGAATGTAGCTGCCAGCGCTTGGAATATACATAACAATATTGGTTTTATTATTTAAAAAGTCACGCTGAAACAAAAAGTCATTACTTACATTTCCATGTAAACTTTTGTGCACCCACGTGAAGAAATCTGGGTCATACCAGCAGAGGGATACAGAGTCAACAGTTCCAACGCGTTACCCTTAAAAATACAATTTCAGACACCCCTACCCCTCCAAATGCCCCAACAGTTGGAGGGGTAGGGGTGGAATTCAGATTTGGCCTTTGTGCAGTTTGGCTCTGGAATTAATCGGTGATCGAATGTGTTTGAAAGGAAGAAGGAGATTTGTGTTTTTAATGGATTTTTGCTAATTAATAAGTAATTGACTATAATCACTAAAATACATACATAATGTGTATTATGGAATAAATACAAAATTAGTTGATTCTGCATTTTGTGGTTTTATTGCTTTGAACTCTTTCAAGAACCCAAAATAACTAAAGTTCCATTAGGAATGTCAGTAGATGGTCTGCAGGAACACTGCAACTTGAGTCTCCAAAGAGCCTCAAAGGTCAAAGGTGTAAGGTTCTGATGCTGACCACATTAATACACCGTCAGCTTTCTGGCTGCTGGTCGCACTCCAGAGTCATTTCCACGGTGCTCCAGCCTTTCATGTTGGAGCTGCTCATTTTCTTCAATAATTTACTGACTTGTTTACATTCTGAGCAGCAAAGAGAAAAAAAATGAGGCTAAAATTAAGCTGAGAGTGTTTGACACTTAAAGAAGGAAAATAAATGAGCTTTTCTTTAATGATTTGAAAGTAGGGCAACAGCCTCTGTTTACGCTGGTAAGTTTTAATGAGGAAAATGGATTCGGTGAGTTCAGGTTTCTAAATTTCAAACAGGAACTTTTGTTAAAAAAAAGTCTATTAACCCTTTAACACAGGAGGCGTCACCTTAGACGCTTAAACACAAAATCTTTGACATGCTGTAACTTTTCAACCGTTCACACGACAATTCTGAGGGAGAAAAGCGGCTCGAGGAGCATAAACACAGGAGCGCTGGTGTTAAAGGGTTAATTAGCGCAATAATTGCTGTTTTAGTTTCATTTGAAAATCTAAAACAAAGCATTTTGGGTCATGGAATCAAAAAAATATGTAAAACCGTCTTTTTAAAAACTAAATAAATAAAGGGGGTGTGTCACTTGGCACATTTTCAACATGCCTGCTTTTGTAATAAAAGTTTTATAACAGGTAAAAATAAACCTGGAGAATATAAATAGAAGACATATGATGTAAACTAAGTAACATCATTTTGATGTGAGTCTGTAATGACAAAATGCACAAAACTAATTCTAGATAAGGGGTCCCCAAACGTTTTCTTGTGAGGGCCACATGAATGTTTTCTTCTCTGATGGAGGACTGAGGTCAGTTTGACAGAAAACGTGTAACAATCACAGCCTAAGCATACACTGTTATCATTTTCTAGAAAGCAACACATAGACAAATTTTAAATAATTCCTTTCTGTTATCTTGATAGAAAAAAAAAATACTAAAACATTTTAAAAACTAGATATATAGCATTACCTGCGATAATGCTAGTGTGAATGCTGCAAGATGAATGTGGGCGCTAAAGATGCTCAAACTGGCAACTAAAAACGCTGAAATTGCTGAAGCTAATAGCAGAAAACGCTGAAGCTGATAGCTAGCTAAAATATTAGCAAAATGCCAAATTAGCCAAAAGAAATTGGTAAAATGTCTAATTTAGCCAAAACAGCTAACATGTGGTTAAAATATTAGCTAAACTCCAAATTAGCCTAAAAAACTGAAAAAGTCTACATTAGCCAAAACAACTAGCATGTAGCTGAAATATAAGCTAAATGCCAAATTAGCCTCAAAAACTGGTAAAATGTCAAATTTAGCCAAAACGGCTAGCATAAAGCTGAAATATTAGCTAAGCTTCAAATTAGTCTAAAAAAACGTTAAAAAAAATTTAAAAAAAAAATACTATACTAGCTTAACAAACTGAAAAAAGACTAAATTAGCCAAAATATTAGCTTAACCCTAAAATAACCTAGGGATATTTAGTACCTGATAAAACAGAAAAAGCTGGCATAAAAACAGCTGCATATTTAAAAGCTGAATGAGCTAAATATCTGATAGAGATGAAAAGCTCGACGTCCAAAAAACAATGTACAGAAAAAAAAATAATAATAAAGAAAAAGTGAAAAAAAAACTATAAATAGTTTATCCTCTCCTGTTACAGTTCAGACTGCAGAAGGATGGAATAAAAAGTCACGTTCTATGTGGTTCTCAATCGGAGTTTCTAAAGTGTGTGGGGGGCCGGGCCAAATGTAAAGGTGCTCCTGATCCGGCCCTCGGGCCGTACTTTGGAGACCCTGCTCTAGATGGATTTAAACTATACAAACACAAAGAAAAGCACACTTAACGGGGATAAGAGTCCTCCCACATGGAAGTGATCTGTGAGTGCCTGAAGAATGCTGAGGGTTTCTGCTTTCAATGGATCAGGCAGGACTCAGATGTTTGGGTTAAATATAACTTTGAATGTCTAGAATAGGAAAATCAAAGCAGCCAGGAGTGGGCTTTACACAAGCATGTGTTAGGAATGTATGGCTCCTGTTATTTATGTACTGCCACTTTGACTTTGGTTCAGCACAGGCAGCAGTTTACTACCCAGCAACCCTGCTGGTAGTTGGAGGGTCACTCTGAATCTATTTTTGCATCCATCTGATCTGAGAGTGACGAGCCAGGCAGTTTAGGTGCCAAAAAGTCAAATATTTTTAGTCTTTTCTCAGGTGTCTCGTCTTGGGAATATGGGAATATGAATTTGTGGCCACATTATACCTCATAAAAGTTTCCTAAAAACTATGAAGGTTCTTAAAAGTCCCGCTCTGATCGTTTTTTGATCTATTGTTTAAGTGTTCCCAGTGGGCTTTTGATCAAGAAAATGGCATTTCTTTAGCCAAAATCCTTTAAAAACGTGTCTTGTTTTTGGAGTTCATTAGAAATTTACTTCTGAGTTGTGGGCGGGGCCATTAGCATGAAGTAACCCTGTCGCTCTTGACTGAGAGCTCTCTGTTTACACTCTCCTGCTAGCTCACAGCCCTTCACAACCTAACATTACTAATGCAACAAAAATGGCGAGCTCTGTTGGAGTTATTCAGCCACTAGGTTTGGATCCAGATTTCAACTCAGTCTAAGACAAAAAAGACCCATTTTTACAGCGTATTTTCTAATTTTCTCTCTCTGATTTAGAACGATTTGAATAAAGGAATACTTAGAAATGCAATTTTGAGCTCAATTTTCTTTATATCTGTCCTCCATCATCAAAAAAAAGTTTCAAGGATTCTTTAAAGTCCCCTTATGACATTTTATTTATTTTTTTAATATTTCTAGTAGTGCTTTAATTATGATTATGGCGTTTTTAACCTAAATGTCTTAAAAAGCAATTTTTCATGAATCTCCTCGGAAAAAAACATGTTAAAAACTCTAAAAACATTATTTCTGTTAGAGGGGGACTTTAATAATATTTAAAAGGAAACTAAAACTTTATATTTTAGGATTCTGAGGGTTTCAATGCTGTTTTTGGTGGTTACTTCGCTCAGACTAAAGGACACATATGAAGGTCTAACAAGAGAAGCACCAAATGTTTTCCTTCAATCATCTGTGTTTACGACAGCACAATAAAAACGCTGAAATACTTCAGAGCTCAGTACTTGGATCTGACACTGTTTTAACCCTACGGTTCCTGTGAGCCCGGATCCCGAGTGGAGCGTCTGAGGTTTGCTTTCTGTGATTTTTTTTTCCCTCTATTTTTCCTTCAGAGCGTGTTAGCTGCTGGTGAAAGTAGGTCGAGCGTCGTGAAGGTCTGGCTTTTCTCCTTGCAGATGCTTTCTCACTTTAAGTTCTCTCTGCAGGAGAAAAAAAAAACCACTTTTGAAGAAAAAACTCCCGCTGGATGAAGACTTTAGGTTTATTAAGGTGCTATTTGTATTATTTGTCAACAATACTAGTAACTACTACAACATTAATGCCCTTTAGCTTCAAAAATGTGTTATTTATGATAAATTTGGGTGAATAAATGCATTTGTTTTTGACCATAAAATATCCTCAAACATTGAAAGCAGTCCTAAAATAGATGTCAGGACTGGTGGTTTCACAGCCCTCAAACTGGCCCCTCCTTCCCGTGCGTCTCGCTTGGCGACGCGCCTGGACTCAAACATCCCCTCACACAAATATGCACTCTCCCCCTCCCACCTCCCTAACCACCGACACCATCTAAACATATCCTGCCCCTGGCCTGCCGGATAACTTTCCATAAGGTTGTGACTGACACCAGAGACTTTTTTCCCCCCTTCCCACAAAACCCGATCCAATCCCCAACCGCCACCGACGACGGTGGGGGGGTGGAACGGGGAGGGCAGCGCTCCTTCATGAATCATGGCTGGGAACCAGATGTTTTGCAGCTAAAAATGACAGGCGGAGAGTGATGTGCGCTGCTGAGGCCCGAGGTTCTCATGTGTGGACGCCGGCGAGCGTGCAGCCTGTTATTACAGCAGAGATCCGCACTATTTTGAATGTCTTTTTTTTAGAGATAAATAGATGTGAAACTGGCATGAGGTCGTGGCCTCAACATTCACAGAAGAAACCAGCTGTAGGTTTAGTGGTTTACTTTCACTTTGATTTGTAAAAAAAAAAAAGAGTTATTCCAGGAGGAGAATTACAGGAGAACTGCTGAGGCTCCAAATAAAGAGATTTGTCTCGGAATGTCTTGTGGAATTTTCCTGCCCCGGCTTTGCTTTTCCAAGATAAATTGTCCTTCAACACTCAGGGAATTCTTGGCAGAGTTTGGTCATATTTTGGTGTAATCTTATCCCGAGCACACCTTCTCTTCAGTATTTCCCTTGGCGTCTCTGTAATTCTCTCTTTTCCTTGGAAGCGCAGCGAATGCCAAAAATTATTTTAAAGGTAATTTGTTTTGGAGGGAGGCTGGTTGACATTTCCACCGGGATCGTCTGCCTGTTCCTCCGCAGGTTTGTCTACACATGTCCTGGTGGACTGGTGACTCGAAAGTGTCCATAAAGGGAGTTTTGGCCCAATCCCAGGAGAAACGGGCCTCATCATCCAGGAGCTCTCGAGTGTCTGCAAAACTCTGCCGCTTTTAAAATATGTTGGCAGCTTCTGTGTAACGGCCGTTCCTGGTAGAGCGCGGGGCCGGAAAATGAACAACAGGGGGATCGGATTCATAATAAAGCCAGACTCTAATGTAGTTGGTGTCGTCTAAAATTGTCCCCAGGTGGAGAGTAACCTGAGCCCCTCCCCCAGTGAAGGTTATGAAAGTTAAAACGTCGGAAACCAGCGAAGAGCTGCAGCACCTCTGCAGTTAATGGTCTGCACACAAGACAAAATGACAAGGGACTGCAGAACAAAAAAAAAAAAGAAAAAGATCCAGCCGTGATCAAAGGCTGTCCCGCTGCTCGCTGGGTGTTTTCTCAGCTTTGCAGCGTGGGCTGCAGCTCTTACACAACACTAGACAGGAAAAGCAACCAAAGTCCAGAAACCCAGCGCTTTAGGCTGGAAGAAAGTTACAGACACACAAAAACGCACACGCATCGGTAATAGGAGCTGCACTCAGGCTGCTATTCAGGGATGGAGAGTGGAAGAAAAAGAAAGTTAGATTTCACAGCCTGCAGCAGAAAGCAGGACGGAGCTCTTGATCTGTGAGGATGATGATATTCTGGGGAAGCTTTTTTTTTTCGTCTTTGCAGACAGACGGTTATGTAACATCAGAGTCAGCAGCATCTTTATCAGAAATGTACCAGTGCTGCTTTTTGTGAATTGTGACTTTCTCTCAGAGTGAAATGACTTACTGAGCAACTATTTTGATGTTCTCATTGCATCTTAAGACTGGACACATTTATGCTCAAACTATTTCGCTCCAAGGGCCAAAATCTAAATGTGACAAATCCATTTTTTTGCATGTTATGAAATAAAAGGAGAAAATAAAGAATATGAATCTGAAAACAGCAAACTGGGATCCTGATGAGAGACGTGGAGCTTTTGACTTTATCCGTTTGACGTTTTCGCTCCATCTTGGCTAGCTTAAAAAAAAAAAAAAAAGTTAAAAACATCGGAAGTGACCGTGAAGACTCTTGGGAATTTCTAACACACATAAAAGAACCAGGGCTGACTCACTTGGAGAGGGAGAGCATGTAAACAGAGAGCTCTCAGCTATGAGTGACAGGAAAAAGGGGTGGAGTTACTCCGCCCACAACTTAAAATTGAATTTTTAATAAACTGCTGCCATTTCCGCAGAAAAAACATCTTAGAAAACGAAACAGATTTTTTTTTTCTAAAAAACAGAATCATAATTAATTAGGAACACTTTCAAAATAGATAAAAAGACAAGGGGTTTAATTGTGTTATTTTCTCCTTTTATTCTGTATCTCATCATCACAAGCCTGATCAGCGTTTGACTCAACATGTGATCACCACCAATCATAGATGACCTGAAGTCCACGTGTTCCTACACAGAGGAGCATCGTTTGTTTAGTTTGTCCTCTCTTTACTTTCAACTTTAGCCTTAAAAGTTTTACAGAAAATGACAAAAATGCACAATTAAACCCAAAAAGAACTAAATGAAAACACACAATAATATCCAATGAATTTTATGTTTAATGTTTATGTTTTAATCTTGCTCCTTTTACATCAATTAAGGTGTTTGAAAAGATTTGTTGTTTTAATTGACTATTTTAGCAACTTATGCCTAAAACAATTAAAATATTGTCATTTAGACAGAACTGTGGGTTGCTATTGCACCTAAATAAAACATTATCTCTCGTTTCATAAAAACAAAACCAACAATCTTCATTGAAATGATGTGAAACTGGCATAATTAAATATAAAACAATAAAAACTGAATATCTGGAAAATCAGACATAAAAACGAATTAGGGCTGTCAGATTTGTCGCGTTAAAAACACATTAATCTAACACGTGCTTGACGCCGACAATTTTTTTGACGCATTAATCGCGGATAGCTCGATAGGTCCATTATTTTTACAGTCAATGGGATTTTCTCATACGTGCCTTTCCATACCGCGCGCCGGCGTCCAGCCCTTTAACTCACCGGCGGCTCTCCAACCTCCGAGCTGCGAGCTAAAACC
This sequence comes from Oryzias melastigma, assembly GCF_002922805.2. Lineage (NCBI taxonomy): Eukaryota > Metazoa > Chordata > Actinopteri > Beloniformes > Adrianichthyidae > Oryzias > Oryzias melastigma. Next base: position 29,552,945 of record NC_050512.1, read on the forward strand.
GGCCGGCGCTAGGACCTGGAGAGCTCCTGCACCCTAACCCGGCTCCGGTTCGCGTCCAGTACCATGTCTGGTGGTACGGGCTCGTGTCCGGCGCCGCTTCCCGAGAGCTGCAGACCCCCGACGTTCCGAACAGCAAGCGCACCGGGGGACGTTTTAAATGTTCTGGAGGTTTAAGCGTGATCCAACCCCAGCATAGCGGTCTGTCTGCCGGCAAATACATGGCGTGAGGCTGGACACGTCGCTGCATCGAGCTGCAGCCAGACAACGCGGCGGCAGTAACAGACTGTCAAACTATCCACAGAGTATCCCGCTTTTCTCAGTCTTTAATGTTTTAAAAAACAAAAGTTCATTGGAAATGATAAATCTCTATTTCATTTATTACTGCAGTTCAGAAGAGGAGGAAAAGATTTGGTCCTGACAAAAAATGAACATGAAAGTGTTATGAAAATTTCATTTTGGATGTTTATAATTTTATTTTACTGAACGTTGATTGAAGTTTTGAATTTAAAATGCCCTTCACTTGCACTTGGGCTTTTGTTAGGCATTTTATGTTACAGCCTTTTATTGTTAAGAAAGTTTA
>NC_050512.1:29555217-29563962 GCF_002922805.2 Oryzias melastigma
TTTTTTTTCTAAAAAACAGAATCATAATTAATTAGGAACACTTTGAAAATAGATAAAAAGACAAGAGGTTTAATTGTGTTATTTTCTCCTTTTATTCTGTATCTCATCATCACAAGCCTGATCAGCGTTTGACTCAACATGTGATCACCACCAATCATAGATGACCTGAAGTCCACGTGTTCCTACACAGAGGAGCATCGTTTGTTTAGTTTGTCCTCTCTTTACTTTCAACTTTAGCCTTAAAAGTTTTACAGAAAATGACAAAAATGCACAATTAAACCCAAAAAGAACTAAATGAAAACACACAATAATATCCAATTAGTTTTATGTTTAATGTTTATGTTTTAATCTTGCTCCTTTTACATCAATTAAGGTGTTTGAAAAGATTTGTTGTCTTAAATGACTATTTTAATAACTTATGCCTAAAACAATTTAAATATTGTCATTTAGGCAGAACCGTGGGTTGCTATTGCACCTAAATAAAACATTATCTCTCGTTTCATAATAACAAAACCAACAATCTTCATTGAAATGATGTCAAACTGACATAATTAAATATAAAACAATAAAAACTGAATATCTGGAAAATCAGACATACAAACGAATTTAACTCTTCTATTGATCATGTGTTTCCTCTGGAACAGGCAGGAGAACAAAGGTGATACAACGAGGTGAGACACGTAATTGTGTGAATGCTTTGTAAGCATTCACTCTATAGTGATTCTACTTCTCTTTCTTATTTACTTTTCTTCCATACAATTTCTGGCGCGTAAAAACTCGATCACAATTCCAGCAATTTCCGCAGTCTTGGTATCAAAATGTTCAGCTTGTTCAGGATATTATTGCTTGTATTTTTGGTATTCATAAAATTTATGGTTTTCACGATTTTATGCAATTTATGCATTTTTGTTTTTGTTTTTGCACCACCAAAATGAATAGGAATATTTTTATGCAAATGATACAATTAAAAACATTCAGAATATTCAGGAAATTCCTTCTTGTACTTTTGTTACTGTTAAATTTCACGCACATTTAAAAATATTACACAATAGTTTACGCTTTTACACTTTTTTAGCAATTTTTATTTATTTTCATGCAATTCCTCACATTTTTTGTGCACTTTGAAACCTATGCAGTGTTGGTATCGAAGCGTTCAGCGTGTTAAGGACATTAATGCTACTGAGGTTTTTAAAGGCTAATTTTAAGTTTAGCTAACATTTTAGCAACATGCCAACATTTTATTGATAATTTAGCATCTAATGAGGTTTTTTGGCTATTATTGAGTTAAACTAGTATTTTAGCAACGTGCTAGCTTTTTTGGCTAACTTGGCATTTACTAACGTTTTTGGGCTAATTCTGAGTTAAGCTAGTATTTTAGCAACGTGTTTGTTTTTTTAGTTTTTTTGACATATACTGAGATTTTTAAGGCTAATACTGAGTAGAGCTAGTTTAGCTATGTGCTAGCTTTTTTGGCTAATTTGGCTCCTACTAAGGAGTTTTGGGCTTTTTAGGAGGTAAGATAACATTTGAGCAAAATACTAATTTTGTTTTTGGCTGATTTGCCATCCATACCTTTATGCATTTTTAAGTTTTATAAAAATGTTATTTTGATTTTTTAAAGAAATTCTTTAAATTCTTTGTTCTTCAAAATTAACAATTTCAGCAGTGTGCAAATAGCTTTAGCATTTTCAGCAAATCCCTTTATCAATTACAGTAAATTCCTTCAGCATCTTCAGCAAAACGTTTTCACACTAGAATTATTGCAGGTAATACAACTTTTCTAGATATTTTAGTAAAAACTAAATTGATCGATCTTAAAGAAGAACAAGTTGGGACTTGGTGAATTTTAAACACGAAATATTGGTCTTCATTTTGTACATTTGTCCAATTATTGATCTTTTGGGGGAGTTAGAGCTTTATAAATAACTAAAGTGTTTATCAAGCACTGACGTTCATATTCTATAGCTGTTCTACACTCTCTGCATGAGACTTTACTGCTGATTTCACACAGGAAGCACTGACTTACATGGATTCATTGATGGTATTCAGTGGCAGAGGTGGTCTTTTGCATTTGCACGAGGATTTGATCACATTTGTAGAAGAATTAAGCTACTAAATGTTATTGGGGCTCCCGGGATGTGGACTTTCTTCATAGATGTGACAGCACCATCCTTATTTTATAACAATGATGTTTATGATGGACGTGTCAAGAGTTTCTGTTGCAACTACTTTGGAGCAAAAGACCAGAAATAACCTCAGCAAGTTGGAAATGTGCCATGATCATTCTCTGTTTGTCTACAAACCGGCCAATGAGAAGGAAGCATGCATTGAAGTATTGATCGTGCTGCTCTGGTACAGTTGTGCAAAACAAATAAGTACATTTTAACTCAAACTTTTTTAAACCCCTTCTGGTCTAGAAGGTTTTTTTTTTTTTTTTTGCTGATGCAGCTGATCCAGGTAATCAGCTCTGAGATAAACAGGTACTTTGAAACAAGGAGTGAACGTTCTCAGATTGATTTAGGATTTAATTAAATTTAATGTGGATTGCCACAGAAAGTGTTAGTAAGGAACTTCACTAGAATGTAATTTGATATAAATTAATAATTTTAGATGTAGTATGTAATTTTAGATGTTTTATATATATATGTATAACTTTTGTTAATTGACCCAATATTTCACTTTTTTCAGTGTACAACTTGTCACCGTCCGTCACAAGCTCAGTTCAATAAATGTTGCTATTGGCGTAACAGTAAAAGTTATGGTAAAAATGTCTGCATTCAACAAGTATAAATGAACGACAAACATTTTATCCTTTAATTTCTCACTTTGAGGATTTTTTTTTTTGTAAACAAGTCCTGTTTGCTTTTAATTGTGCACAATTTCTTGTTTGTCTGTTTATTGAACCCAACATCTACGCAGCTGCACAGCGGCCTAGTGGTACAGTGTCTGCTCTGACGCTAGGTCATGAGTTTAAATCCACGCTAGGATGATTGATACTCAAATGTTTCCCAAAATACTTCCCGCTCTCCTCGGAATGGACATTAAAAAGAATCCTGCACACCTCACTGGAGAGTTTGTCTTGGGTCGTCAGGGTTGACGCAGTTGTTGCCTAGGTTCATTTCTTTGTTATTTTTTATTCATGTTTCAGTTGGTTTCATACATTTATGTAGGTTTCCATCAACCGGCTCTGGTCGCCTGCATTCGGCTCCTCATCTTTTTTTAATGGCGCTGTGGTTCGCCAGGTGCAGAGCAAAATGCAGAACAAGTTGGACGTGTTGTCAACGTTCTGGCTTCCATTCAGATTAACATGCAGTGTTTATGTCAGGAACAATAAAGCATGTATTCTTTAGCAGAGGAAAAAAAAGTGTATTTAACAGCAGTTTATGGTAGCTCGTATGTTAATCCCTGCATGAGGACACATAGTGAGAACATTTGCTCATACTGGTGGATTGTCTGGCTGAGAAGAAGTTTAGGGAAGACTGTTGTGATGCTCTTCGTACACCGCTGGTTAAAAACATTAAAGACTCACTCCAATGAAATTTTTGTGTTTTTTTTTTTTTTACATTTTCTTTTCTGATTATTGTTGATATATAAGAACATTCAACTTAAAAGTAGTAAAAATGTTTTAATTCAAATTGTTATGAATCAGTAGCAGACCAAAAAAATGGTTTTGTGAAAAAGATCGTATTTGTGACGTGAAAAATCTGCTTGCCCAGCTCCATGCTCCGAGGTTGCTCCGTGCCAAGAGTTTTACCCACAACTCAGAGGAGAATTTATAATGAACGAGTTTAAGTTTTCTTTAAGTTCAAGTGTTTATTGCCTTTTGTCCATGTTAAAGGTTAAGAAACAAAACATTCAAATTTTGCTTTGGCAGCTCTCGAGTCAGGATCATTACAGAAGTCAAAACAAAACTTAAAAAAGAATCATATATAAAAATACAAATATAAATCAGAAAAGAATATTTTTAGAGAGGAGAACTATTGCAAAGAGAGGCATGATGCAATCAAACTTTATTGCACAGAATTCCAACTTAATGTATTATTGCCATAATTTGTGATATTATGGTTGTTAATTTTTTCCATTGCACTTAAGTGTCCTGGGGGTTTAACATCACTTTTGGCTTGTACGGATTAATAATAGAATAAATAAATACATTGTGTGGCTCAGCCTTCCCTCTCTTATGTCCTGTGCGAACATTCTGAACTCTGTCCTAGAAAATTACATTTAAAAACGGCATAAACATCATTAAAAGTCGCCTGGAACGACTTCACATTAGATCAAAGATGATTGGAGAAGGACTTTAAAGCCTTGTTTCCATTAGGCGGTATGGTCCGGTTTAGAATGGACCAGGTAAGTCAGGAGAACGTTTCCACTTAAAGTTATCCCATCACGGCACATTCGGGTGAAGCTAACAACAAGAACAACAATGGAGGTCATCCATCGAACTAATTTTTTTTTACTTTGCTTTTGGTACTTTGTAAATACAAAGCTATTAATGTTGTTTGAGAGAATATTGCAGACGGCGAAGGAGAGTGCAGCGCTTTTTTTGGTGCTTTCCTTTGTCGAAATGACCTTTCGCCTAATCAACCAATTTCAACAGTAGTTCTGCACTAATCGGTGTATTCAATTCTTCTATGGACCCACAACCGACAGGGTGCTGTTTGATCCAGCTTAATGGATCCCTTTTATTATGGAAACGCTTAAAAAACCAGATCAAACCAGACCGCTCAGTGGAAACGAAGCACTACCGTAAACCTTGAAAGTCCCTCTATGACTTTTTTTATTTTAAAAAAACTTTACCAGAAGTGTTTTAATTATGATTATGATTATAAAGTTTTCAATCAAAATTCCACAACATAAATGTTTTAAAGAGCAATTTCTCATGTTGATCTGAAGCCTCTGTTTACAAAGTATCCTCTGAGGGGGCGTGGCTTTTGGTGCTGAGCTGAGCGGCTCCGCCCCTGAACCCCCCCCCCTGTCTGATTATCATAGCTCTGTGTCTCGCTAGCTTTAAATGGTTCTGATCCGGATGTCAGCTGGACGAGGAAGTGAAGATCTTCATGGACAGAACTTCCTCCAAAATCCTGATTCTTTCTCCTTCCAGTTCACCAAAGACTCTTTTAGCTAATTCTCCAATGTTTATTGACTGTGCTGTGATCAATACATTCAATCATTGGTTTCTCAGAGTTCTTGATAAAATAATCAAAGCTAACATCAAAATGCTCTTTCATTGATTTACAATCCTTTCCAACTGCGGTCAAATGAGCCGCCGTTCACATTTCCGTGGTCACATCAAGAAGCTCCGTGGAGTCTGGTGGAGATTTTCCAGCGTTCTCAGTCCTGCTACCGTAAGTATTGGATGAAACTCACACCAAAAATCCAGTGATGCTGATTTGACCACAGAAATGTGAACGGCGGCTCATTTGACTGCAGTCAATGTGAAGATACCATCTTCTCTTCTCCAGAACCTGAACTAGACACTAGGAACAGATGAGGGTTTAGTGCATGTGCAGCAGAGCTGTTGATGGAAGAAGATCATTCATTCAAACAGAGTCTGTCTGAGACAGTTTGATTGACAGATTTAAAAGGAGAAATACTCGGAAATGTAAAACAAAAGGATTTCTTATTACATTTGTTCTGTTTCTTAATAAAAATGCCACAAACACATGTTAAAAACTCAAAAAACAGGATTTTCATCAGAGGGGGACTTTAAGGATTTGATTTACTTCTGTTTAAAATTACAATTCTTTTTACTTAATATAACTTCATCAAATCTCCCAATTCTTCTGCTAATGGATTTTTTCCATAAGCTTAATTAACACTTTGACCATCCGATTCCTCACTAAAGAACGTCGGTGACATTAGACGCTCGCCGGCCTCATTGCTGAGCGGAGTACAGCAGGTGTCACACTCTTTCAGTCTGCATAATTCAAACAAGAAGTTGTAAACATGTAGCAGAGCGCATCAGATGACTGCTGTTTGGGCTTGTAGGGAATTTATAGAATGGTTTACATCCCAGACTGTGCCTGAGGTTATGTTGGGGGAATCTCAAAGACAGTAGGAGGTCTGCTGTACTGTGACAAACGAGACAGAAAAGAACATCAACTTCACTTTAACACATTTAAAGTATATATATATTCAGATATTTTCAGAAACTTTCTTATTACAAGGCTCCTGGGACTCATCAAAGCCATGAATGGTAAGGAATTGCTGAGTTAAACGCTGCCAGCATGGTAGCGTGGTGGTTCACCCTGATTACATAAAGCTTAACAGCCTCCTGCTCTTTGATGTCTGCCTGACACATCCCAGCTTCACCCATCATCCGCCCAGCTGTCTGAATAAGGAAATGTGAAGACACGGAGGGAAAAGGTTCGCCTCGTTTCTGGCTTGGCGGGTGTATTTACACCATCGGATCCTTTGATCAGAGCTGGTTGACTGATTGCCTCCAACCGACCGCAGAATTACTAACACATGTCACTAATGAAGCCCACAGCGGGGATGTTTTCACATTGTCGTGCGCGGCCCTTTCGTTGCATGACAAATTTCAAATGAATTTGCAACATGATATTAAAGAAGCTAAAAGAAAAAAATGGAAAAAACTGCACATTAAACATATATGTTTAACTTACTGCTACACATGTTAGACAAATGCTTTAATTCTTTCCAGTTTGTCCAAAGCATTTTTTTCAGGTTCAAAACAACATACATAAAAATGTAACAATTACCCTAAAATATTTCAGATTTCTCTTTAAATTCTATGTGAAAACTTGACAGTTCAGTGAAGTTTCGTGAAAGCAAATGTTTATCATCATTTATGTGTGTAAAAGAGTGCGTGGGTGTGAGACTGAAAGCACTTTTATTTTTTAAAAGCTTGTGCATTGATGTGAAATGCAGTCAACCGCTCTTAGAGAAAATGGAGCTATCAGTAACATCCAGGAAACAAACAAAAAAAACATCCAGGAAACATCCGTTTGACTTCACGGCTGAAGCTCATTGAAAAAATCAATCTGTGTTTTAGTGCACTTCACTGAGTCACCACAAGAGGCATACTTCACTATTAATTTAATGTCTAATCAGATCCTCCATCCATGCATCTATTTATACATACATATATTAGGGCTGTCAACTTTAATGCATTAGTACATGTGATTAATTTAAACAAAAAATAATGAGTTAAAATTCACTTACACTGGAAAATAATTAAACGTCTTTCGCTTCACATTTGACGGTTCAGGCTTCCACGACGCGCATTAATTTCTGATAATGCTCACTTCATCAGGCAATATCCTACTTATACTATGGTTCCATACAAAATAAGTAAATATTCAACAAATGTATTTTTTGTTCTTTTTTTTTTTTTTTTTTTTTTTAAGATCCTTTTTCTCAAAAAGCAGTCAATTTGATACCTATTCCCAATCCAAATTCTTCCCTTCCTCCTAGCCCTTCCCCTCAGTTTGAAGTGGCAGTTTAATAGGAAGTCGTGTCCAGGATTATTTTTTAAATTTCACCCTCTAAACAGACGGGCCCAAAGTCCACCATCGCGCAGAGAAGCGATTTTTTTTCACGTGGGTGCGCTCTGAAGCACAGACGTTTACATTTAAATGTAAGTAATTTTTGTTATACCAAAACCTTTTTAAAGCTATTAAACCATCGTTGTTATGTATATTCAAGTGCTGGAAGCTCTGCGCTAAAGCTAGCGAAGTGGTGATTATTGATGATGTCTTTGAACAAAAGTAACTTCTGAAATATTAGACACTATTTTTTCATAACCCTCCGTTTGGAGGGCTAAATGAAGGGGGAGGGAGAAGGGAAGAATTCGGATTGGGCCTTAGTTCTGCTTATCTTATTGCTGATGTGTTTTGTGGTCTCAAATGACAATTTTGGGATATCTGAGACACTTCACAAATTTTAAAATTTCAGATAATAAAAATTAAGGAAACTTGATTACTTATGATTAATGACAATCAAAAAGTGTGATTAACTTCATTTTTTTTTATTGATTGACAGCACTAATATATATATAGATATAGATAGCTGTACAGGGCTGCTTTTCTTTATTTTAGAATCTGCTGGCATTACGTTGTCTCAGCGTTCTAAGAGTTACGGTAGTCGAAAGATTGTTGACACTGGAGCTAAAACTTTGGTTTTAATAGGTTAAACACAATGCTTCATTTCAAAATGTATACACAAAAAAATCGTGTAATCATACAGGAATACATTAAATATTAATTCAAGATTGCCATAAACAAATGTGTGGTGGTCTCTCACTGTACCAGACTTCACCTTCGGTGGTCTTGCTGTTTCTCTTTTTTTCAGCCCAATTTTCTATACAGAAAACATTACGTTTGCCAAATTGACATAAATCTCTATTGCAATCAGATCTTTGTTTTCAGTTTATGATACTGGAAATATTTTCCTATGAAGGTTTGAACTTTGAGTGTTTAAACAAAAGAGAAAAGTGTGTAAATATTAGTGTCTGTCTGCGAAAAGTGTATTGTCTCCAGTGAGGAGTTTTACAGCCTTAAAACATCTAAACATACTGTAAAACATAAAGATAACTACTATGCAAACCTCATCTGTTTGTACAGCGCAACTTCAGCGATAAACGAGGGAACACAAAACATATTCTGAATTATTATCAAAGTATTTGTTTCTGTAGTTTTACTTTCTACAGCAGGGGTCTCAAACTCAAATCAGCCGGGGGCCGCTGGAGGCGGAATCTAGTTGAGGCCGGGCCGCATCAGG
>NC_050512.1:29563980-29583751 GCF_002922805.2 Oryzias melastigma
CATCTAAACATACTGTAAAACATAAAGATAACTACTCTGCAAACCTCATCTGTTTGTACAGCGCAACTTCAGCGATAAACGAGGGAGCACAAAACATATTCTGAATTATTATCAAAGTATTTGTTTCCGTAGTTTTACTTTCTACAGTATTAGTGACGTGATTTGTTTATTTAGTGATAAACTCATTCTTGATTTTTGACTTCATATCCTGAAGTCACGGGTCTCTACTGGTCTTTATTAGCGCTGCCTGATCTGAGCGGCTGCTGCACAGCTCCAGGCAACTTGTCTTTGGATGTGTTTTCTACCACCAGTTTCCCTTTGGACCAAAAGTTAGAATTTAGTGACCTTAACTGCCGTCGGTGTAGTGGTTAGCACTCTTGCCTCACAGCTAGAAAGCCCTGGCTCAAATCTCAGCTAGAACTTTTCTGTGGAGTTCCTCCTCGTACTCGTGTGGGTTTTCTCTAGTCTCCTCCTACAGTCCAAATACATATGTCGTAGGGTTAATTTGTTTCCACTGAGCGGTCCGTTATGATCCGGTCCGGTATTTTATATGTTTCCATAGTAAAATGGACCCATTAAACACTACCAAACCGTACCTCTTGAGGGCACCCATCCATTGTAGGTCTATAGAAAAATGGAACGGGATGGTTGAGGCGGAGCTGTTGTTACCACTCGTTGATTGTCAGGAAGTGATGATAACATTAGAAAGCATCAATTTAGCACCAAGCTAGCGTTTCAGTTTTCCTCTTTACTGCTGTATTCTTCCTAGGTGCCCGCCATCTTGTTTCAAACAACATTAAACTCCTGTTATACACAATGTATCAGAAGTAAAGCAAGAAAAAGACGAGCGACTGGATGACCTCCATTGTTGTTGCTTTTCTAGTCATTGCACTACAATGACATGCTAGCGGTCTACACCACGCATGCACTGTCAAAACAAACCGCTCAGTGGGAGCGAGGATTTTTAAGCTTTTACAGACTTTCAAATCTTCAGCCCTACGTGCTTTTATTGGTCATGCTCCAACAACTGTTGCACTTTTTTTTATTCAGGTTAAAAATATGTAGCCTTCAAGCCAGTTTAAGACACCAATGGGTCAAAGCAGCCACACATTTTTTTTTACCACCAATACTCTAGATGAGGTGCAGATATGTTAAGTTTAAAAAGGTCCAACCATTATTATTGGCGGCATTCCTATAATCTTACTCTCTGTGACATTATATCTAACATTTCAACAATCTTTTGTTGTCCTTGACTCTACCTGGAGAATGTTTATAACCACAGAGATCCAATCCGCCTCATGGTTTTAAAAATATGCAGAGAGGTCAGGGAGAGCTTCTTTACCAGTATCCCTTCTCAGTTAAATAGGAAATCGTGCTTCTTTATTAAAGTTCATTACCTCATAATAATGTAATATGCTATTTACTTTTAAAAATTACTAAAACAATTACTTAAATGATTCAACTGCATCATCTAGATCTCATTTTAAGCTTCATCTGAACATTTTTTTTGTTTTATTTTTAGAAGAAAATCCTATTTTTTTTTTTGTGTGTGTGTCTCAATTTGCATTAGAATTTCCATATTTGCAAACCACTGTCGGTCATTTTAAGCAGCGGAAAGCAGGAAGTACTCTAAACTTGTTCCTGATTAGGCCAGTAGATCAATGATGTCATTTATCATGGGCTATAATCCCTGTCAAACATTTGAGTCACATCTGGTCCATAAAAACACTTGAACCAGAGTTCGCTCTGCCTCATGTCTGCAGCCCACAGCGGATCCGTGCCAGTTCTGTAACCGAGCTTTGAAGTGGCGAAAGACACCCGGATTAAACCGAAATGTGTCTTGTAGGGAATAATAAAAGAAAGAAGAGAAAGACAAAAGCCTCCGTTGTGATGCCGGCACATATTTTCCAATCGTATGTCACAAAGACCAACTCCTATTTCCTATAAGGACTGTGAGGGTGTTTTACACAAAAGCCACACTGCTTTGTAAAAATCCACTACACTGAGAACGCTGACCTAGTTTGTCTGCTGCTGTTTTTGTCTTTCAAGTTTATGGTCTCCAGATGGGAAAATAAAATATTTAAACTTTTGGGTCAGTGGCGATTTCTCCCAGTGGTAGACCATTAAGGATAGTACATATGTTTTTTAATATTTTTTCTCACCTTATTATTGTAAATTAATATTTACGTTTTTGATCTATTCTAGATATTTTATCTTGTGTAATTTTCCTCTAGCAGCTTTCTGGACAAACGTTCTCTTTGAAAGAAAACAAAAAAAAAAAAAAAAGAGACAATCCTTAGTGTTTAAATCACTAAAGTCTTATTTAACACTGCTAGTTTCTGGACTTTCGCTTCTGCTGGATGACGTGTTACAACAGCCTGAAAGCCTCATGACTCCAATAAAAACTATCTGAACCATAAATCCTGTTTTCCAGTTGTTTCCTCCTTTGCCCCTCCTCTGTGGAACAGGGCGAGGGATGAAATAAAGAGTGTGGCCTTGTTTTCAGAGCAGCAGTGACCTGGTTTTTCCTGCTTCCACACTGCTCGCATTTATCAGATCACTATCAGCTGACTGCCAGTCAGATGGGGAAAATCTGCTCCGGCCCAGCAGTGTCACACAGCTTTTCATCTGGATGTTAATCCTCAGCCTCTATTCCTCTCTGAGCGAGTCTGAAATCTACACTTTTTTATTATGTTTATGTGAGACTTGGAGGCATCCTGGGATTTTTTTGAAAGACATACAAAGCAAGTTTGTGTTTAATTTGAAATGAATCTGTGTTCTGTATTTTTCCAGGATATTTTAGCTATATTCACCTAAGAAAATTGTATTTTTATGAGTAGATTTGTTCATGTTCACACTGCACTTTTGAGAGTGAGCAGAACTAGTCAGAATAGCAAAGTTTAAAAGTAATGTTGCTCCACACGATTACTGACCAGGAAAAAGAGAAAACATTTGGACTTGTTCTGTTAATTAATCAAACACTGATGAGCTACTCGAAACACAAAGGAAAAATCCAGATTCTTCCCCTCCCCCAACATCTAGCCCTCCAAACGGAGAGTTATGGAAAAATGTGTAGCGGTGTCAGACTATTTTTTTTTTTTTCTTTTACGTGTTACTAACAAAGTTAGGAGTTAGCATAGTCACATTACTGCTTGTTTTAATGGGATTTGTTTGTTTTTTTGCATGTTGCAAACAAGGTTGGGAGTTAAAGTTAATACATAAATGCAGCTAATGCTTCTAATGTGGCTAATGTGTAGCGTGTTACAATCAAGTTCTAAGCTATGAGAAAATGTCTTCACTACTCGCTATAGTGTTTGTCATTTTGTAGTGCAGTCTGAATCTAGAATTCCAAAATGCCCTAGAAATTTCCCAGAAGTCTTTGCGAAAAACCAATGTGCATCAAGGCTTGCTACATTGGCGAGTATAGTGTGGAGAGCTGCAGCTCTTCTTCCTCCACGTGTTTGCAGTTGTATAGATAATCAAAGCCTGACACTGGTCGCACATTCACCCTGGACTTTGTCTGGGTTACTGCTTTACACTCAAACACACACACATTTCTGAGTAGACGCCGCTATTGCCTCACGGGGCATGTTGTAATTCAGAGATAAGATTTGTATTTATTTCACAGAGTAAAGGTCAGCTTGTTTCTGCAGCTTATTGTCACAGATAAGATGAGGTTTGCACAACCAAACATGTTTTTTGACAAGGAAATACTCTGTTGTACAGTATAGTCAGTTTCAATGTGTGGTAACGAATGAGTCACATTTTCTTCTTTACCTGATAATATTTTCTTTTTTATGACAATTATGTAACAGTCCCATGTACTTTTGGCCTAAATGTTAAGTATTTTTTACCAAAAATTAATAACATTAATTTTAAAAAGCACTTTTCATACATATGTTACACAAAGTGCTGTATATGATAAAATAGTTAACAATTTAAAAACCTACAAAAAGGTTAAAATAAGACACACAATGCCTACATCCCCCTGACATCTGAATCTGGGACTTTTTTAGGAGTTTTTCCTTACTGGAAAGGAGGGTCTAAGGCAGGGATAACTAGTTGTATTTAGTCTGTTTAGTTTGGTAATTAGTTACTGTTTATGTTTTATGACCGACCTTCTGCTTCTATACATTTAATGGCATGAGGCAGAATGATGTAATTGTTTTTATAATATATGACTTTATAAAGAAAGTTGAATTGCATTGAATAAAGTAAAGATTTGTTTTGATAATACATTTTAAGAAAAAGACTCGCTTTAACTTGTTTCTAACTAATGAAAAACATGAAAAGTTTCGGAACAAAGCCTCAGGTCAGCAGTGATGTTTGGCTGAATAACACGTGATAGTCACAAATTTCCTTTTTAATTTGTGAAAGGGTAGATAAGAGGAGTGGAGCTGATGTCAGCGCACAGATCAAATATAACACCACCTGGAGGGGAAGGGTGGGGGCATGGTTCAGAGGTCACATTCTGATTGGGAAACTACCCAAATATTGAGCAAGCCCGGCTGAAAGTGCAGAGCAGCTGTTACACATTTACCAGGAGAGAAGTGGCTGAGAAGCAGCTCCTGCACGTCTTTAAGCATCCCTGTGCCGCTGTCGGGGGATATTTAATTACAAAGCAGATCTGAGGAAGATGATCCAGGCCCCCCCAACACGGCCGCCAGCCCAGTTCCGCCCCACGCAGCTCAAACCACACTATATTTAAAAGCTAACGTAAAGCTGAGGTTAAGCAGAGGGCCCGGAAGGAGCGGAGTAACTCCCAGTTACCGAGCAAATATCTGAGACTTCTGCCAAAACCAGATGAAAGCCAAAGAGAGAACTAGCATTAAAAAACACAGAGGATGACAGGAAAACTTTGCTCTTTGGAGGAGCATGAGAAAATGAAAACTTAAAGATAAGGAACCAAAGATTAACCTCATGTGTGAGTCAGCCTCTGCTCTTTGATCACTCTTTATGTGCAGCAGACTATGGCCGCAATAACACTTTCAAATGACCTGACCTGGATATCTGTAAGCAGTTTCATCATCCTCTTAAAAAGGACCATTTAACACATTACACAAAAACAGGTTAGTAGAAAAAAGTGATGAAAACATGTTGATTATCTTACTAAATATAAATATTTTCCTTTTTCTGTTTTTACCTGTGTTTGGACAGATTTGTAAAATCAATCACATTAAAATCACTTTATTTTATGTTGCAGGCAATTTCTTTTGCTGATGAAAAACAAAAAGTGTCACTAAAATCTACACAACACATACACACTCAGTAGAATACAATCAATTTGTAGTCGGACCTGCAGAAACAATTCAATAAAATTGAAAGTAACCCAAGACCTTAGATAGCTGTTTAACAGTTGAATTGAGGCTGGTATTGACTTAATGAAGCTCTCTTTGTCTTAAAGATATTAACCTACATTCTGAGGGTAACAAACTGTAATGTAGAGTATGCTAAAGGCTTAGTACTTACATAGCTCTCTATTACCTTCTTACAAAGCCAAAACCCTTTAGAGTCATGGTCCCATTCATATATGATGGTGGCTCCATTGCCGAACACTAGAGCGAACCTATACCCACCAAGAGCAATGGAGGTTCAGTGTCTTCCTCAAGGACACTTCAAGACATGTGGGTGCAGAGCAGATCAGGAACCAAACCTGCAATGTTCTAATCAGAGCTCAAATGTTCTACCTCTGCAGTATTACAGAAACATTGTCAAGGAACTCTCACATTCACATGAAAGGGTTTGGACAGTCAAAATGGTTATTATAAGCTAAGTGACTAACTTGGAGTTCCTCAAGGCTTTGTAAAAAGACTTCCTTATTGTTCTGATAGCAACTGCTTCCTTTAGATCATGGGTGCCCATAAGTTCTCTTTTGGCCCACCAAGTTGTGGCTGCGGAAATGTTTAGTGTTTTCAACTTACATTGTTTTAACAAATACTTCATGATATACTTACCTCGCGCACGTCAACAATTTGTTCTATTTTCATGAAATCGTAGAGCCTCAAAGGAGCTGCAAGACACATCCATTCTACTGTTCTTCTCAACGACCCTGCATGGGCCCGGACAACCCGAAAACCCATAGCATCAATCCCTGTACAGCTGAATGTGACTAAGACATTACCGGAGTTCCTCCAGGGTTTATCAAAAGACCTCTTTTGTTTGGCCAGGGGTACTTTCTTTAGCTCTTGTGCTATCTTGTGGGGTCCAGATGACCCAACCCTTACATTGACGTGTTATCCATCCCATGACAAATGTGGATGAAGGTGGACAGGATTTCATGTCTGCCATGGACACAAGTGAAAATCAAAAATAATTGATGACCCCACTCCCAACATCAACATGCGTACCTAGAATAGGACGGCTTAGACTGATGATTAACAATGTGTATCATTGAGTAAACTGAATGAAAAATATTATCAAAATTATTGTTTCTACTTGTTAGGAGATTTATCATTCTGTTCTTCGTGGTTTTGGTCTGCTGTTGCTAAAGAAGACTGTTTCTTTGACTACCACAGCAGGTCGACCATGATCATTATGTTTGCTTGCTTGTGTGTTCTGCTATAAACCTGTCATTGATAAAGTCGCCTCCAACACTTCATCTCTGCTGTAAAACCTCTCTCAGCCTTCAAACAGAGCAGCCTGCCTCCTCTCTAGATAGAAAGTACGTGCACATAAATAACATCGACCCCCTCCCCACCGACTCCTCTCTTCTTTCACATTGGCTTTCACTTCCTGCCAGTTCATTGACGTGGCAAATCCAGCATCCCTCTGTTTACTTTCCGACAGGGATATCCAGGCAACAGGGCCGCGACTCTCAGCACCAGCTGCTATATTTGGGCGTCCGCTCCATAAACCTCTTTTCCAGATAGAGTCAACACATCACTGTGTTCCTTTCTTGGTGCTCTCTCCTCTGACTTGGCTGATTAATGGCACAGGAGCCGCTGCAAGCTTCCCAATCTTTTTATAGAAAGTACAGCTGTGGCGTTTGACCCACCAATATCCCTCTGCAACCCCTGAACACATCATAATCACCTAATACGTGACCTCCTCCTGTTGATCTTGTTCTTGCTCTTCTAACTTTTTCAAATCTACAGTCAGGGCAGGTTTGAAACAAAATGCAAAAGATTAAACGTTGTGTTTAACAGGCAGACAATTGGTGAAGTAATCACAATTACGATGTCTTCTTTGCTAAACTAACTGAGCTTAGCAACAATTTGATTGGCAAAGAATCCATAGAAAATAGCTTATGTCTTGCTCCAATGAAATTAAACCAATTCAGTCACATATTTTTTGGACATCGCCACATTTTAGCCAGACAACGCCAGTTAGCAGTGATTGGTGTGAGTCATAGACCGTTAATAAGAACTGGACATATGGAGCGTTGAGGTTCCCCATATGCATTACCTTCAGCCCCGCGAAATGTTTGGACCACGGAAGGGGAGGGGTTGATAAGGCCATTGATATTCATGTCAATGGTCTGAGTCAATATTTCTATGGCAACCACTACTGCCAATCAGGAATAAACTTGTTGGAAGGCCACGCCCCTACCAGTCAAAACACAAAATCTGTCAATCAGACATTTGGAACGTTGGACATGAGGGCCAGCAGGGACCACCTACTTATATTGAGGCATCTGATTGGCCAAAAAATAAAAATATTGTAAAATAGAAATGGAATGAAAAGAAATAGTTTTAGAATATTTTTTTTAGAAATAGTTAACTGTTGACTCCTTTATTCTGAGTGAAGGTTATTGTCAAAGATCCCCATAGATCTCACATTTTAAACATTAGAACGACAATTATAGATTGTCTTTTTTTTTTTACCTCTTCTCACATCTTTTGTTCCTTTTTTGTCTCGGGACGCTTCATGTTGCACATCCAGAACTCGTGGACCGGACTGTTTGCTCTCAGTCACCTCGAATAAAGAATGCATTGTTTCTAATCCAACAACATGGTTTTATTTATCCTGCTACTCTAAACAAAAGCGTCCCTTTTTCTACGTGTGTGTCCATTCCTGCCAGCCATCCTGAATTCATTTGAGTTTCATGCCTTATTTATATATATGCTAATGATTTTTATTTAGCTATTTTTTGCTTGTATTCAGCTCAGTGTGAGGTCTTAGCTTCACAGAAACAGAAACTGTTTTTAATAAAAATGATCCTCTGGATTTGGGTTGAGAAAAGACAGGCTCGCATTGTCCTTTGTGCTAAATCTAAACAAGCACTTACATGGAGTACAGTGACACGCAGATGAAATAGAAGCTCCAGAGCTGGCATATCAACAAAGCACACATTCAGGCAGCAGGATGTTTGTGTGTCAGGGGTTTGTGTCAGGGTATCTAAAGCCCCGGGCAGATTTGTGAAAGTGCTGACGCGGTGCGGGTCCAGGCTGGCCATTGTGTGACGGCAGCATGTTCTGCCTGAGCCAGGGTCATTTTGCGAGCGGGTTGCTGACTGACCTTTTGAGCAGCGTTTAGGTTTGGACACTCTCCTGATGAAGAGGCCCGGGGCTTGAACGTACGAGCTGATCGTTTGGACACGATGACCCAAGAGCACATGGTAAACATCAGCTCACCCCACCCTGAAAGACTGCATGCAGCGGCACTGGAAGGGGGATCATGTGACAGCAGATGGTTATATAACCGGCATCACAGATTCTCTCCAACAAACTGCCTTTATAACTTGCTGATTTGTAATAAAGAGAATCAGTTTTCTCTTACTGTCTAAATTATCCATTTATGTTTTTGTTGACATTAGAAACTGACTTAATCAAAATAGATCCCCAAGATCCAACAAGATTGGTCTGTTTGAGGATAGTTGTCAATTGAATCAACCTTTCCATTAAAATACGTTGAATACTTTCTTGCAAGAAATCCAAGGAATTTATAAAACTTCTACTGTTCAGTGTTTTTATCTCTGAGTCGCACTGGTTGAAGTTTTGGCTAAAGATGTCCTGGATCCATTTTAGGTCAGTGAATCGGACTGCTCAAAATTGCTACAGTCTATGAATTGTAGACATCCACATGTTTGTAACCTCCAGGCCAGCACGGCCAAGTGGGTCCCATATGGTTGAAAAGGGGGCAGAAAATGTGGGCCTAAATTGATTTTGGAGAATTTTTACCCACATTGGCTTAAGTGCAGACTGAGTGGGTCAGCTTGCTACGCTAGCCAGCCGTCCGGTGACAGCGTAGGGTGTAGCCAAACGGAGCTGTCTCTTATTAGAAATCCAACGAGGAAACCGATCATTATTCTATTTTGGGATGGGTACCGACAAGAATTTTCTAGAACGACGAGCACCGGCGTTGTCTAAAAATTGTGGAAACTCCGCGGTTCACTGCAAAAGTCCGGCCCACCGCCGCTGTCACGAGAGGTGAGCCTTTCATTACAGACAGACACGCCCCCACCTGAGAGCAGAGTCCAGCCGACCTGAAATCCAGCTGGATCAAGCTTCTCCCAAAAAATGTTTCTTTTTAGTAATTTTTACACACACAATAAGGAAAACGCATGATAAAAATAAAATAATATAAAATAGAATTCCAGGAAAAATGTCAAATGGACAGCAGTGCTCTTAGGAGGGAAAGTCTTATTTCTGGTAGCTGAGGCTCTAAAGGGTTAAAAATAAACATTCTAAACATACAATTTTGGGTGTGATTTCATTTTGTGATTATTTGCAGACAATAAATGGCTATCAAATACTGTGACTAAAAAAAAATAAAAATGCGATTAATCGTGATTAACTTTTTCCAGTTTTGCCATTAATTAGTTAGTTTTTTTAATCGATTCCCAGCCCTAATTTTAAGTGTTCCTCATGGTCTAAAAAATACAGCATGAGTCACTTAGTTCTGATTTAAGAATTTCTGTCTGAGATGCACCAACGATGGTAAAATAAAATGTGATTTATGTATTTATTTTCCCTTTATATGATATGGAGTCAGAATGTAGTAAAGTTGAAAGTTATAATGGCATTCTGCTAGCTTTTTGGACTATTTTGGCATTTATTAAGGTTTTTTAAGCTAGTTTGGAGTTCAGCTAATATTTCAGCTACATGCTAGCTGTTTTGGCCAATTTAGTTATTTTCATTTTTTTTTGGGGGGGGGGGGGTAATTTGGCTTCTAACTAATATTTTAGCTGCTATCAGTTTCCATTCACACCCATTAGCTTCAGTGATTTCAGCTATCAATTTCAGCATCTTCAGCTATCAGCACTAGCGTCTTCACTGACTAAATTCAGCTTACAACATTCACACTAGCATTATCGCAGGTAATGCTATATATCCAGTTTTTAGTTTAAAGCTAATAATGGTTAAAATTAGTACCTTACACATGACCTGATTAGTCAACTAGTTGGAAAAAAAAGAAATAATCAGTGATTAGTCGACTATTAAAATAATAATTTGTGGCAGCACTAGACGGAAGTCTACTCTTTCATTCATTCTATGGACAGCACTTCGGTTTTTCTCCATTATGGATCATATGATTGGAGCTTGACAAATTAGGAGAAGATGTTGACCTAGAAACACAACCAATGGAATGACATCAGATCTACATCAGTGTTGAAAATTTACATTTTGTTCCACTTCTTTCGTAATGAAACCTTAAAATCAGCAGGCAAATCAGCAGTCAGCGTACAACACAGATCTGTTTGTTCATTTTCAACATGGCCCCGTTCAAAAACTCATTCTCTTCCCCCACACAGCTACGTAGAGTTGTATAATGTCTAGTCTGGAGTTTGATCTCCATGAAGTTAAAGTGCACCACTCTGTGTTTGCTCTCAGGACAAATCAGCTACCAGCTTGCAGGATTTTTTTTCCTTTGCTTTCATCAGATTTGTTTTTGCTGGAAGCATTCTTGAAAGGAGCAACAGCTCAGTTTGGCTGTTCAAGACATGTTTCCTCCAGCCCCAACCTGCACTCCACAGTCTGGAAAAAAAAGAAAAGAGGAGGACACATGGGCTGAGGGGGGAGAACAGGAGAAACCTTGAGGTTTCTCTCCGAGTATGCCACGTAATTTGAGCAAAACCCATTAATCTCAGGCCACTGCCTCCTTAGTCCCTCTGGGTGTTAAATTTCTGTGACAGATGAAAAGAAACGAGCTGTCTGGGCTGGAATCCGGGCCTGACCTCATGCCAGAGATGAACTGGCCTGGGAGAGAAGGAGGGAAAGAGGGCGGAGGTCTGGATCTGGTTTGGATTGAATACCTGATTGGCTGGCGAACTTCAAAAGGACCAGCAGACCGGAGGTTTGCAGACAGTTTGAACCCGTCCAAAGATTCCTTTCTCCTCTTTTTATGTGCTCAGTCAAAGGAATGCAACGTTTAATAAAAACTCAGACAGCAAAAATGTTAAAAAGTTATTCTTCGACTGCTCAGTAAATCCGGTGATCTTCAAGAACAAACTGCTTTTTTCTGAAAGAGGATTGTTGATGTAGGAAGAAAACAAAGACTGTAGTCGTGTTTCCATTAACTCTAAAATTTCGAAAAACGGAATTTCGATATTAAATTATCCTAATGGAAACACCACAATTTCGAAAAAACTCGCCTTTTTCGAAATAAAGTTTTTGCGCTTAGAGGAGGTGGTATTTGGGCCGTATCGAAACAGTAGTTTTTCGAAAAACTGTAATGGAAACACTTTTTTCGAAACAAACGAGTCACGTGACCATTAACCGGATATGGCGTTTCGGACAGGAAGCAGGAAAATCTGGTCAAATGCGCCTTTTCACAGCAACTGGCTGCCTTGGGCACCGCACAGCTCATCAAAAGTTGAGCGTGTCATGCAAAAAATGCTGAATCCACAGCTCTTCGGTGAATTCTTCAACCACGATTTAACAAAACTGTTTCACTCTACGTCGCTCCCGCGTTTAAGGAGCCTGCCGCTCCAAGGCTCGGATCAGACGTAGACGTCTTCTCTGAATGGGAAGGATGAGAGCTAGCTCCGTGGCAGAAATGTGAATGAATCTACTGCACATGAAAATAGTGTTTAAATCCGTCGTCACGTTTTTTTAATGACTTATCGCGGGAATTACTTCGAGTTTTTCGCATAATCATGGGTTAATGGAAACGCTGTTTTTTCGAAACATTGTTTTATCGAAATTCTAGAAATTTCGAAAAAGTTTTGCGCAAAAGTGTAATGGAAACGCAGCTAGTGTGTGCAAATCTGAGAGGAATTCATCATCACCCTAAAATGCATTAGTCATCAGTGAAGAAAAGCTTGACAAATTGCTTACATGTGACTCTTTCTGCTTATACAAATATGTAAAAAGTCATGAATTGAGCATGAATGGAATCTCATTCATGTCCATAAAGTCTAAACTGGTCTGAGCACACAAACGCAGTCTGCTGGGAAACCTTCACTTGCATATTTTTATACTCATGTCAACAACTCTCTGTGTTTAAATCGCAGTGAAAGTTTGGAGAAAGCAGTTCTATACTTAAAAGATCTAAAGGGTAAATATCTTATTTACCTAGTAAAACTTTACACAAATACTTTAGTAGTTTGAAAGGCTGTGTTTATGAAATTGATTAATCATTTTGATCCAATTAAAGCTCAAGAGTTTCATAAAAATATTATTAGATTTAGCTCATAAAGCTAAAGTCGCTAGCTTGAGGCTAACGTTTCATGGAATTTCCTATAGGACGGCTAATGCTAACACTCTATCGACCTAAACATAAATTACTGACTAAATGAACATCTTTATAAACTCACAGGCATGAACTTTCCAAACTCTTTCAAGGAAGTATTTTTTAAAATAACCATTTCTGGTCTAAAACTGTTTTTTTGCTCATTCTTTCTTCTTCTTCTGGAATAAGTTGTAATGCTATGATGTGATCACCACCTATTGGCCAAACTGAAACGCCCTCCAGGAGAAGCAGAACAATAATTATAATGTTAATGATCTGAACATTTTTGTTAGAACTTCTCAACACTGTGTGCTATGAGCAATCTCATTTTTTTTTACTAATAATTTTTACAGTATTTAAAGTCCATCGGTTTAATATAAGTATATTCAAAATATGTAGTAGATACTTAATTAATTTATAAGACAATGTGTATAAAAGAATTGAAAAATATTTTAATCGAATTGATCCGGGCTCTTGTGAATTCAATCAAATCATTTCTGGAAATTGTAATCGATACTCAGCCCTATTAAAGACCCACTCCAACCATTCCTGGTGCTTTTTTAATTATGTTTAACCAAAATTCAAAAAAAGAAAACTTTTTCTAGGACATATTTTCTAGCTCTTAATGAGAATTTCATCTCTGAGTTGTGGGCGGGACTACTGGTGTGGAGCAGTCCCGCCCCCCTTCCCCTCACCGGTTTACATACTTTCCAGCTAGCTTACAACTCAACACATATCAGAGCGAGACAAATGGCGAACAATATCAGAGCTATCCAGGCGTACAGTTTAGATCCAGATTCCAGTTCAGGCGAGGGAAACAAAGACGTTCATGGATCTATTTCTCTATAATGGACACATCAAAATGTCGCGAGGCAGGGATCACAAATACAAACTTTTTAAAACTGCATTTTATCGTCTGCACCGGATTTACAACACTCAAAAGTTTAAGCCAAATTTTCTCAATATATGTCCTCCATCACCAGAAAAATGACAAAAAAAACACCATGAAAACGCCATTTTCATGGGAGTGGGTCTTTAATGTCGCTTCAGCGTTTTTTTCTCCTCACAGCTAGTGCTGATTACAAAGAAACAGAGGGGGGAATTTCATCAGCAAAATAGAACATTACATAACCGAAGCCTCTGCTGACCCATTAGTCTGTTGACCTGAACTGATTTAATCTCACTAGAAGCCTTTCACAGCAAGAGCCCACACAAAGCCTCTCCAAGCCAATATTAGACTTTCAAAAAAAGAGGTTTTTGTCTCTTATTTGCTTAATTTTCTGATTTTTCTTGGTAGTATTTAGAATCAAATTTCATTGACACTCTGAGCCAAACTCCAAAAGCTCAAATGGTTTAAATCATTAATGATGAAAGCAGAATATGTGGAAAAAGCGAGCAACGAAGGGGTTAAGGTTTTTCCGCCTTTGAATGGCGGCTTAAAGGACGGGGGGCCAGCATAAACACACACAGACGCCCATTCATCCGCTGGCTGTGTGATCGGGCCAGAACAGTGGAAGGCGTGTTGCTGCCGCAGAGGGGAGGGGAGGAGGCGCAGGAGGAGGGAGGGAGGACTGTGACTCAGGAATTCCACTGAGGAGCACGTGACCTCTGAGCAAGGCATTTAGTTCATCTGCCCCCCCCCCTTACGCTCAAGCGGGGGCCCCCTCCTTACTCAACCTTGTTATTTTTCCTCCTGAAGTAAAAACCAGCCGAATGTGACGGAGAGCAGAGAGGACTTTCTCCAACCGAAATCACGTTAAAAGTGAATAGCAGGATCCGCTTTGGATCGCTTCCACGGGCAAAGTTACAGCATGACAGTTATGTGGAAAAACCAGTAAGCTGCTCAGTCAGCTCCCAATCAGGCTGCCGCCGCCTTTTATGACTTCAGTGTTTTCACTAGAATCCAATCACAAAAGAGATGAGGAAAAACCCCAAACCACAGAGTAGACGGCTCTCCCCGTAAACAATCTCCACTCCAGCGTTCAACACTATTTTTAGGCCTTATCTCTTAACGCTCGCAGGAGCACGAGGACCGCTCAGTGTTTACGCAACACGGACGCCGCCACCACCCCTCCCCCCTTCTCCTTGACTTTTTCCTCTTCCACCAACTCTTCCCTGGAAGCCAGTTTGTTCCTGCCGAGAGGCATTGCATCATGGCTGACTCATAATCAGGCCACGACTCTCTTCAAGCGCAGGACCGGCTCGCCGAGTACGGAAAATAAACCAGAGACACCCAGGGTATTATTACAAGATCTGAAACTGTATTTGGCAAGTCTCTCTTTTTTTCTGGAACAAGTGCATACATGTACAGCTAGAAGCATGTTTTCTTTTTTATTTATTTTTTCAGCCAAGTGCTCAAATGAAATCACATTCTAAGTGTGACAGGGACTCTCTCCAGACCGAACAGAAACAACTGCGATGGGAAAGAGTCTGTTATGAGGAGTACATACCTTATAATCTTCAAAATATAGAAAAAAAAGTACTGAAAAACAGAAAAAAATCAAAAAATTATACAGCAATGTTTACCAAGTATACACTTGTGTCCAATATGTACACAAAGTCCGCTTTTCTGTGGAGTCAACTGGAGAGCATTTCAAGGGTCCCTCTCCTTTTTTACCTTTATGTCCCCGGCCAGGATGGTAGCTATTTCCCCCTGCATGAAGGCCCAGGGCACATTGGAACCGACCAGCGGACAGCGCTCCCCACTGGGGCAGTACACCTCCCCAGTAGCCCCCTGCTGCTTGATGCTCTCCCTGGAGCAGGGGAAACAAAACTTATGGGAGGGCACGGACGGGCACTGAACGAAGTGCGTGTCCTCCAGCCGCTCGTGGCACAGGGTGCAGCACAGCGGCACCGGCGGAACGGAGTCCAGAATGTTCTGCAGCGGCGGCGCATGGGGGTCCATGAGGTTGGCTCCGTGTGGAGCAGATGTGTTGGTGCTAGTGGGCCCCTCCCTCTGGGTTAACCTTCTCTGAGAGGCGGAGGATGGCGACAGGGGGCTGCCGCTGTTCCGCCTGGCGCCCGTCGTGGTGGAGTGGACCTGGTTGCCGTCTTTGGGTGAACCCGTGCTTCCTGCGTTGTCGGTGGCCTGGATGAGGGCGGCCATGGGGGACTGGCCGTTCTGTGCCGGGGCGGCTTCTGGCGGGGTGGTGCGGGAGTGGGGGGACATGGTGGAAGGGGGGGCGGCCGGGAAACCCGGGAGAGAAGACGGGGGCATCTTCATGACCTCGGAGGACGAGGGAAGCCACGACTGCCCCTCGCCGCCGCCGCCGTTCACCTTGGGGGCACTGCCCTCCCCCTCTGGCTCGGGGGAGGCCTTCCTCTTTACAGGGCGAGCGTGCTTCACCCTGTCTGCAGAAGAGGAAGAGGGAGAGGGGGGGTTAACATTCACATCTCACCACACACAAACAAGCCACCATGCTGGGCTGTGAAGAGGCAAACACAGGAAATTTCACAACACACACAGCGTGTCACAAAGCCTCCATAACTCTGCCCTTGTCCTCTGTGGGGAGAGGTGAACGAGGCCGCGTGGCGTTCAGGCTCCAGCTCGGAAACTCCTGCTTTGTTGTCGTTTCTAAACGTGTAAACCGTCTTACCCGTTTTGGAGGAAGAGGCTCCCGCCTCGAACACCATCTGCCGCTGCATGGCTGCGTGGTCCTTCTTCAGCCGGCCCTCGTACGCGTGCAGCGCCATGTAGTCCTTCACCGTCTTGGCTTTGAACCAGTCCTTCTGGCTGTCGGACATCTCCGCCAGGCTGTCCGCCCGGTGCTTGTCTTTCAGCTCCTCCAGGCGCTTGCCGTGGTCCCCAGGCCCGGCAACAGCCACGGCCGCGGACAGGCTGATGGGGCCCGGGCGACCGTTGAGGGGGTGCACGCCGGCGGGCATGGCGCCGTTCACCAGAGGAACCAGGCTGGGTGGAACGGCACTAGTCCTGCGAGGGTTGGGGCTTTGGCGGTTGAGCTCCGGGGGGTCGTCGGGTTTTGGAATTCCGTTCAGCATGGGGAGTCCGTTCGCCTGCCTGCCCGCTTGGTATTCCGGCCCCAACCGGGGCGGCCGGTCCGACAGCGGGTAACGGTCCAGAGGCTGCGGCGGACGGGAACCTCCGTCCGAATGGTTCATGTCCTTACCGGCGTACTGGGGCTTCCCCGGTCCCGGAGAGCGGCCGTCCTGGAAGCCGTGAGCCCTCTTCAGATGACGGGCACTCTCAATAACAATCTCAATCCGGTCGGCGCCCTCATAGTTGACACATCCACGGCAAACCGGCTCGGTAAAATCCCAGATCATCGCCCACTGCATGCGGGGTAAATCGCACAAATAGCAGGACTGCCGTCTGGAGGCAGCGACTGCCGCAGAGGACATGTTGTAAACCCGAAGAAAATTAAAACAACACAAAAATAAATCCGAGGCCTCCGTCGGTTTGTTTACGTCGACAAAAAGAGGGAAAACTCACAGTCGGAAGGCGGGTTAGGGGGGATATTGCCTCAAAAAAGCAGCAGAGTCACAACAACAGCATTTCTGTTGCGTCCGTTACGTCCGCGCGCCTCCGTCTGAGCTCGCGCTTACAACTCAGCTACAGCTTTCAATGTAGGTTCGTGACGTCAGCGACGACACAGCTCGTGCTCCCGAGTTGTATTTACTGGATTCTTCGACGGCCCCGGGCGCATGCTCAGTATTGCTACATGAGGAAAGCGTTTTGTTCAAAGATCTCTTATATGGATGAAGATATATCACTCTGTTAAAATGTCACGGCTGCAACAACACGAGTATTATATACTTTTTATTTAATTAATATATATATATATTTTAAATTGCATCAAATAAAATATTGTCAAATAACCCCCAAATAAATATTTATTTCAAATTGTATTTCTTTTTTATAAAGTAAAATTTTATTTCATTCAATAATCAATTAAACGATCAAGAGATAATATTTGGTGACATTGGATTCAAAACAGAAACCGTTTAAAAAAACATTGGTTCATAAAAAAAAAAAAAAGAAGGGGCGGGGAGGGCTGGCTTGGTTATTTTCTTCTGTGTATCAAATTGCTTTGCAAACGTGAAGCACCTGCGTGAACTGACAGCTGAAAACAGGTTTGAAAAGCCAGTCCAACCTGACCAGCTGGAATGAACAGTAGCGTGAAAACAACCACGACACAGTTCAGCAAGAGGTTCAAAAACTAGGCTGATGTCAATGCGAGATTTACAATGTGTTCCGTTCTTAAAATGGGAGTAGGAAATGTACAGATTAGTTTACAATCATGCATGCCCAATCATGTCCTTCAAAAATTAAAGGCGTGACTCATCTTTCATTTTAAAGATCCTTTATAGTTAGAGGGGGGAATGTTTTTGTAATTTAGCGTACACATTGAAAAAAATATATATATTTTTGCAAATATGACAGTTTTTATCAACTACAATTATTTTTAAGAAACTAATTTATTTCTGAATGAGCTGGCATTGTAACACATTGTATAAAATACTTCTTAAAATAAATTTAAATTATATTTATCTATTGTTTCAGATTTGACTGAGAAAACCTGCAGCTAAACGGCGCAACAAGTGTTGCAGCCGCCTCGTCCCCTCAGCTCAGTCTGACTGCAGCATGACTGATAAATGCTGTTAACATTCCAGACCCGCTGCCAGACACGCCTGACGTCACCAGAAAAACAGCCAATCGCAGAATTCGCTCATTGTTACCAGGTGAATTTAATGTTACATTCAGTACCAAAACATTTTCGGATTTTCCAATTTCCACATGGAAAAAGTTCAAGCAGTGGTTTCACTTTTAGTTGTTCTGCCAAGAAAATCTTTGTAAACGTTTTTGATAAACAAGTTAACAAAAAATAGCAACTTACATTTAAATGTTGGACAAATAAAACTATCCCAGAGGTCTCCTCCCCTCTCCGATCTATACCTGTACTTTGGACATACTACAGAACTGAATGGAAACAACACAATAAAAAGGTAATAATAATTTAATATATTTTCTAGATGAAGTCCCAGTGTTATTTTTGAACCTGCTATTTCATTAAACACAACAAACAATGGCTGTGATTTCCAGGAAGTACTCTGAATGAGTGGGAAAATATTACGGAAGCTTGTGAATTTGCACTTTTGAACAAAGCATTCCTTCCTTTTTTCGGCACAGATATTATCTGATATTAACTATCCTATATCATTTTAAAGGAGTATGTCATGTCACATCAGAATATGGCAAATGTCTATTGATGCCTAATGCTAAAGCCACATGCTTAGTTGGTCTGGACTTGCGTGTTTATTGTATCCCCTTATAAATATTTGAAATTGAATGATTTCTGAACAGACATTATATATAATTCTATGTTGTGAAATTGTGTCAATTTGATTTAAGATAAATTCAACACAGAAAAAAAACCCAAAAAACTTGCATTTATTGAAAAAAAATGCACTTGGGGGAAGGGGGGTTTTGAAATGACATATTTTGCAAAGTTACAATGTAAACACATGTTAACCTGTAATATGTTCATGATATATCCTACAGCCATGCTCTGAGCAACACCTCGAAGTGAACACTTAAACAATATGCAAAAGTGAGGGTGAAGTAGGTCATACAGTTGTGTCAAGTATTTTTTCTTTTTACCCCGCCAATGAGAATTGCTCTCATTATTTTAAGAACCAGACAAAGTATTGTTTTTGTAAGGTTTGGCAGACTTTACATTAAAGTAATTAAGGAAAGCCATCTAGTGGCCTCATGGGTAACACACACTGAAAATAGTAAAATAAACAGACTTTTTTTTTTTTATTATTAGAAACATTTTTATAAATGTTTGTCCAGTTCCTAAAAGTTTCGCTACAAATATTGTCTCCTTCCCTTTTGTAAACCGTCGTGTTTCACCAACATGTACAGATACTCAAGTACTTTAACTAAAACTGTTATCATGGCTCTGAACTTTCTGAAGCTTCTCTCTAGACAACCATGTCTGCCCTGTGGATCTAACCTTCGTCACCACTGCCATGACTCCAAATCCATCTTAGTCCGCGGACGGGCCATCCTGTTGGGGCCTTGGGGGGGATGGGAAATGTCGTGATGTTATTTTGTTCTTCACATGGAAACAACAACATGACCAATCATGACATTTCCCACATTCTTCACTCGAACCTCCACAGAAACATTTGGGCT
>NC_050512.1:29583927-29591596 GCF_002922805.2 Oryzias melastigma
AATAAAATAAGAACAATTCTCTCAGAATGACAGAAAGGTCTGAGAAGGGTTAGATGATCGATCATGTCATTTGGTTTACAGGTTTTTTGCTGGTATTACTCGCTGCATCTGCTTCTGTGAAGTTTGACCATTTTCTACTGGACTGACTAACTTGTCCAACAAGCCCCTTAAGGTTTTTGGGTAAATTGACTTGGTTTCACTTACAGTTTAAGTGTGCTTCAATGGAAAATTCAAATGGTTGTCTATTGGGGCTGTCCTGCTTTTACACCCAACTCCTGCTAACTACTTTGTATCTTTGATTTGTCCTTAGCTTTATTTACTTTTTGGGCTTCAATCTGGGCATTAATATTGTTGCCATTTGATCATGTCTTAAGACTCATTCTTTCATTCAAGAGGCTGAACCTCAGATTTGACATTTCGGATGTGTGAACACATCCGGGACCGAGTTGTGGGGGCAGCAGACTAAGCAAAAATGCCCAGACTTTCATCTCCCTGGCCACTTCCTCCTGCTCCTCTGGGGGGACCCCGAGGCTTTTCCAGGCCGGCCGAGAGATGTAGTCTCTCCAGCGTGTCCTGGGTCTTCCCCGGGGCTTCCGCCCAGAGGGACATGGCCAGAACACCTTTCCAAGTAGGCGTCCAGGAGGCATCCAGAACAGATGCCCAAGCTACCTCAACTGGCTCCTCTCAATGTGGAGAAGAAGCGGCTCTATTCCAAGCTCTCTAGGGGTGACTAAGCTTCTCACCTTATCTCTAAGAGAGCATCCAGCCACCCTCTAAAGGAAACTCATTTCAGCCACTTGTAGTCCGGGTCTCATTTTTTCAGTCATGACCCAGAGTCATGACCATAGGTGAGCACTGGAATGAAGATTGACAGGTATAATTGTGAGCTTTGCTTTCTGGATCAGCTCTTTTTTCACCACTATTGCAGCAACCGTATAACGGTGATCACTTCAAACTCATTACATTTTTTTTTCCTAATTGGGAAGAAAGAAAATATAGAAAAACATTATTTCCAAACAAGCTTGTTGGCATCTCTTCACCTTGAAGAATGCAGTATTTCAACGGGTTTTGAAAAAGAAGATGGAATTCAAAGGCAAGCAAGTAGAAGAAATCTGGCTCAGGAGGTAAGCCAGTTTGGTAAAACAAAAAGCAAAACAGTATCTCTGGTCTGCATGCAAACACATATTTTCATTTTTACAAATATCTCTCATATCTTTATAAACAAATGTTTTACTTGGTAAACCAGTTCACACAGTGATTTTGGAAAGACTTGCCCCGGAAAGTTGGTGAGCCCGAGTCTCCATGGTCTCATGTCTAAAACCCTCTTTCTCAATCTTTCCTGTGCTGACATGGCAACAGGATACCAGGGTGAAGTATCTCTTGTTCTAACAATATTGATGAGATTTAATTGCATATGCATAGTTACTGACTCACAATGGCAACTCAAGGAGCAGAGAGGAAGAATGTGCTGTGCATGTCCTTGTTAGAACCAGCTGCAAACCTTGACAGTTTCACAGGTCACTGAAGGCTTTTCGATGTCCCAGATTGCTTGATGGTTCAAGCGAAGTGTGCAGCACTTATGTGTGTTTTGAAAATAGTTCTTTTGTAATCTGTGTTCATTCGAGAACAAAGAGAAATAAAAATTTTATCCCAACAAACTCCATTAGTTTGAAATTGTTTTTCAAGCTACAGACACACTGGGCATGAGATACTCATTCAAGAATGTACTAAATACAGGTTCTTCAATGCAACTTTTTGTGTTTACTCCGTACTAGCTCATTTAAACCATCTACAGTTGGAAGAGCCTTGGTGAAAAGTGCTGATAAACAGTAAATCTTGCAAATCTCGCTCCAGGCTTTTCCTTTAATAGCTCTATCTCGATATATGATATATATTCCAATTATTATTTTCTCCATGATCAATTTTTAAATTGTTAGCAGTACCATAAATTGAAAGGAATGCTGTCCATATGTCACTACCAAACCAAAGTCCTTGATTCGTCAATCACCATGGGT
Source organism: Oryzias melastigma (assembly GCF_002922805.2). Classification (NCBI taxonomy): domain Eukaryota; kingdom Metazoa; phylum Chordata; class Actinopteri; order Beloniformes; family Adrianichthyidae; genus Oryzias; species Oryzias melastigma. The sequence continues at coordinate 29,585,943 of NC_050512.1, forward strand.
TTTGTTTGAAGAGCATAGAAATGGTTGTAGAAACTTGCGTAGAAAAGCTTGAACCTGATAGTTTTGAATGCGGAAGCCTGAAATGTGTGTTTACATAGGCCAAATTCAAATTCTTCTCCTGTCCCTACATTTAGCCCTCCAAACTGAGAGTTATGGAAAAATAGTGTCTTCAAATTCAGACGTCACTCCCACTCAATGACGTCATCAATAGTCGCCGCCCAGCTATGTTAGCGCAGAGCTGCTAGTGCTCGGAAATGCATAACAACATCAATTTTACAACTTTAACGAGGTCATGCCAAAACAAAAAGTAATTACTTACATTTAAATGTAATTTTCTGTGCATCAACTCACCCAAATGAAGAAGAGCACTTCTCCTGAGCGTAGCATGGAACACCCTTGTAGTGGAGGGATGCAGAGCCCTCCACTACAAGGTTTAGCCCTGAACTCTTGTGCTGTCCTAGGTATGTTGATGTTGGGAGTGGGGTCATCTGGACCCCACAAGACGGTGCGCTCAATTAATTTTGATTTTCACAGGTGTCCGTGGCAGACATGAAATCCTGTCCACCTTCATCCAACCCTCAAACACTGACGGTATGTAATAATTGTTGTCTCAGGAATTCTTATTGTACACTTGAAAAAAAAATGTTTGTGCTCATTTCAACAGCACAGCTGAAAAAAAAATAATCTGAAGGATTGTTTGATGTTTGATTGACACAAATATATATATATATATATATATATATATATATATATATATATATATATTTGTGCTCAGTCATCACTCACTGCTGTCAGGAATCACTGACTCCAAAAAGAGACCTGTCTTGCCCTTTCACAATGAAGCGACTCAGTAATAGTTCATTCCGCTCCAACACTACCAAAACTTTGGCTCAACTTGCATGATTTTCCTGTGGGTATGGTACTAATGTGTCTCTCAGTTATGATGTCAACACACAAAGTTTGATAGATGAGTCAACAAACCACTGGACTTTGGGACAGAAGACCTCATTTACTATCTCAAACTGATAAACTTTTTTTACTGATTTTTTGACAATTTCTTTGCATTTCTACCACGGTAGTACTTAGACATACTCCAAAGTTTAAAGCACGTTTCTTTTGATGTACTGAGTACATCAAAATAAGTTATTTGTTAATGACCGAACCCGTGAGGCTTATCTGGCCTCAGACTCTCCGCTGTCACATGACTTGGATGAGGGATCTCTCAAGCTGATGGAGCTCTGCGAGCAGTGTGTTTTGCTGGGTCAGCAGGGTCTTTAAATAGCCTCCCCATTGGCCACTCACATGGGGGATTTGCAGACTTGCTCTCACAGCCGCGGGGGTCGACCCAGTCAGTTTATTCAGCTTTAGCAGTTTCACATGGGGGAGGAAGTCCGCACGATGGGAAACCAGCCCAGGAAAAAGGCCGAACTGGGAGGTGGTGCCGAGGTCAACGTGGACATTAGAAGTCCAAGACTGATTAACTGTTTGCAGTCACAGTTCAGTCCACTGTGACTGGAAATATCACTGATTTACTCCCTCGTGGTTGGAGTTTTCTGCTCATTTCTGAACCAATCACGAGGCAAAGGTCGGCCACAAACGGAGACTCATGCAACCCGTCTTAACATAAATGATTAACTCCTCGGCCACTCCTGCAAAACTACCACTCCAAATTTCCTTTGGTCACTTTTAAAACAAACAGTTAACTGATTAACAGACATTTGAACACACATTACCTACTTTTTACTGCTCCACAAAGCTTACACTGGAGGTGTTGTAAAGGTTTGTCCCGTCGTTTTGTAAACTTTCAATGAAAACATTTCCAACTCGGTTTGGGTGACAGTTGCAGCTAAAATATTACCAGAATGATGGGGGTTCAGTTCAGAAAAATATGCCTCTACCTGAGGGGGGGAAGAAGAAAGTGGCTGTCACATCTTGGTAGCCTTCTGCTGATTCAACCCTTAATGCTGATCACTGGGCAGAGAAGCGTTGCATCTACTTTTATGCTCCGTGGTGATAAAGAAATCAAATAAAATAAAAAAGGAACAGACAGTTTTTTTTTTTTTGTTTTTTACAGAATAGGTCATGCAGAGTTCAGTAGAAATGCTGGCCTCACTCCAGTGTGGGGAGGTCCCACTCAATGACTGTATATGAAAGCTGGACTCAATTGGAGCCCCCCCCCCCACTAAATTTTGAGAGCAAATTGATAAAAATCGGGAGAATCTTTGGTCCATCTTTTGTTTTGTTTGTAGCACAAACTCTTAAGTAAAAGTGATGAGCTCTGGTGGCCTGTGTTCTCTGAACCTGTACAACCTGTTCAGGCTACACACACAACTCCTTCTAACCGAGTAAGTAAATCTTTCTTTAATTACCCTAAATAGTTTTGCCAGTCATTCATCAAAAACATATCTTGTGTTTTCTTTTGGTTAATGCTTCTCTATTCTTTTGAATCACCCTTCATTCTGTTGTTTTTTTCAACTACTTTGGGGGTTTTAATGGACCAAAGAGTTTAGAGAAGGCATTCATTTGCTGCTTATTTGTCTTCATTGATAGACTAAACCATTGTAGACAGTAATGGACAAATTCATTCAAATGTTTGTGATTTAGTTGGAATTTGGAAACTGTCTAGTCTTTTTTTCTCTCCAAATAAATGCTGTATAGACAGCCGTGCTGGATTTTTTTTGGCACAATGTTAAAAATGTGGCCATAAGAGGAAGTGAACATGTCGAAACTCCAACTGATAACAGATAATCCTGGTGATCACCCCAGTCTGTTAACACTTGAATTTTTGTGTGCAATTATTTTGGCATTTTGCAAACACCTTTAACACCTGAGGCGTTGCCATTGATGCTTAAACACAAAATCTATAACTTTTCATTTGTTATCACGATTAACGTCATTCCATTCGAGCCGCTTTTCTCCTTCAAAATCTACTGGAATGACATTGATCGTGTCAACAATTGAAAAGTTACAGTAAATCAAAGAAGAGCTCCAGTGTTAGAGGGTTTATGGCTTTACCCTCAAAGACTGTAACTTAACAAAGTTTGTTAATCAGAAATATCCTGTCTGGGATTTGAACCAGTACCCTACTGTGAGGTGAGGGTGTTAACCACTGCTCCACTGTGCAAGCCACCTTTAAAAACAAATAAATTTAAAAATTTTAACTTAAATTTGTTAATTTAAAATCTTTCCAAGTATGGGTTGTATCAAACCAATATTCTTCAATCGTGTAAGCTGACTATTTCGCTTTTTATGAGGTTTTTGGCATTGAGTCAAAGTGTTTTGTGTATATTTATATATCATTTTGTATATTTAAGCTTTTTTTGTATGTTATTTTAATGTATTAAAGCTACTGTATTTTTCTGGATTATAAATCGCACCAGAGTACAAGTCACAGGAGCAAAAAACGTCTAATCAAGAAGAAGAAAACCAAATATAAGTCGCACTTTTATATTTGCCAACGCAAAAAATAAAAACAAGAATAATAATGCTTCGATGCAAATGAGATAAATATTAACATTTAAGAGGAAAACAATCACATTCTCCTCCATGTTTTTTTTGGACACTTCTTCTTCTGACACTGTCAGAAGAAAATGCAGCATCCCCTAGTGGTTGTGGAAACTACTGCTAAAGGGCAACTGGTTGCAAGTGGAAAAATAACAAATGTATGAGCCTATTTATGTAAAAAAAAATAAATCACTAATAAGTCACTCCTGAGTATAAGTCGTACCCCTGGGTAAACTATGAAAAAACCCAGCAACTTATACTCTGGGAAATGCAGTATATCTACAGACACTTTACTATTATTATTATTATTTTGCTTCCCAGCCCATTTGCACCCATTCATTTTAGTGTCTTCATCAGGGCAGGTGTCTGATCTCATAAGCAGCCCTCTCTTCCTGTGGTTGCTCTTGGCTGACGCCATCACTCCCTTAATTTGAACCAAACATGACAATCTTTGCCTTCTTTCTGGCTTCTGGTCCATGTTGTCGCAGGCTGTGATATTAAGTGTAAACAGCTTCATATCAAAAAGTCTCTCTCTTTGCAGATGACACATCTGTGCACCATGGCTTTTTTTGAATTACATAAACCAGCAGTATGTTATGAAGCAGAGTCCCAGCATGCACTTTCATCTACCCACTTATCTGCATTCAGCTTCATAGTCAGGACATTATCAGTAATTAACTGCTTCCTGTTTACTGAAATGTTGCTGTTGCTTTCTTCATCCAGCTGCAGGCTTGTTGGCACAGGACCAGTGATGGTCTGTTTACAATTTCAGCAAACACATCTCCATCTCATTTAAATGCTGGAAGCTTCTTCACACAGCAGAGTGCCGTCCCCCGAGCCCCCCTGAACAATGAGTCCTCTTGCCTGGAGACATCCCCGTCAGAGAGACACATCCTTGAGATATTCTCAGTCAGGAAGTGACTCATTCGTGTGGAGAGTTTTCCGCGTTTATTCAGCAGGTCAGAGGTGGCAACTTTAACCGGAGAAACCTCATTGTCTGTATTTTTCATGTTTATGCTCAGTTTTACAGTTTCATCATATTAACTGAAATTACCATTTTATTTGTATTCTTGTGACTTTTATTTTTTTCTTGCACTGATTTAGATGCTAACAGGAAGTTTTTTTTCCTAATATGTAGAGCCAGTTCACCAAGCATCGAAGTAACACCAAAGATAGACACAAACATGTATTTGAACATTCAGTTAAAAATGAACATGACAATAAGAGTGGCAGAGAACAGAAAACACTTACTGGCAACAGCAATTAAATTGTTTTAGCTTTGATGAGGAGACCACAGAGATGCTGCAAATGCAACACTGGCTGCAGGATTGCAGGGATGTGAATGAAGACTGAACTCAAGATGGAGATACGAGGAAATGTTGAAACAGATTTGCACTTTTCCTTAATAAGTGTAAACCCCTTAATTCAGAGCGTTGGCAAGTTGTAGACCAACCTTCAGCATTTTCCTCAATTTTTGCAGATTTGTTGCAACAATGATTGGAAAAGTGTGAGTGTACATGAACAGGAATAGATAATAATAATAATAAAAATAATCAGCATTTACCGTATAAAAAACTGGATCGAGTGACCCCTCCCTCTGGCATTCCAAACAGGAAGTACCCACTGGCTCCAAGAAGCCAAAACTCCGTAGAGAAATAAACAGCAAATACTATTAGAATTTGTTACTCTATTGGTCAGAATAACCATTCTTGCTTGGATACTTCTTTTTAACATGTTTTTGATTGTCCTCTTTTTTAAATACTTTTTTTTTTTATGTAGTGCAAGTTATTCAAGGTAAAAACTGACCAATCAGATGGCTCAATAAAAGTAAACAGTCTTTTGTGCAGCATTCAAAATGTTTGACAGGTTTTATTTGGTCCGCTTTCATGTGGTAGGGGTGTGGCCTTCCAACAAGCTCACCCCTGATTGGCAATAGTGAAAGAAAGAAACATTGACCCGGACCAATCACTGCTCCTGATAACATCTGGCTCTGATATGGCAGCAACTGTATCGAAAAAAATGGTGACTTAATTGACTTCATTTGTAGGAGCCTGAAGTAAATCATTTTCCATGGGTGACATCACACTCTGTTCAGTTCTCATTAGCTGCATTTCCATTGACTATGAAATTGTGTTTTGCAATAATAAATT
>NC_050512.1:29591637-29593712 GCF_002922805.2 Oryzias melastigma
AAAAAAAAAAAAAAAAAAAAAAAGAACTCACATTTATCGAAAAAAAGATTCTGCACTTTTTGAGGTGTATCGAAAAGGAAATATTTCACAAAACTGCAATGGGAACACTTTTTTTCTAACTTAATAAGTCACGTAACTGGAATCCTTGTTAAGTGCCATATACCAGATATCACGCGACACAAGAGGTCCCACAGCATCACAGCTCATCAAAAGTTGAGACCGTCATGCAGAACTGTTGGATCCACAGCTCCTCTGTAAAGTCCCGACCACAATTTCCCAAAATCCCTTCATCCATAACCGCTCCCACGTAGTTTGAAGCTCCATGGTCTGAATAAGACGCCGACGTCTCCTTTGATGAGGATGAGCGCTGGTGCCATGGTAGAAATTTGAAAGTATCTGATGTGAAGCAATTGTTCACATCCGTCTCCATGTTTTTGAATGACTTCTCCCGTGAGTTGGTTTGTGATTGATTGGAAATATATTTGGAGAATTGTTTTTTTTCCACACTTCTAGAATTTCCATCAAGTTTTGCACATATTTGTAATTGGACACAGCTTTTGAGATTCAATTAATCCTTTCTATGGTCACACGGATCTTATGGTAAGTTGCTTTATTGTTTTTGGTGGATTCTACATTACTCTACTTCTCTCCATTCATATTTACTTAATTAACTCTTAAAAAAAATAAAACAAAATAAAAAAAAACTGTACTCCTCGGAATAGTCTTATTGCACTATACTTTGTTACTTTTACAAAAATGTCTTAGATGAAAAATCAGCTGCAATAACGTATCCTTGTCTGGGTACTTATTTGTTTTGTTCAAACCATTTATTTTAAGTTTTTTTGCATTCAATAAATCTTGCAAATTTAATTTAACTTTGATTTTATCCTCCTGACTACCAGAGGAAAAAAAAGTCAATTTTGTTTCGATTTTGTTTTGATTTCCAGAGTTTATCCCTTCACAATTTGTGTCATTGAAAAGTCTCAAATGTCTTCTGTAGAAACCAAAATGAGTTTGTTCAATAGTATGCAGCATTTAGGAGATATTTAGGTGTAAAAATGTCCTCTGCAGAGGATATAAACTTGACAAAAAACATCATCACGTCTGCAGCAATTGTCATTATTGTTGGTGGATTTAAAACGTCAAATTTGTTGTTTGTTATGTTTGTTTGACTTCATCTGCACTTCTGTCCTCTGGCCTATGATTTTTTAATCAACAAAAGACCAAAAATGTTCAATTTGTTATGAATACCTTTAATGACTTGCATATTTTTGGTCCTTCTCGGGGTACGGCATCAGACGCAGGATCAGTGGAAGCCCAGGAAAAACCATCTTCATCTGGAATTTTGCCTCCTGCTATCACGTCCTCTCCTGCCTCCTCCCCACTGCCTATGTCCTAATCATCTTTGCAGGCCTGCAGACGAAGGTCGGCTTTCTGCCAAGGCAAGGGATTCTGGGAAAACTTGGTGTCTGCCAAGTGAGAAGGGCTGCGGTGTGGCACACAGCTCCGCTGTGCCAGAGGCCGTTCAGACTTTATAGCTGCAGCTGAATGCCCGTCTGCATCGCTGCACTTTTTCCCCCTTTTGTTTATGCAGTTAATCATAGGTAAGGCTCCAGCAGTTTAAGAGACAGACCGAAAACAACAACAAAAAAACTCTCTGCTGCTCCCACTCAGTCACTCTGGCTTGATGCCAGCGGCCTCCTGCCAAACGCTCCGTTGCCATGGCGTCAGAGACGGAGAAGAGCAAAACAACACGGAGTACCAAGAGGAAGGAATTACTCCCAGAGCCAGATGTGCCACATCTGCAGTCATGGCGGTGATTCTCTATGTGGGTGTGTACGCATTTGCTGGGGGGGTCAAACCCAGAGCATCGGGTTCTCTGTGCCTGTCTGCACTTCCACACAAACCAGACAACCGGCGGTGGGGGGGGGCTCCGCCGCGGAGATCGGATCGGAATTTCCCTGGAAGAAAGAAAAGCTGAAAAAGCAGATGGGAGGAAATGTGTTCCTGGGAATGAGCTGACACGAGGATGATGATGGTAACAGGAGCCCGGCCAAAACCTCTCGTCAGACAAA
>NC_050512.1:29593727-29601102 GCF_002922805.2 Oryzias melastigma
AAAAAAAAAAAAAACCTTTCCAGACTGGAGATGATTTAAGAGCCAGGAGATGAAACCCAACAAAGAGAGAAAATTATTTCAGAAAAGTTGAATCTGTAAAAGCAGTCAGAGCTGCCTTCAGGGGGGATTCTGTCCAACCTGGAATGCTGCTCCGTCTTCCTCCACAGTCATTTTCTCACTCTTTCCGACAGCGTCTACAAGGGCAAACTGGAAAACTCATCAGCGGGAAGCGTTTCACTTTAACAGCCCTCTGGATCCGCACCATCCTCCTCCCCGTTCTTCATCCTCTGCTGTTGCTTCCTAACTGCTGTGCCAGGCCTTCTGTATTCAGGTGCAGAGCGCCGCTCTGCCAAAAATAACATCAGCACCACACAGCAAAGTTCAACCATGATGTAACTGAGCCCCCGAAGCAAGAGGCCGCACATAATGACGGCTTACGCAACGTCCCGACAGACCACAACCAACCCACAGGTTTAGGCTTTTGCCAGGTTGCTGACATCAAAGACGAAACTCGCCGCAACTCAAGAGCTGGCGAACGTCGGTGAATCACAGATGGTAAAATATTAGAGGGAGTTTCTGTTTGACTTTTATAGACTGTAAACATCATTTAAAGCAGCATAATAACAGGGTGTTTCTCGCTTCTGAGGGTTGTGTATTCTCCAACAGGAGAATACAGCAGCCAAATGAATTAGACAAATACTCGGAGAGTCAGAGAAAATCATTTCATCGTTTCCGAAACCTGCCAAAAAGTAGCATGTTAGCTCAAGGTTAGGATGCTGCAGATATACTGTTATTATAATACTGTTTCACCATCACATTACTATACATTTATTATGGAATATGAAAGACAGGACTAATAAAAAACAAGTATTTTTTTTGATTAACAGGTCTTTTTTATTTTAGTTAAAACGTGAAACCCACTCTGATGAAAATTGAGTTTTTGGTGTTTTAACATGTTCTTATAATGAAGGAGGACATGTATAAAGACAGAAAAAATGCATTCAAATTGTATTTCTGAGTATTTCTTTATTTAAATAGTTGAGAATGCAGTTTGAAAAACTTTTTTTCAAAAATAACAATTAATTCTTGAATTTGCGTTTGAAATTTGAACTTAATTTAATTCCCAATGAACATTTCAATGTGAGCCCCATATGGTTTACCTTTGGGCTGAATTGGTGTGCTCCAGGAGGGTTTGTTCGTGGGTTCCATGGTGGCCCCACCTGTGTTTGCCCACACTGGCTTAGATGGGGACTCAGTGGTCTGGGTCCCTATGATAACCAGCTGCCTGGCGGACAGAGTAGCGAGCTAACCAGCTGCCTGGCGGACAGAGTAGCGAGTTAGCGAGCTCCGCTCCCCCAGTAAGCCGGACTACTGAGTGCTTTATCATAAGCACCATTTTCAGACAAAAACACTTTTTTTTTGTTTGAGGAAAAGAAAAACAAAGTTCAGTTACTCAGAGTCATAAACCTGCAGGAAATCCTTTTACGATGTCTAGCACATGAATCCCATCAGGCCTGTTTTTTTGTCTTCTAATTTCAGACTTTATTCTGCCTCACAGCTCCAACCTCGGTCTGTTTTTGTCATTTGTTGAACTGCTAAGACGCTGACACATACTTTCTTCTCTGATGTTTCTCGTCATGAAACCGGATAACTGTGCTGTCATTTTAGGTATCAAATCATTTAGCTTCCTACAGGAATTGGGGAGAAAAAACTTTATTCTTTAAGAATTATGTACATTTTTTTCTTGTTTTCCTAAATCTAAAATGTGTTGCACTGCAGAGGTTACAAACATGTTAAAAATGATGAGACACTGAACAGTGAAAATATGAATCTAAGCTGTCTGATTCTGAAAGGGGCAGTGAAATATGAACGGATGCTCCTCACGCTTATGCTCATTTTTGAGAGGACTCTGGTCTTATCAGACACCGGTAAGAAAAGCTTTATTCTGATTAATGTGAACAAGATTCAGAGAACTTATCTTTCCTTTCATATTTTTAGTTTTTAAATAAGTTATCCACAATGGTACTGTTACAAATGGGCAGACAGCTGGTTCCACATTCAGCAGGTTTATTAGTTCAGACAGGAACTAAGCTCAACTAAAAGTCCACAAAGATATATCAGGGTCAGACAGGCAGAGGTCAATCACGAGCATGGGATTATCCAAAAAGAGACGCGAGTCGACAGAGTCCAGGCGAGGGTCGGGGCAGGCAGCAAACAGATGAAGCAGGGTCAGAAACAGAAGATCAGGTCCAGATAAAAACTCTCAGTATTTCGGGCAGGGTGGCACAAACAATACTTCGCACTTAATGAGGCTCTGTGCAGTGTTTAAGTGTGTTGTGAGTGATTGGCAAATGAGAGACAGTAGCATCCAAGAACTGTGTGCTGGGGTTGCTGGGAGATGTAGTGTAGTCTGTACTCGGGAGATGGCTCCTGCTGATGACCATTGGGAGAGAAAGAGTCTGATCCCTGACAGATACTCAATGATGAGGATAGAGAATGCAGACACAGGCTAAATCTTTGTCTTAGTTTAAATGAATTTGAGTGCTCCTTTTGACACGGTAGACTGTATGTATGATCCTCTCTAAAGAGTGAGGGAATGATTATAGGTGGTCCAGTTAGCGTTCATGCCTCACAGTGAGAAGGCTCTGGTTCTAATCCCAGATGGAATCGTTCTTTGAGGAGTTTTCATGTGACTGGTCTTCCTCCCACAGTCCAAAAACATGCTTCAAAGGGTAATTGGTATCTTTAAATTGCACCTTTACGTGTGAAGGTGAGCATGTGGCTCTACATCAGACTGGAAACTCATCAAGGTGTATTCAACTTTTGCTCAACAGTGGCTGGGTTGGAAACCCTGTCACCCTGAAAGGGATTCAGCCAGTTCGGAAGATGGATAAAGGACTGGGTATCTGGTACTACCCTTACATGATTTAAGCTTTATAGTGAAAACAAACTAAATGGTCTGACCTTTGACGTCCCCCAGGGGTCCATCTTGGGACCTACTTTGTTCCCTCTGTGCATTCTCCTTCAAGGATTGTTAATGTTGAGCAAAAATGAGTCCCATTGTGCAGATGACACTCTGATCTACATTTCATTGACAGTAGGAGAATCTGGACCAGTGGAGTCAGTCTGTCACTGGTTCCAACAGGTCAGTGAGTGGATACAGAACAACTTTCTGAAGCAAAAAGCAGATATGACTGAAATCATCCTCTTTGGCCTAGAGAAAAAAAAATAAATAAAAAATAACAGCCCTCTTCAGAGTCTCTGTATGAAACTTATGAGTCAGACTGGAAGTCTAGACAAAAACAAGGTAGTTGACATTGTCTTCATTTTGCCATCTGAAACCATTGCCAAATTCAAAGATTTACAACCAGTCTTCAAGAGACTTCTTGATGTATTGACTCATGCGATGGTCTACTCTCTGCATGTATTAAAGGTGCTTCAAGACAGTTTTTGTTTATTCAGAATGCTGGCGCTTGAATCCTGATTAATACTAGAACATACAACCATATCATACCTGTTCTCTGGTCTTTTCAGTGGCTTTCACAGAAAATAGCTCAGTTTTTCATCAGAGCGCCGTACTCCTAAACAAACCACCTCAAGCTCGGAGACAGACCTGCTGCTGGTGCCCACGGTCAGGACTGACCATGAAGAGGCAGTTTTTCAGATTCATGCTGCTTAGATCCAGATATGTCAGACAAGCTTCTGCTCTGACAGGTCCAGTCTAAAACTTTTTTATGTATTAGTGTATGAGAACTGCAAGTCTAATCACTTTAAAAGTGATTGAAAGATCCAACATTTTCTTTCTCCTTTGATTTTTAATTTGAGCTGATTTTGATTTGTCATTTTTTTCTGTTTTTCTGGAATGCAAACTCTGCGATTCCAAACGAACTTACCTTGTCATGCCGTGAAAGTTAAATGGGTTATCATCAAAGCTTTGATCTCGTCTTTCATCACCACACTGATGAGTAATATCTAGAGAAGAGGCTGCAGAGGGTTGAGGTGAGCGCTGCAGTGCAGCAAAAGGCAGTGCAATGCAACCCTTCTCCAGCCCTTTCAGTGTCAGAGCTTTGCTTTCAAACCATGCATGTATGTCACAGCTGACAGCACCCAGACCTCAATCAAACTTCTAATCTCCTCAATCTCCAACAGAGACGCGTACAGTGGAAAAGGTTACAGTGAGCCGCTGTTGGTGATGCAGAGAAATCTGTGTCATGCACTCATGCAGCAGACTGTTCAACTTACAAAATGAAAATTTTGACTCAGCTATCTTCTCCTAATGTGGCTTTTCATAAACGGTTATGTGTTCAGCAGCTGGAGGATCGCCTGCTGTCCTCGGAGCAGCAGTTTGCTACTGAATCAATCTGGTGGCCAAGCATCAAGATATTTTGAGCCAAAACCAAGAGCTTACACCATTTCAAGTTTCTCTTTTTATAAAGCATGATATCAAATATTTGCCCATGTTGTCTGAGCTCCAGTCTGCAGAAATTGTGTGAAACCTAATCTAGTTGTGAGGATTGTGTATGGAAATAAAGTAGGCTCAACCAATTTGTGTGTGCGTGATCCCTGATTTGTAACTATGTACTTGCAATTGTGTATTCACATTAGGCCTGGTAATCGATGGGTACCTCACGATACGATGCCATATGCGATACATGGGTCATGATGTCTTTGATATTGCAATAGTGTCATAATTGGTAAAAAGAAATTGTCTCTAATAACTCACATTTTATAGAAGAATACATATTTTTGGGGAAATATATCCCCATTTATTTTTTAGCGTGAACACAATCATAATAAACAACTTGTGTCTTATTTTGTGCAACAAAAAGTAGACACTTTTGTTCAAATCAGTAATACTATGTCTTTGACAAGCATTGACACCAATCAAATTGGAATTATTAGTAAAATTCAGTGTTAACAATAGTAAACATGAACAGCAGTGCCACTACTTAGTGCAAAATTGTTATATACAACAGAACAAAAACTAAATAATTCAAGTAGTTGCCAGGGACATTGGTGCTCGCAACAGCAGGTCTCGCAACACGAGCCCCCCATCTACCACCAGGAAGGTCTCACCAAAGGATGATGAATATAATGTTTACAGGCTCTTCAAACAAAAATACCCATCGAGAATCAATCACAGGACTAAATATTGCGATATATCGCAATATCGATATTTTGCCACACCCCTTATTCACCTGTACAAAAATGACAAAATAAAAGAAAATACAATTTACACATAAACAACTGAAAATATCTTGAAAGTAACTACACACACATCTGATTTCAGACTCACAGTCCCAATCTCCTGCATTTGGGTTCTTCATTACAATTTGATGACAAGAATTGCAGAAACATGTAACGTCCAAACATCAATAAAGGTTCACATTCATCCAGGTGACATCTGGACTTAAAGTCTTCAGAAGGCTGAACATCCAGATGCCATGACTCAACTTCATGATACTGAGAATACAGTCAACTTGGGTTTGCAAGATTTCCAAAATAGAATGGAACAACATAAAAACAGTCTTTAGATACAGAGACACAAAAAACAAGCAAATACTGCAATTATTGCAAAACTACCCTTTGCAAAAAGTAGTTTATTCTATTTGAGTATAAGCACAGAAAGCATACTATAGGCGTAGTGTAGGAAGTATACTAACTGAATACTTTTTCAGACTAAATAGACCATTTCAAGTTTACATTTTACAGATAGTCAATAAAAAGTGAACTTCAAGTATACTGCCTCCCTTTTACTATGGCTTATAGTACTTGTAATACACCTGAATGGACAACTTTTTGCAAAGAGTCTGAATTCTGGTAAACAAAGCAGGACAGAGAAGATACACGCACTGTTCTTTCATCACAACTGTGCAAATAACAGAGCCATAGTGACACCTCTTTGCAAAGAAGCTGGAGGTGATTGTGTTATGCAACCTCTGATGCAATGATGTGTCACCGAGGTGACGAGTAACAATCAGCCATCTGACTGCTGACTCGACAGAGGAACCAAATTACCACGATCTCCGGAATGGCTCCGACAAGGTTGTGCAGTGCATGCCTTGCAAACACATGCTTGAAGACTTCCTGGCCCTTCAGGGCTGCAGCACAGATATGTGGAAAAACCTGACATGGTGTGATGAGGCTGTTCTTAGTTTGGGTGTACAAGAAATGTTTAAGCTGGAGTGAAACTACTGTTAGAATAACAATATCTATTGAGTTTAGTTTCATGAATCATCTGTGCGTAATAGATTGTACAGGTTTCTCAGTCTGATAGAGCCTGTCGATGCTCAAGGCAACAGGCTTCACGTTTTTGAAAGAATGCAATCCAGATGGTTAAAACGTAAATGGGCTTTTAGGATGTTTGATGTGGAGCTTTTCCACTTTCCTGTTACAGACGTCACAACAATGGATGACAAAAAATATTTGAGCACAAAACCTCAGAATTTTCTATATATATTTTTTTCCTCTGTAGATACCAAAATGAGTCCATTCAGGAGTATTCGGTGGTTCGGAGATGTCAGGTTTAGAAATGTCCTCTACAGAGGGCAGATCTGCGCTGCCGGTAGTCAAATGCATATGTGACCTGAATCTCTAATTATTAACTTCTTTTTAAATAGAATAACTACTCCTCTAAAAGAAAGAAAAAAAGGCTCAAAATGAAAACTTAAAATACAATAAAAACAACAAAGGGTTTTTTTTCTGAAGTGGGAACAAGTTAATTAGAAAAGGCACCAGATTTGGTCCCTGAGGAATCCCCCATTTTTTCTTCTTCAATACAGAGCAGTACTGAAGATAAATCTGACTGTTATGAAAAAAATGTTTCCCCATCCATAAATTAACAACATAATTTAAAACTATAAAATATTTAGCTTCAGGGGAAAAAATAGCAAAAGTAAAAAAGCTGTAAAAGGTAAATATGTAAAATCAGGAAAATGTAGGACGTACAATTTATTTTTAGACATAAACAAATGTGATTCCAGCTAATTAGAAATATATATACACACACACAGACAACTACGTATTCTAGCTATTGAAAAGGTTTTGTCGCTGGTGCGACCCGTTCAGTGCAGCTCGTCTTCTCAGAAACTTCAGTCACCGTTTCCTCCTTTCCACTGAATGACCTTAGGGGAAAACAGCAAGTGCTTATGGGTAAACACAAGCACCAGACAGCTAAGTGTTAGGAGCAATTTCCCACTACAACAGTAAACTGACAGCTACTCAAATGCATTTATGCCCTTTTACCAGGAAATATAATGATTGAAGTGAACAAACCAAAGCTTTTTTTTATGTTAGTATGAACTGACACTGTGTGATGAGATTTTATATTTTTATGGTTAGATGTGAAGAGGTCTGATATATATACTTATGAAAG
>NC_050512.1:29601108-29604584 GCF_002922805.2 Oryzias melastigma
TTTGAGACCCCTGTTTTAGGCCTACCTAAAAAAAAAAAAAGTCCTGCTATCATAATACTTCCCGGTTTTATCTGAACAGTAACAATATATCAGATGTTAGGATAGGATCCCTTTGTTATTCTCCTTGATAACAGGTAAATTATTTATGTAAAAGTTTGTTTTGTTGCTTGTTTTTATTCATAAAGTGGGTTATGTAAACGAAGAAGAGTATCTGATCATAAAACCATCTAGTCAAACCAATGCAGCAAAGCCAACAACAGCTATGCTAACAGAGAGGTGTTTCCAGCTCTCTTTGATCAGGACTCAGCTGTCCACCGGCATCTGAAGGAGCTGCGATGATCTTCTTCTGCACAGAGAAGAAAGAAGACGAGAAATTCTATGTGCTGAATGTGAAAAAGTTGACATAACTCTGAAACTACATTCAATCCAGTCATGTGATATGCATCCAAGAATACGCTAAATGCATTCATCAACACTCTTAGCGTACGGTGTTCACACTGGCCTGGCGCTTTACAAGTGCATACACTCGTCGTCGGAAGAGGCTTGGCACAAATCTGAACAGTCGTGCTCCAGGCGTTTTCTTTTACAGCTCTATTCTAAGGACTGCCTGACCAAAATTATAAAGAAAACAAATAAACAAAGCCCACAAATCAAGACTACTAAGATCAATCCCCAAACTAAAATAACAAAACCCAGCAATCTAAGACTGCTGAGGACAAAGAGAGTGAAGAGAACAAAACAAACCAGCACCAACTAAAACCAGCCCAGCTCCTCAGCCTGCTGCTCTTCTCCCTGCCTGTCTCGGTGGGGCCTCCTCTGTGTTAAAGGTGCCAATTGAGTCACATTGGGTACACCTGCCAGGTGAGTAGAAGGAAAAAGGTCCAGCGTTAGGGCGTAACTGTGAATTATTATTATTATTTATATAAACAACAAAACTTCCAACGGTTTTTACTTCTGTGTGCTGAAAAGAACTGTCCATGCATCACTACCGATTCCGAGTTCCTGATTGGTGAAAGTTCAGCTGTTTTATCTTTAGTTGTGGGTTCAATAGCAGCACATTTTGTACGTAAAGCCCGAAAATGGACTTAAGAACTTTTACACTGACTTGTAAATGTGAGAGGTTTTAACATGGAATCCTGAACCTTTTCATTGGAGGTGATCGCTCAGACGCATGTTTCTGAACCCGGTCTGAACGTAGCTTTACAATAAAGTCCCATTAGTCTTTGGAGAGAATATAGTTTCATCTGATTTCTGTGCGCGTAGTTCTTTTTTTGTTACTTGTTTCTGCCTATTTGTGTGTATATTTGAATTCTTGATTTCTAATTCATGCAATAAATTGTGAACGTAACTTTGTGTACTTGTAAATTATGTATTTACATGAACAAAAAATACAAAATAAAAAAAAAATGTTTTTAAGCTGTTGTAATCTAAAGCTGTGCGTGTGTAGACTGTATTTTTTTTTAATTTTGTAATTTTTGTACATGTGAATACACAGTCATGCACAAAATATACTGCAAGAATTACGCACGCTGAAATCGGATGAGACTATTTTCTCTCCGTATTTCTCCCTTCTGAATTATTTTCTGACAGTTACAATAGAATTTCAACCGAAACAACTTGTTTGTTGACCGCCGGTGTTCTGCTCAAGGGTGAATAAATGTCCTGGATGCTCTTTGAAGTGAGAGTTTGTTCATTCCTACAGAGCTTTACGAGGGAATGTTCCTGGAAAACACATTTCCCTACTAAGAATACGGCACTTAAGAGACCTACAAGGATTCAAGGAATCAATGTAGCGGTTACAAACATGAGCAAAACAATGACTTTTTTTTCCTTTTTTGTTAGTGGACTTGAGTCACCGTTCTGTCTGAACTTCTTTTCCAGGAGTAAAGAGTCAGATTTACATTTACTGAGGCAAAAAAGAGAATTTTTTATCAAAAGTAAAAATAAAAAATAATCCTCTTTGAAAGATACATAAATAAATAAATAATATTTCATTTTTTATTTAAGTTATTCCTTAATATGATTGAAAAAGATAATTTTCTTTTAGGTCAAACTTAATTTTCCAATTCCTAAGATCATTTTATCCTTTTGTGTCTCTCATGTCTCAACGACAACAGAATATCTATTTATTGAATTTTGTCCAAACATGCTGACAAATAACTTGTACTTTGTCAACTGTGGGGCGAGTCTTTCTGTTCTTTTTGCACAACAGAGCTAATTTCATTGGAAGTTTCCTACAGTTCCTGATTCTTCTCTTTTTCTGGAGAGTTCTGGTAATCTAGAGTTAAAGCTGAGGAGATTATATTGTGTACATATTGACTAGCTTATATGTGAAGATTATTTTAGCCAACAAGTGTGTGTAGACAGGCCCCGCCCATTTCAGATTACTATTTACACCTGCATGAATCTTCTAGCCCTCTTTCACCTTTGGTGTGACCCCTTAAACTCCCCCCAACTTCCTTTTCCTTCCCTCTTCTTCTTTTCTGTCCTTTTTTATACAAATATATACCTTGTGTATCATATTCATATTTTAAATTTGAAAATTAATTTTATTTTGTAAATCTCTTTGGGAAGGAAAATTGTTTTATAAATAAAGTTTTGGTTAATGATTTGAATCGATTCTAGTCTTAACTGAGGATTATTCATTTGTCGTTCTGGCTTCAGAAACATCTCACTACTAAAGCAAACACACAACACTCCAAAAAACATGAACTAAGTGAACTTTATTTTGTAGATTCCTGTTTGGACCCGAACAATAAGCGGTGACATCCGTATTGTGAAGATGAATTGTTTGTCTTGAAACGAAAAAAGTACGTTTGAAAAAACATGTTTTTTTTATAAATAGATCAGAAGTCTCCCGGAAAGAAAAGGAAAAGAAAAAAGCTACCTCAGAACTCCAGAGTTTGTTGTGAGTTTCCTGCCATTGCCACCATGTGACCGTCCATGTGCTGGACCACACCTTCATCTGTGAGTCACAGCTTTCTGTGTGTAAACAGCAGAGGACAATTACAGGAAACGGTAGCAGAAGAATTGTCATCACTTCTCCTCTTGTTTTCCTTTTCCTGAGCTGAGGATTGTTTGAGCTTAAACTCTGTGTCTACAGGAGGCGGTGCTGGACATAATACTTATTTTGTAGCCTAAACTAAACTATGTTAAAGTCTCCCTCCAATGAAAATCCTGTTTTCAGAGTTTTTAACATGTATTTGTGGCATTTTTCTTAAGAAACAGAACAAATATAATAAGAAATCATTTTGTTTTTGCATTTCTGAGTATTTCTCCTTTAAATCTGTCAATCAAACTGTCTTGGACAGACTCTGTTTGAATGAATGATCTTCTTTCCATCTCAACGATATTGAAATTTTTATGCAGCAGCAGTGAAGATTTACGCTGGCAAGACTAGGGTTGGGCACCGAAGTTCGGTTCCAAGTAGGAACCGTTATGATTTGCGCGGTTCTACCGAAACCGAAAGATGCGGC
>NC_050512.1:29605513-29611875 GCF_002922805.2 Oryzias melastigma
AAGCTAGCATGTAGCTGAAAAAAATAGCAAAACTTCAAAAAATCCAAAAAAACTGAAAAAAGCCCAAATTATCCAAAACAGCCTAAAACACTTACAAAAGAAGAGTTTAAATTAGCCAAAACAGCTAGCATGTAGCTGAAATATTAGTCAAACTCCAAACTATCTTAAAAATCTGAATAAATGCCAAAATAGTCCAAAAAGCTAGCAAAATGCTAATTTTTTAAAACTTTAAAACTGTAACATTTTAACATAAATATGAATAATAAAAAGGCAGGAATATTATTCCAGATTAAATCAACTTAAACCTTAAATAGCTTTAAATATTTTACTCTCCATAAAAGTGCATTTCGTCAAAATTATACAAGTGTAAGAAAAAACATTGGGCCATTAATAAACAATAAAATAAAATGATCAGGAGGGCCAGATCCGGCCCCCGGGCCTTGACTTTGACACATGTCTTTTAGATCTAAAAGCTGAAAATATTGTGCAAAATTTGGTTCATAATTCTTCTCAGAAATGTTTTTTTTCTTCGAAAAACTATTTTTTTTTTGCGTATTTGCAACTCTCCTGGTGTTCATATGTTTCCTCTTTCACTTCTGAACATTTGTGTTAATCTGGAGCAAGTCTGAGCTGAACCGTCAGGATCCGGTTCTGCCGATCTCCCTTGACAGTGAACCCATTTTGGTCCAGTTGGACGTGCAGCTCTGCTCTCCTGCAGTTTGTCCTGGAGAATAAAGACGCTGCGGGTTCCACAAAGCTTCCTAGATAGTGTTACGGAGCGGGAGCCGTGTCTCTGGATGCCGAACCCGAGACTCTCAGTCCTGTTTCTGTCGGACCGCGGTCCACTTCAATGCTCTGTCTGTATCCACAGCAGCCTTGGCATCCTGCCCTGCCCCACTTCCATTGTGACGGGCCCATTGAGGGAAGGAGCGTAAACCAACACGGCCGTTCCCATTCGCATCCAATATGGCGGAGACCTGACACCATGTGAAGCGATGGCTCTGCATCTCTCAGAGGGATCCTGTTGCTGAGGAAAAAATGGAGCTCAGGTACGTCTCAGTGTGGGAGACAGAAAGCTTTGTGAGCGTGGCTGCAGGAGAGGGACAATGAGAGGAGATAAGGCATGAAAGGCAACACAGATACAACGTTTCTGGAAGATTTAAGCTGTTTTTGGTGGAAAAATCAAATGACATGAAGAAGTTGAGGTTGGAGCTCCTTGGACTTTTGTTTTCTACATTAGAAGTAAGTGCTAATGCTTTCGTGTTGCTGATTATATGTTTTTTCTTCATAAATCTTCTGTCCCATGTGTAGAGCTCATCACAGTAGATCCATCTGTCCTGAAGTTCAGATCCTGATTTTAAGCCAAAACTTTTAAAGTTCATGGATCCTGTGTGACGTCAGCATCTCCCGCCCTCATAAAAAATGTTACATGAACCCTCAACATCACAAATCTGGCTCTTCAGAGGCAGATCCACACACGTTTGAGATTCTTATCTTCCTCTTGTTCTATTCTTGCCATTCAGTGGGAACCAGAAGCAGCTTGATGGACGGTTGCCACGGGCAACGAGAACAAAAGAGAAGGATGGAGAGATCTGATGGAGGAGATTAATGTTGAATGAGACGGTGAGGGGCACCGGTCGGGTCGGGGAGACCTGTATTTCTGTGACGAGGATGCAGAGGATGTTGCATCATCGCAGACTGAGAGGCCGAGTCTGAGAACGACTTGTAGCAGCCGAGCTATTTTTGTCCTCCCTCCCAGAGGAGGGAGAGCGTCTATGAATGTGTATGTGTGTCTGACAGGGATGGGGGGGTTAATGCAGAGTGCTGCTGTGTAAAATGCACACTCACAACCCAAGAGGGGCGTGACTGTGCAAGTTGAAGAGTGTCCTGTCCACGCGTCTCGTCTCAATCGGTGGTGAACTCTCATTCGAGTTTCCTCCTCAGATTTATTTTTATGTGTTTATGATTTCACGATTTGTTTGTAAGTAGGAGGTTAAAGAAAACGTCTTAAGAACTTCCACGTTTGATTTTTTTAACCCTTTAAAGTCTTACTCCAACCATAGTTTTTTCCAGTGTAAAATCGTTCCTTGTGATCTTTTAAAAATAATTTCATTTGTCATTTTAAGACATATTTTATACACATCTGTAGCAGCAAATACATTTCTGGGTGGGACTGTTGACTTAAAAGCAACCCCGCCCCCTTTCCCACCTCCGTGTTGATGAGAGCTCAGCTCATGCACGAGCTTATAGCCTCAAGCTAACATTAGCGGTGCAAAAATAATGATGATTGGATCAATCCAGTCAGAATTGCTACAGCAGGAGTGTTGAACGCTCATCATGTCTCGCACAGGGGGAGGGGAGGCTTTGGTACGCCCATTTCAGTAGCTGAGCTTTTTCTAGCATCCGGTTTTCTGATCCAACGCGATTCAATCAGAAACTTTGTTTTTTTTTGTATTATTTTTTAATATAGAAATATGCCACAAGAACATGTAAAAAAAAGAGATTTTCACTGAAGTTGGTCTTTAACAGCAGAGATGTCGCCACTTAAATATCACGGTCTTTGACATAATGTTTTACCCTGATCGTTTACATGATAAACAGGTATCAGCTGATTCTGATGCACAGAAACTGAATTACATAAGTTGCATAATTAGTTGGAATAAAGTCAACACATGAGCTAAAGCTCTTCTGTTTAAACTTTCATAAAGATTGCACATTACAATCTGAAGTGAGGATGAATACTCGGGAGCAAAAAAAATAAGTTTTTGCTAACTTTTTTTTACAGCCCCAAATGGTGGACAATGTTTATCCCTCCTGAACGTGCTCCACTGTAGAGCAATTGTGTAAAGAAAGCAAATTGAAATAAACATTTTTTTTTTCTCACCTCTCAGTGCTTCTACACCTGCTTCTTTCCCATTTGGCTTTTCAAGCAACTGGACATTCACACTGAATGTGTTTCATGGATCAGGTACAGACACCAGATACAATGTACAGTCAGAGGTCCTGTAGTGCAGCGGTCTGCCAGCAGCATATATCGGGCGGCACAACAATGTGAAGCAATAAAAATTCCGATGAAGCAAGTCCAAACTTGTGATCTTAGCTAAGAATTTGCATTGCATCAACCAATCAGGGACTCAGCTGTGGCCTGTGACATGATGATGACGTGGTCAATGGGTGGAGTCCAAAACCAACATGGAGGACAATCTGGTCAATCTTCTTCTGAACTTTAGAATATTTTTAACAAGATGATCCTCTAATTTTATTCTGAAGTCGTCAAACTGGGTCACTTAGAGACAGAAGTACCGCTGAAAGCGTCCATCATTAAGACGCAGCTCCTGCAGTAGAGGTGAAGCTCATCGTACCGGGACAATCTGTGAATGATCTCATGAACCCAGACATAGAGACGTGATTACTGATGCTTTTGTAGAGCCTTCCAAAACAATCAAACCTGATCTCTCAACATTGTCCATGTCTTCCCTGCATTGACTGTATATAAGATATGCAGATATACAGTCAGTTTTGGACATCAAGTTTATGAACACATGTTTGGAAAAGGATCCAGCAGCAAATGTGCTGCATGTCAAAACAGGCGTGAATTTGCTGTGGGAATCACATTCAGTGTAAACGCAGCATAAGAACTCCAAGAGGTCTACCAGCAACGTGAAGAGCAAATGGATTCACTAAATACCCATTTCCACAGAGCCTCAGAGGGTTTATGATGTAGAGAACATGATGCTCAACCTGTCCAGTGAGTCATCTTTGGCTCCTCTAACTGTCGTTCTGCCAGCACTGAACAGATCATGCTCTGCTTTAGGTTTAGGCTTCTAAAGACGGTTCGGGAACCAAGCCAGCGTGTAAATCTGTTGTTTTCCTGATCATCTCAACATGAAGCTGCATGATCTGATTTTTGGGATCTTCTGCAAGTCAGCTGAACTGAAATGAGGTTTACATTTAATCACTGGGGAAATGGTTTGGTCCAAAACAAAACAGTTAACACGTTTAAAGTTGTGGAAGAAAACCTGTCAGTCTTAAGACACAACAATTCTTATCAAATATGACATAGAAATGAAATCTGAAATTTCCCCACCGTGGGACGAATAAAGGACTATCTATAGACATCTCTAAGATCTCTATCTCATTAGCATGAAACAAATTTCTCTCAACAACCCATTGTATAGAACTTGGTCCATGTTTTTATTTTATTTTTGTTTTATCTTTGTTTTATTAGGAGATCCCATTGAGATTAGATCTCTTTTTCAGGGGAGACCTGGACCAAAACACATAAACACAAGAAAATACAGTTAAAACATAAAAATGGAGAAGAAAAAAAATACAAATACAATAAAATACAATGAAAAAGGAACAGTATGGCAATAATGAAGCGGTGAATCAAGAGTGCTGCAGTCGGCCCAGAGTGACGTGTGCATATTTCGTTTAAAAGCTCAGAAAGCTTTTAACATTTTTTCTTCCCTGTAGTTCATGATCATTCCACTAGGGGTGATAGAGGGGCTTTTCCAACTCGGTTCAAAATGGCGGCTTTTCTAAAATCTCAAAAACAATTCTGGACGGGTGAATAAGGTGTTTTTTTCCTGCACACTCAAATAGACAATTTTGCACTTTAAGCTAACATTGTTAGTTTATCATATATTTAGCAAATCATTAAATGTTTCATCATTGATACAATTATTTAGCTATCTATAGCTCATTAGAACAATGTTTTTTTGTGAAAAACCAAAGGATTTAAACAAAAAAAAACTTTTTTCATGTTTAGAGATATATAGGATTAAATTGATTATTTTAAAATAGTAATAATAAAACAAAAATAATAATAAAAAAAAAACAGTGGCAGCTGTGTTCACAGACCACAGACCGGTACAGACTCGGATTGCTCATTCCACTGCTGTGGGAGCGGAAGAGTTTAGCTCGTAATCTCTTTTTTCTGTGTGATCCAGGGGACCGCAGCATGCCAGAGAAGTTCTAGACCAGGATGATGGTGTTCATGTTGCTGATGAGTGTCAGGGCTTTGAATGTGCTCTGTGCAGCCAGTGAGGGACCTCGGCAGTGGTAGGAGTTCTCATTCTTTGCTGTGTCCCACTGAATCATCTGAAGCTGGCACCTCTAAACAAAGATTATTGCAGGAATCAAGAAGATAATTGATAGTTGGTTTGTGTGAAAAGAAAATAGATGCTCGAGAAGTAGAGGGGGGTTCTGCTTCTGACCCTCAGAACTTGTAGAAAAGATCCCTGAAGATGCTGAGTTAGTGTGCGGCGGAGCTGAATGATCAGATCTTCTGTCTCTGTCAGTAACACACATCTGTTCATTTTTTTCTCTAGAAGCTCCTTTAATCCAAACACCTTACGTTGTGTGCCGCTAGACCGTCGTCATGGCTACGTCAGCTGTTAGGAGGGGATGTTCCGTGCACATACGGAATGGGTGTTTTGCTGCAGGGATAAGCCCCTTTGCAACAGCTTACCAATAATCTGCTGCCAACTGAGCATGTCTGCATGCTGTCCTCCTGACTCCGAAACCGGCTATTTACTGTTGCAGGTGTTGATGGAACGTTTCCCAAAAACGCTCGAGCCTTCATGTTTCAGTGAGCCCAAAACCTCTGATGAAGCCAACAAACACTCGCCGAGGCCTTAAAGGAAAACTCACACATTTCCAGTCAGACCACATGCTCAGCAGCATTGAGGTGTAGAGAAGCTCCAGCCTCTTCATGAAGACTCATTGCTCCAACCTGCTGAACCATCATCCTCTGACTGGCTCGTCGGAGCGCGCTCATGACCAGGAAGTGGCGCTCGCTGACGGCCCATCGTCCTGCTGCTGTAAGGAGCTTTCGACTGACGCATACCAAACATGCCTGCAGTGAAGCTGCTGCTCTGCTTCATTCCTTTGAACCACTCAGAAGAACCAGTTTCACAATGACCACACTTTCACGCAATCAGGCTGAGCGCTTTTAGAAGAACGCCGGCTGATGAGTCAGCAGAGACCAGGTGGGAAACTTAGCCAGACCTTGAAGACGTCAGATCAGAAACTGGGGCTTTGAGAGCTGAACACGTTTGGAAGATCTCCCTGAAGACATCAACAAGAGCTGATAACTGAAAGTGTCCCAAGGCGTTTGCAAACGTGAAGGTTTTATTATAAAATCAAAGAGAAGAATTTGATCATCTTCACCCCAATAATTGATCCATAGTCCAGGGAAGAAGAATAGAATGAAATAGATATCTTTTATTGTCACTATCCACATGCATAATGAGATTAATCAGTGCGCAAGAACATCCATCCATCCATCTTCTTGACCGCTGCTTCCCTTTCGGGGTCGCGGGGGTGCCGGAGCCTATCCCGGCTACTGAAGGGCGAAG
>NC_050512.1:29611880-29615475 GCF_002922805.2 Oryzias melastigma
TGATAAGGTTAAAGAAATATATTGAAATTTGGAAAATAATACATAAATAAACTAATATACACATGGATAAATACATAATAATTTGATGATAGTTTAAACATGTTCAGTGTTCATTTACCCCTTCTTTAAATAAATCTTTTGTCATTTTTAAAGCATTTGGGAAGCTACAGGTCAATTATAACTGTAATTCCATTTATGAGACAGAATGTTAGTTTATGGCCAACAATGTTATAATTTAAATTTAAAGAACAATTTATGCTTTTATTTTGAAGTCAATCGTTTCCATTTGAAGACAGGAAATGTCTTGTTTCTTTGATGTAATGTTCCACCGGTACGTTCTAAATAAATGAGTGGACGGCACACACATACGGTTGTCTTACTGTTTGGTTAGGATGGAATTCTGATGAGGGAAACAGTCTCTTGTCGTCATTAATTTTATTTAAGTTTAGGATTCAAATAAACAAAGCAAGTAATACACATCCAAAATGGTGGGTTGATCCAATAGTTCTCCTCCTGAACTTATATCCATCCATTTTCTTAACCTGCTGTATCCTTTCCAGGCAGTGGGGTTTCTGGAGCACCATCCCGGCTATCATTGGGCAAAGACAGGTACGCCATAGACCAGGTGTGTCAAACTCAATCGCACAGGGGACCAGAATCCAAAACACACCTTAGGTCGTGGGCCAAACAGGATAAACATTTATTGAACACTAAATCTAAATTTTTAAAACTTTAAAAACGTAGACTGAACCTCAGGATGCGGCCGGATCCCTAAACCTAGCCTGATCTGCATCTAGTACTGCGTCCGGAACCAGTACCACACCTGGATACCGTCCCAAAACTGGACTGGTAGCATCAGCTGATTTAATTGGAACACCCAGCACATCAGAAAAGGCCAATTTAAAGAAACCCAAAACTTCCATTTTTGACGCGGAGGGGTCCTAAACCAAACGTCAATATATGACGACTTGGGAGTGAGAATGTGTTGCAGTATGTTGCCACTGAAAGATAACATTGCACCGTTAATAACAAAAATCTAAAAGGATCTGGAGGGCCGGATATAATCAGCTAGTGGGCCGGATTCGGCCCCCGGGCCTTTACTTTGACACACGTGCCATAGACAGTCTGTGGCAGGGCCCATGGAGCTGAAGCCGTCATGCTCACTGTGCTGGCGGCCTGACAGAGAACCACTGAGGAGGGGCCTGCTTGGGCCGCCTGAACTCTATAAAATCTTTCTTATTTTCAGTGAGAATAAAAAAGGTGCATAATCTTATTCTTGTTTTTATTTTTGGTTTATCGGGTAATGCGGAACAACACGCCTTCAAATTGGATCAGAGAGAGACGGAAAGACCGTGGAAACAACCATCTTTCAGAGGCAGGTGAAGTGAAGCTCACCGTACCAGAGGAAACTCTGAATGATCTCATGAACCCAAACATGGAGAAATGGTTACAAATGTTTTCTTCAGTAAAGTAACCTGATCGCTCAACATCATCTGTGTCTTCCATGCATGTAAATGAGATCAATTCCAACACGCGGTCACAGCATCAAGCATATGAACACATCTTTGGACATGCGGCGAGCCGAGAATTCACCTCACGATGACAGAGGACGGCCGACAAGTATTTGACATGCAAATCGCCTTCTGTATGAAAGCAGCTTTAGTTTCACTTTGACTCCATCAGGTGTTTTAATGACGTGTGACTCTCATCATGAGGACAGAAATGAGACGATGATCCCAAAATCTGATCTAAGCAAACAAGACGATGGAGTTAGGATGAAAACAAACGTTCAATCGGTTCTTGAAGAGGATGTTCACCGGAGGAAAGAAACACGGGATGCAATATGTTAATATGGTCCAACATCAAAATGAACTCAATCTAACTTAGATTCCAGCTTTAAAGACAATAAATGAGAGGATCAGTGAGTTAAGTCTCGATGGAAACCTTCAGAAACTAACAATTATGTTTTGGGATTTTGCCCAAAATGCACCACACCTTCATAATGACGGTTTCTTACTTTTACTTTCCTTTTGCGCTCTTATTATTATTAATAAACATTTCTGGACTTTTGCCAGTAACTGTTGCTTTGACGTCGGGTTTTTGTGTTTTCTTAGAAGTCCGTCATCATGGCAGGTGATGATTAAAAGCTCAGAACATTTCGTGCCGTGCATGCCGGCGTAATTACGCTTCTGCAGAGAAAAGCTGCGGACAGCTCTTTGAGAGGAAACACGGCTGTTGCGACATCAGCCCCAGCAGGTTCTGCTGTTTGTTTGGCAACAGTGAAAATGTGGCTGAAGCAGCAGTGACTCACCGCTGCAGAGACTCCCTCTGAACTCAGAGGCCGCGCGGCGAATGCTGACACTCAGAGATGTGCAGATCGTTTGTTCAGCGCGGTTTGTGCGCTGAGATCATCGTGGGCGGGGAGCCTCCAACGCCATCAAAGGAAACCTTTTGAAGACAGATGAATAGATGTCAGCTGTGTGCACGCTAAAGGTCAAAGCACCTGAGAAATGTTTGACCTCACAGGAAATCTCGCCGTGGTTTCAGCACAAAAAGCGATTTTGGATGACGAAGAAATGAAGTTTGTATGAACTGAAATGTAAAAAGTTTTTTATTGCTTTAAACGACCAGATTAGTCATAACAGAAGATCTGATTTCTTATGCGAGCTGAGGCTGAACATGGTTGGGTTTTCTTTTCCTAAATGCCATTTATGATTTATCAGTAGGAAAGACACTGATATGCAAATGATCAACTAAAGTTCATGGAGCCACAGCAAATCTAAAAATCTAACCTCCACCAAATGATATTCCTTTCAACCCACTAAACCCCAAAATATCACAGAATTAACAGAAAAGTCTTTATATATATAAAAAAATGATTAAAAAAAATACAAAAAAATAACTACAAATAAAAAATAAAAAAGCAGAAAAGTCAATTTAATCTGGAATTAAGATGTTTTTTTGCTATGTTTCTATTAAATCTACATAAAAAGATAAAAAGGAATAAACAAGAGATGCAAAAACATAGTTCAGCAAAAATCAGCTTATTTATCCACAGACTGAAATTTGAGCCACACATTTCAACACGATGTAACCATATTATAGAGGCACATTTTCAAATTCTTTCGATACAGCAACTAGTCAAAAAAGTCTCCCTGTGACTATTTGTTTGAAAAAAACGTTCCCAGTAGTGTTTTAAATATGATTATGAAGTTAACCAAAATCATTAAAAAACACAATATTTCAATCAATCAAACCAAAATCCCACAACCTAAATGTCTTAAAAGCTTTTTTTCATGTTGATCTGAAGCCTCTGTTTCCAAAATCTCCTCTAAGGGGGCGTGGCTTTTGGAGCTGACGTACATGGATCCATTTGTCTGCAGGTGGATGCCTTGGAATGGGGCGGAGCAGAGAGCTTATGCCCCGCCCACTGTATTTTCTACATCACAAATACGATATTTTCCTATTTGAATTTTTTTAACAATAATTTGAACAAAGAATACTTATAAATGACACTTTAATGTTAATTTTCTTAATCCATGTCCTCCATCATTAGATAAACGGCATAAAAACATGTTAAAAACACCAAAAACAC